>NC_088382.1:144233333-144546527 GCF_037993035.2 Macaca fascicularis
ATTTCCTCCTCACTCTCTTTCCTGGCCCAAATCTACTCATAACCTCAGAACCCCTTCCTTGAGACAGCCCTCAGAACCCTTCCTCCCAGGTCCTTTCCAGGCAAATTTTTTTTGGGGGGGAGTACACTCTTGTATTGATGTCACTGTCCCTCTCACGTTGCCATTTTGCCATTACTGTTTACTTGTTTAGCTCCCCCTTCACAAAACCAAGAGCACCCTGCAGGCAGGGATCAGGTCTTACTTGAAAATCTCAATGCCTGACACATAGAGGAGGGGGCCTCCAGCCAGCACTGGCTGGCTTTGGAAGCAGTGGCAACACATTCACCTTTAAAAGCGTCTCAGCTGGAAGAACTGCAAATATCAGTGAGGGAAAAGATTGAAGTTAAATGTACAACTTCTAAGAAAACATGAGAGCTAATGAGAAGCACACCAGCATATCTTTTTTATAAAGTCAACTAAGTCACAACCCCTTATTCAGCACGCTGCTCTTCTCTTGCAGTTAGCTGCATAGAAATTTTATTATAGTAATATAAAGCACAACTGCCACTTAACAGCACAGAAAGAACCAACACAGTCCCTGCCCTCATGGTACATCTGACTCAACCACATTCCTTCAGATGATGGACAAGTGTCCAAGAGACCTACCAAGAACCATGTGGTTGATGTTAATGACCAACTACAACAAAATGGGCAGCCCCGGGCAGTGGTGAGAATGTGGGCTTAAATGCTTTTTTTTTTTTTTTTTTAAAGTAAAAACATTTATTTATCTTCCCTTCCCTTTCTTTTTTTTTTTTTTTTTTTTTAAATTATACTTTAAGTTCTAGGGTACATGTGCACAATGTGCAGGTTTGTTACATATGTATACTTGTGCCATGGTGGTGTGCTGCACCCATTAACTCGCCATTTACATTAGGTATATCTCCTAATGCTATTCCTCCCCCCGTCCCCTCCCCACAATAGGACCCGGTGTGTGATGTTCCCCTTCCAGAGTCCAAGTGATCTCATTGTTCAGTTCCCACCTATGAGTGAGAACATGTGGTGTTTGGTTTTCTGTTCTTGCAATAGTTTGCTGAGAATGATGGTTTCCAGCTGCATCCATGTCCCTACAAAGGACACAAACTCATCCTTTTTTATGGCTGCATAGTATTCCATGGTGTATATGTGCCACATTTTCTTAACCCAGTCTGTCACTGATGGAAACCTGGGTTGATTCCAAGTATTTGCTATTGTGAATAGTGCCACAATAAACATACGTGTGCATGTGTCTTTATAGCAGCATGATTTATAATCCTTTGGGTATATACCCAGTAATAGTATGGCGATTCCTCAAGGATCTAGAATTAACTTCTAGTCTCTGTCCCTTACCAATGGCACAGCCATGAACAAATTACCAAACGACTCTGTAATGCCAGGTCCCTAATCTGCCCAGTGGAGGAAATACTCCAACTCCTAGAAGTAATATGAGAATTAAGACCACACAAGGAGCTGACCCACAGGATAAAGACAGCAGCTGTTCCTTCCCTTTCCCCCAACATGTATTTCCCCAGATGCCATCCTACATGTTCACACTGAAGAGATAAGCCTCTCAGTAGGAAGATTCATAACCACATAAAGTTGAAAAAAGAAACCTCTTTAAATGCTGGTTTACTAAGAAGAATGAAGGCAGATGAGACTGGGGCCAAAGATCTCTGCACACCTTCCTGACACTCCCCCACTGATCATGAGGTCCAGGGATGTGGCCAGGAGGCCGGGCATCAGCAGCTGGGGGAAGAAAATCTCTGGGCTGAACTGTGGGTCCCTCACAACAGGCAGGCAAGATTTGGGTGTGGAAGAATACATACAGTCCCAGGTGGTAAAGCTCACTTACAACTTCCTTTTACTTGTCATTCTTTCAGCCTATGTTTCAAAATCTCTAAATCCAGAGCAGCAAGTTCCAAAAGCAGAAGTAGAATCAATGATGGTAACAGTCCAGGACACACAGTGCTTGCTCCATGCCAGGCACTGTTCTGAGACATTTGCATCTATTCTCTCACTTCATCCTCACCCAAGGATGGGTAAACTGAGGCAAATAGGTCACATAACTTATCCCAAGGTTAAAAACGTGTAAACGGGGGAGCCAGGGTGAAAACTCAGCAGTCTGCTTCCTAGTCTTTATTGCCATATTCAAAGGCTTCTCCCAAGAACTTGTTTTCGTACTGGCTTCACTCCCTCCTGACTTCATATGAGCTTCCAGCAAAATCACTTTAATGAATTCTGCCACCTCACTTTTCCCGGCCATAATATGTACGGCCATAATAGTGTACTGGAAGCAGTATCTACATGACAGCAGTTCCATGAGGAATTACAAACAACGTGCCTTCACATGCTACTCAAAGAGAGAGAGAGAGAAAGAAAAGGAAGGAGAGAGGATGTGTACTGAGAAGTGCCGAGTGACATGCAATAGCGGGTACACAGTCAACTACATGACAAGCACTGTGCCAAGTTCTTTAAAGTACTGTACATATGTGTGTGTATGTGTGTGTGTGTGTGCATATAAGTGTATGTGTGTAGGTGTGTATAAGCACGTGTATAAATACATGTATATACACATCTGTGTATGTGTGTGTATATGCATACATGTGTGGATGTATATAAAATAGATATTTTAAAAATATGTATCTTATACAGAAGGCTATTTCATACAGGACTCAGGAAAGACAAGTGACTTGCCCAAGGCCACAGGGCCTGTGAGAGTGCTGGAGACAGTGTTTGAATCCAGGTGTCCAACCCCAAAGCCCATGCTCTGACCTACTCACCACACCCAAACACCCCGACTTGACCCTTAGTGACAAACTGCTATGATTTTTATGCCAGGAAACCATGGTAGCACATCAAATTTCTGAAGCTTCACTTTTTGCTGTCTGTAGCATAAAAAGGCATTCAATTAAAACAGAACCACACCTGGGGCCAGATGTGCTTCCTTTATAACTTTACGAAGTCTCAAATCACTCTCACGTGTCAGCCTCTTGAGTTAGATTAGAATTTGCAAAAATAAACATTCATTCATTGTGTTACGAGATCCTCCACCAAAGACCTAAAGAAATTTACCTTCGTGAATATTAACAGCATCTTGAATTAACATATCACTTTTTAAAAATAAACGTGCTTCAAAGACATTCTCTCCCAGAGATTAAAATGACACAAAACTGTGACAGTAGTGGTCATCAACATCTACTATGAACCAAATATTGTTCTCATCACTGTACAGCACTATCTAATTCAACCTCTCAACCACATTCAGTAGTAGCTATTACTGCTATCTCTGCTATTAATTATTCCTTAAAATGTCATTTAAGAAATTCTGACTTTACTTCTACTCTATAGATATTTCTTCTGTAGACTTTATCTGATGCTAAAAAAATCTGCACAGGAAACAGTTTGTTCCATCTAATCTCTTTTTTCAACATATTAGAGACTCTTGCTGTTAGAAAGAACCTGGGAAGCCTCTGTCACGCGCACAGCTGTGTAAGGAGAAGGACCTCTCTATGTTTTCAGGGCTGACCTACAGCGGGGACACCTACATATATGCATAAACTTGAGAAAGCAATGAGCACCCAGGGGAGACGGGGCTGCCGCTTGGGCTTGCTACTTACCAGCGCTGTGTGAACTTTAAGATGTGCCTGTAGCTTATATTTATCTGGAGTCGAGTAGTCACAGCCGTCAGTGGGACACTTCAGCAAGATGTTACTGTGTTTCTGAATTACGTGGCGTTTAAGGCAGTTTTTGGTGATGGAAGAATAATGACACTGGGAGCAATAATACAGATGTTCCCGGGTGTGGGTGCGGACATGCATATCAAAATGCACTTGGTACCAAAAAAGTTTGCCTAAAAAAATATTTTCACATGAGAACAAGGAAGTTTTTTTTTGACTGATTTTGAATCTTTTAAATGATTATTATTTTTTATCTACCATATTTATCTCCCTCTTGCACTTGTCCGGGTCGCCCTTCATACTTTTCACCACACTTCTGCCTGAAAATTACTTTTCAAAGGTGGGAGGTTGCAAATATTAAGGGTGCTACTATTTTTTGCATGACGTCAGGGCCAGCAGAGGAGGAAGTCATGTGAGAACCAGTTATGGCGCCAAATACCATGATGCACATGCATAAATCTGCTAATCTCTAAGTTCTACTGGCCCTCCTGGGACAGCAGGTCTGGAGCTGGATTTTCGATATCCTGCACCACCAGCTCCCCAGGAGTTCCAGGAGCCATGCTTTCATTGTGAGTTGCAGGGTGCTATTTGGGACCTCCCTACAGAGAGCTGCAGCCACTTTTGTAACTTTTGTAACCTCTCTTGGCTGATCTAGTAGTTGGGCCACAATTTAAAGCTCAACTTTAAACTTGTCACGTGCCAGAAGAAAGATTCTTCTTAGTTAGAGTTCTGGTAGAGGTCATGGGTAACCCTCAGCACACACACCTGACCAGGTCAGCACGGTCAACTGTGCGACCATCCCGGCCGCCTCCATAAGACTCCAAGCGCTAACTGCCACACAGCGGTCACCGTTCCTATCTACAATGGAGGAGGGTGGCTCACTTAGAAGGTGTTCTTTGCAAACAGATGTGAGCTCAAATCAAATGCGAGGTGACCACAGCGTGATGGGAGTGGACAGGGCCGCGCACCGGCGCTGCCTTTCCTTACCACAGTATTCACACTCCAGGTCTCCATAAACCTTCCGGATCCGCTCGCACAAGCTGGTGTTCATTTGCTTCTTCTGTAAACTGTTCAGGACCTTCATGAAGGCGGTGATGCCTGACCGGTGCTCAGGGGCAGCTTTGCAAGAGTCAGGCTGATGTGCAATGGTGTCCCTACCACCAGCTACTGGAGGGAGGAGGTCTGAGGCCTCGGCTGGGTTTGACCTGAGACAACTGCTGAGGTCTGAGTCACCAGCTGAAAGCACAGCCATGTTCTGCCCTTCCCCTGGGGAGCTCTGGGCGCCCTGGCTCTCCTGGTCTGACCCAGCGCTCTGGGCCTTGGACAACAGTAGTGTGATCACTTCACCTTGTGTCTGGACTGAGCTTGTGTGCTGCGTGTCTGGGGGCTTCTCAGGAGCAGCATGAGCCTCCGTGGAGGAGCTATCATTTTTCAACAAAAAATCATCTGAAACCACCTCTTGAGAATGCAGGTCTGAGGAGGAGACCACAGTGGTTTCCAGCTCACAGGGTGGCAGGGCTGTGCTTTCGGCCTGCGGGCAGGCCAGGTGAACGGCTGGGGCAGGCACTTCCCCAGGGGCCTCCGGCTCCTTCCGGTCCTCCTCCGGCTGAGTGTCCCCAGGACAGGCCTCTTCCTTGAGTGCATTCATGCCCTGGAGGGCAAACTCCTCTTCCACCAGCTGCAGCTGGTCCCCCAGAGCTTCTTGCTGGATGTCCCCACCAGGCTCCAGGAGGCAGAAGCTCTGGTTGATGGAACTGGTGAAGACCAAGGCCTCTTGGGCAGCCCCGTGCACCTCTTTGATGTGGGAGCGCAGCCTGATGGAGCTGACGAACTTCTTGCGGCAGACGGCACAGACGTACACAAAGGGGTGCTTCCTGACATGCAGTTCCAGCGCCTGGTACTTGGTGGCCCCATGGCCACAGAGCTCACAGGCAAAAGGCCACTTGTCTCCGTGGACCAGCATGTGGCGGTCGCGGTCCAGCTCATTCTTAAACTTGCGCTCACAGATGTGGCAGTCATAGAGCAGCTGCCGCTTGCCCTCTCTTGTCATCAGGCAGAGCTCGTCCAAGGCCTCCTTGACCTTCTTGTCCTGCGGGTCATGTGCATCTCGGATGTGCTTGATGAGGTTCTTGACGTCAGAGTACTTCTTCTTGCAGAAGCGGCAGTGTTGCTTGATCTTCTTGTGCACCCGCTCAATGTGCACCTTGAGGTGGCCCTTGCTCAGGCAGGTGAACGAGCAATAGTCGCAGGCGAACTTCTCGCCGGTGTGCTTGCGCAGGTGCACGTTGAGGTTGGCCTTGATGGCACTGGCGTAGCTGCACTGGGGGCACTTGTATGGCTTTTCATTGGTGTGGATCCTCAGGTGGGCCTGCAGCGAGTGCTTGAACTTGAAGACTTTGTTGCAGTATTCACAAGTGAAGATTTTGAGCTGAGTGGGACCTAGCCTAGAAACAGATGACAGCATGGTTACATCTGGAGACCTTGAATGTTCCTCATGAACTCTACATCCTTGTTATGAACCAAACACTAAAGGCTGAAAAGTGAACGAAACTGGACAGACACTGGATGGGTGCATTCATTCAATCAACAAACAGGATCAGAGGGCTCATGTGGGCCATGGTCCTTCAGGAGCTCACAGTCTTGTGGGAGGGAGGACAGGTTGGCAAATGTTTGCATGACAGCGTGGTATGTATTGATAGGAATACACACACGGCAAAAAAGGAAAAAGACCTCTAACCTGGATTAGGGTAGCTGAGAAAACTTGAGGAAGAGATGTCTGTCTGGACTGAGAAAACTTGAGGAAGAGATGTCTGTCTGGACTGGGGCTTCAAGAAAAGGAAAGAGGGAAGCAAAAGAAGGAAGATGGAAGCGGAAGGACAGGTGTGCCGTCTACTGCATGCACAATAATAATCAGCTGTGTTCCAAGCTGACCTAGGTGGTTCTGCGATATTTTAACAGGACTAGTCTTAATGGAATGAATTCAGTCTGTTGCATAAGGCTGGATGCAACCATCTTTTCAATAGCTTGGTAAAGCCAGACTTGCCTATTCATTCAACCAACTGTTGGGGGTGACTCTTTTCCTTTCTGCAAGTTTCCATGTGAGGGCCACCCATTAGTGAAAGACCCCTGGCCTTTCTCCACATCCTTACTTCTTCTCAAGAAAAGAGGACCAATGTGTTAGACTGGTGACTTCAGAGCAGGACCTAAGTCACGAGCTGAGCTCTGCCTATTTCTGGGGAGGATGTGCCTGACTGGGGTAAGCATGGGATACAGCGGGCACTTAGCCAGCTGGGCCTCTGTGAGCCTGGCCACAGCGATCCAGGACTGCGAGTGGGAGAGAAAGTCTGTCGCATTCTGCAGGCAGTAACAGGAGGCTCCTGCTGACTTGTACCACACTGTTCTCCTCCACATCTCTGTCAGTCACAGAGCTGGCGTGTGGCTCTCCATCTTCCTCCTCCTCTATCATGGTTGGTTTAGAACTCAGATGGGGAAAATAGGGTTGCTGTTTATTAACTTTGTATTCCATTTATTCATAAATGGCCACCATTTGTTAACACCTGCCAATGTGTTTCAGATACTGTGTCAGATTTCATGCATGTGGTGAAGAATAAAAGCATGGTCCACCTGCCTCATGAATTCTCTCTCTTTCAGTACAGCAATGTGTGTGCTGAATGAGATGGTAATAATAACAGCTAATAATTACTGAGTATGTGTAGTATGATAAGCTCTATGCTAAGTATTTAATCCCATCTGTATCGTTATACTCGTTTTACAGATGAGAAAACTGAGTCTCTGCCCCATGTTGTACAATTGGTAAGTGGTGAAGCCAGGACTTGAATCTAGGAAGACGCCGACTCTAGAGCCTACACGTGCATGCTCATCCTCTCTACTGCCTGAAATCACTGACACGCAGCGACCCTGCCCCAGAGTGACTGTGCTGCAAAGAAGGCTCCCTGTGTGGGGTTTCCATTGCTGCTGGAATGGCCAAGCCTTGTTTCTGAAACCAGCAAATGGCAATCACCAAAGTACCACAATAGGAACCAGGGACAGGCACTGACAGATGAGTCTAAGGAGGCAAGTGAGGCTTCTTCTCCAGCCGTAACTGCTTTCTCTGGACAATGTGTCCAGGTTATCCAAAAAGGACCTCAAACGTACTAATAATCATGTAGTGCTATTAACAAGATATCATTCAACTGAACCCACTCTCACTGTAAAGTCTATAGTTATAAAACTATCCAAACAACTGTGTCTGATCAACACAGGTGGCCTTGTCTTTAAATTTAAAATATTTAAATGGATTGCAGTCCATAAATACCAGAGGATACAATTCACATGATGTAATTATAATATTTAAATTTGGAAGTTACTAGTATGCCTGCATGCTAAGCCCAAGGCTAATTTAAGGAAAGTAATTTGGATCTTTCTCAAATGACAAAGATATCCAGAAGGTGATACATATTATTGGCACAAAGCATGCCAAAGAAAGAAACCCTGGATTCATAACATTAATTAAATAAATAAATCAAGACTTTGCATATTTTCTCTTCTACTGCAAGATCTAAATGGTCAGGAGAATCTTTTGCTCTGATTTTTTGTATCATTAGGCAAATACCTGGTAAGGCCCTTAATGCCTGGGTTCCCCTCGAGGATAGTGAATCTGATGAGGATGCTACACAGCCTCCATCTGACTCTTAAGTCCGAGTCATTGACTGTGACAGTGAACCGATGCCAGAGCTTCGATGTCCACGCGAGTTCTATGAAGTCACTTTACTCCAAATGCTGCCTCCTCAGAGAGGTACTCTCACCACTGCTTTTACAAAGAAATCCAGCAGAACTTTAAAAGGTCATACTCCTTAATTCAGTTATTCCACTTCTGGGAATTTATCCAAAAGAAAGAATACAAATTTCAGATGATGGTGCTCATGGCTCATTTTCCGCAATGGTTAAGAATGGGAAGCTGTTCGAAGGTACCAACATAGGGAACTAGTTTGTTTGCATGTTTATCTTTCTTCACTTATTCATTCCCTTAAAAAAGTGTTCCAGGTACTCAGGATACAAAAGGGAATGAAAACAAGCACAGGCCTGCTCTCTGGAGCTCACCTTCCAGAAAGTGCCATAGGCTAGCCTACATAATAAATATAAAAGTAAGCAGACAAGGACCATCAGGCTCCCTGGGAGAAGGATAAGGGCCGGACACTCTGAGAGTCCAGTCAGGGTAGACTGACTTGGTCTAGGGACAGGGAAGGCCTCCCTGAGGACAAGACATTTGAGCAGAAAGCTGAAGGACAGGTAAGCATTAACTAAGAAAGAGGGAGGAAAGGCATCCAGGAAGAGGAAGCGGTGCCTGCAAGAAAGACTAAGGAAGTGAAAAGAGGCCCAGATGGCCGGAGCAGACGGCAGGAGCAAGAGTACTGGGGAACCACAGCAGGTGGACAAGGCTCAGAGGTGGCAGGGCTAGTCTTGGAAGCCCCTTATACCCCTAAGAGCAAGGCAAAGCCCAAAAGGGTAACCATCAGATGAGCATTTTTAAAAGATCTCGTTGGCTCCACTGTCAACAGTTGAGCTGATTACACTATATCCTTATGAAATTATGCCTTGTTGCTATAAAGCAAAATGTTTGTCATTAATTTGAGTAACAAACGCATATAAATGTAATGTGATTAAGTTTTTAAAAGTGACAGCCGGGCACAGTGGATCACGCCTGTGATCCCAGCGTTTTGGGAGACCAAGGCGGGTGGCAAACTTGAGGTCAAGAGTTCAAGACCAGCCTGGCCAACACAGTGAAACCCCATCTCTACTGAAAATCAGAAAAAAAAAAAAAATAAAAAAGCTGGCCATGGTGGTGCACACCTGTATTCCCAGCTACTCAGGAGGCTGAGGCAAGAGAATAGCTTGAACCTGGGAGGCAGAGGCTGCAGTGAGCCAAGATTGTGCCACTGCACTCCAGCCTGGGTAACAGAGTGAGACTCTGTCTCCAAAAAAAAAAAAAAAAAAAAAAACTTTTAAAAAGTGAGATACAAAATCGCATATAAAATATAAACTCAATTTTATAAAATGTGCATGCTGAAAAAAAGGCTGCCCTCAGTTTTCTGAACTTCCAAAATTTGTTATACAATAACTCTGTATCATTTATTATGAGAGAAGAATTATATAACCTAAAAGTTTTTAATCTGTATTTTACCAAGTAAAATCCTTATGCAAAAACATCTCTTTCATAGTTATCTTATAATTTGCACAA
Organism: Macaca fascicularis; assembly: GCF_037993035.2. NCBI lineage: Eukaryota > Metazoa > Chordata > Mammalia > Primates > Cercopithecidae > Macaca > Macaca fascicularis. Next base: position 144,243,264 of record NC_088382.1, read on the forward strand.
TAAAATATTAATAGAATGCATGACAACAAAAATATAGCCTAGCTCTGTTGATTAAATATTCAGTGTATTTACCCGTAACTAGATTAACATTTAGCTGAACCCCTCCCCAACAGACCTTGAAATATTGTGAAGGTAATTAATTAAGGCTACAAATCAACCTGACTTGAAACACAGAATGATTTTAGAAACTTCATTCTATTACAAATTCACCAAAGGAATGAGTGTTTTTACAACTTCATCAATAAATTCAGTTGTTCACATTTACAAGAATAGAGGACTGAGGCCACAAATTAATGAAGCATCCCACATGATATAATAATATAATTTAATGAGAGCACTACATGTGCCAGGCACTTTGCATATTTTATCTTTTATTCTCACTACTAAACTAAAATTCTATTAGTCTTAAAATTGTGCAACAAATGTGAGATGCAAAGTAACGTGTGTCAAGTTACAATGGAGTATAAGCTTCATGAGGGCAGGGGCTGCATCTGTCTGATTCTAGTGCCCAGCACATAAGAGGTGCTCAATTAACTGAGCTGAACTTATACAGAATAGTCTAGAGCCAACCTAGGTCTATTTCATTCTAAAGCTTACGTTCTACTCAAAAACACCCCATTTCTCTTCTTCCAGAAACAGAGGAAAACCACTGGCAACAAGCATTTTCTTTGTCTTTCCTTCTAGTTGGGAGAAATGTTTTCAGACCTCGGGGGATCAGAGTTTGTTAACTGACCTCAGAAGGTACAGGCTAAAGACAGACAATGTGGGGAGAGTGTAGAGAAACACACTGGTTTGCTATGGGTGGTCAACCGATCCAGTGTATCTGGAAGACAGTTTTTAATGTCAATTAAGCACTAAGCACTCATATCCTTTGCTGTAGCAGTTTCAACTCTAGCAATCGATTCCACAGGAAGTCTTGAAGTATGGAAAGATGTATGCACCAAAACGTTAATCATTGCATTGTCCGTAATAGTAAAAACTGGCCATATAAACTAAAATACATCCACATAACAGCAAACACAGCTTTTTAAACTGTGTACTAAAAATCAAAGACATTCAAGGTATAGTAAGCTTTTTTTTAAAATTTTAAACAGTACTTTTGGTATTTAGTATTTGCAAAAAGCAACAAAATTAAACCAATATATGTTAGCATATTTCAAAAAACTTATAGAAGCACATGAACTAAACTACCACTAGAAAGAGTAACTCTAGGTTACTTTAACGCCACATTATATGGGATATGTGAGCCTTCTGCAACACACTTGTGTTACTTTTGAAAGTGGGAAGGAAATAAAGATTTTTCTAAATTGTAACATGTGAAGCTATAAATATCTAAAACTTTACTAAAGCTATGTTTCAATTTCTTTTTATTAAGGTAAAAAATAGGTGTGCTTTAAATAAAATGCTCTGGCTTAAACCAACTGGTGCTCAGTTCTAAAAGCATGCTACTCTGTAACACACTGGAGGCTCGGTCAGCACACTGAGGGCTGCAATGGAGGGGTAATTCTGCCGCTGAATCAAAGAGTCAGTATCTTTTATAAACAAGTTTATAAGCAGATCCAAATGAACAAGCATGCTGATCCTTCCTGCACTCTCTGGAGTTCACTCACTTCCAACCTCTGGCTAAAGTTACAGAACAAAACACTTTACCTGCTGGACTTCATTGGTTGCTCATAAGGTGTCTGCTGAATGGCGTATTCCTGGTAGCCTCTCCGAGGCACCAGGTCTGCTGAAGTGGTCTCAGAATTTGTAGCTCCTGTTTCAGGGGGCCCGGCCTCCACTGGCACAATCTTGGTAGCACCTGAGATTGATGCAAAAGGCACTGCTTATTGAGAGGCATCGAAAGTGGGCCATGACCCCATCGCAACAGAGGGGATGGTGCTGGGAAGTACATTTCTATACTGTCTGATGCCCACGCAAGATGGTTTTCACTCAGCTCACACATTTAAGTTCTTTGGCGGGGGGTGGGGTGGGGGGGGTGAGAGTGTGTGTGCATGTTTTTGAGAAAGTAAGGACAAGTTTTTCAATAATCTGTCTAAATGTCCTCTTGAGATATATTTTCACTTGATCTACTTATGTTAAAAAGTATACATATATATATACACACACATATACATGTATGTTACTTGCAAGCTTTTATATAGGATCACCCATGTCAAACCACATTAAAGAAAAAGATCCAATTTACCCCTTGTTTCTGGAATTGCAAAGGAATTATTTACACTTTTCACCCTTGCTTAAAGAAATATCAAAATACTACCACTAATTTTTAGAAAAATTCTAGAAACTTTCTCTAGCAACAATTGAAAATCGGAAATTCTCTTCTGGGTTTCTTATTTTCCAGAATAACACTGTTCTGAAGTGAGCAGGGCTGACAAAGTGACTTTCCAGAAAGTTCTTCTAGTCACACAATTTTATATGGTCTGTTCTCTACTGATCACCTTGGTCTGCAGTGATGTATAGAAGGAGAATTTATTCAGAGTTTTCATTTTAAATAATGAGTTACTCTTAGCATTGAAAATAGGCACTTAAAAGGCTATAGCCGTCCTTAAAATCCCAAAATTAATTTTTAAATTTTATTTGACAGCAGTCACCTCAAACACATAGGGAAAAAATTATTATACTTTGAAACACAATTATAAACTGTTTTTTTTTTAATTAAGGGTACCATCCTAGAGGAGATCTTTTTAAAAAATATAGTGCAACATATCTACCAGTTATTTCATGTAAAAGAATACAGAGATGGAAATTTCTAGCATTATAAAACATTTGGTGAACCCCTTCTAAAAATACAAAAAAAGATCAGAGGCACCCCAGGATACCACCTTAGGACATTTCCCACTGTCTTGATCTTAAGAGAAAAGAAAAATGAGAATAGAACTCTAACCTTTGAGAGATGGAAATAGTGGGTGTCTATGTCAGTTTACGTCTTTTCTATGTGTAGAGAGGAAAAAAATACAAAACAGAAGGTGGGCAGGGTTAGCATGGTTCTGGAGCAGCAGCCTGCATGCGTCTGGCTGAACGGGCTGGCCTCACATGCAGGACAGCATGGCTGAGAGCAGGAGGGGAAGGCACACACCCAGCAGAAGAGCTGGGTGAGGGGAGGAAGAAAACAAACTGCTCCCGGAACCACTACTCCAGCAGGAGCAGCACGGCGGGGTTGTGGGACCACAGCAGGAGCAGCAGCCCTCACAGTAGCCCTCACAGCTTCTTCTCTATCCATTTACCACAACACCTGGGCAGTAAGCTCATGCTCTCGAATTAGTGGGTGACTAAATGGAGAGCCCCACCAAGGCACCAGCTCTGTGTTCTGACTCAGACTGTGACACCAGGCTACCCTTAGCACAGGCTTGCCAAGGGTCTTGCCTTGTCCTTTCCCGCTTGGTGCAGTCACCTGGAATTGCTTCGTGTGCAGTTAAAACCACACTTATGATGGGTTTCTTCGCCCCAGAAAGCTGTCCGGCCTCCTTTCCTGAGATCTTCTGGACTTTCTCTGTTTTCTGTGACCGTGGTCTTTTCGAGGCTTTTTCCCGATCATCTTCCTTACACTTCTTTTCTAGTTCAAGGTCAGACTCGTTACCTAAGGAGCAAATACCAAGATGCATAAGGTATCCTTTTATATCAGTGGCAGAGTTGGAGGGTAAACATTACTCTTTCACGGGACAGTAAAGGAAACACAGCTCTTTGGTCTGCAGTGCCATGCACGGAATCACTGTAGGGACCACGGTGGCTCTTCACGCCTTCACTCGATTGAGTACATGTTCACTGCTCCCTGCCACAGGCCATCACCCAGGCCCTGGGCACACACTGTTGGGTGAAGCAGACATAGTTTCTTGTCTTGTCTTGTCTTCATGAGGCTTAGCAGACTTCAGAATCATTAATAAACAACACTGCAGAGAAGATAAGGTCTCCACGATTTATATTCTAAGAAATAAATCATTCACGTATTCAACTTACACTTATCAGCTACTGTATGGGTGCCAGGCATGGTGGACAAAAAGAATGATAAGGTGCAGACCCTGCTCTCGAGGGCCCCACAGTGCAGGGGGAGAGGCAGACATGCAAACAGCACAGGCAATCCAGGGCAGTCTGCTGCGCACCGAGTGAAATGAACAAGGGTCTAAGATGGTTACAGGAAAGGATGGTAGATTCTCCCCTTTGTGGGGATGTAAGTCCTCGGTTCACATAAAAAGCAAGCATGTGCAAAGCAATGGTTAGGGAATACAGGCAAGGGGTATGGGGCAAAGGAGTGGGTGTGGTGGAAATGATGTGTTCCAAACTAGGGACAGATGGCAGAGCCAAAGTATAAACCAGTGCCCAAGTATCCTGTGTGGTGACAACTCCATAAGGAAGCAGGGAGACAGAAATAAAACCAGGGGAGGGCATCAGAGCTGGGCCCAAAAGGGCCCTGAATGGCCATGAGAAGCCTGGAACCTTCCTTTGGGGAACCGGGGGTGAAACATCAACGTGCATGGAGACCAGTCAGGCCTGGGGAGGGGGAGAAGCTGGAAGGAAAGGAGGCTCAAGTTTCCCACAGAGGAACAGCCTGCTGGGTGGGGAGACAGAGTCACGTCTTCTGACGGCTCACAGCGAGAATGGAAATCCAGATTTACATGAAATCTTCTGATTTTTCAAGGCTGACTCTAGTCTAAAATTTCTTAAAACAATGGAAGAGAGAAGGGAAACAATGCCTGGGGCCTACCTGCTGCCTCTGGAAGGCCATGGAGAGCCACAGGTGTCCGAGCCGGGAAGGGCTGGATTATATTTGTGCTGCTGCTACAGACAGCAAAGTCAATGGGTTCAAAAAATGTTGAAATACACTGAAGAGGGAACGTGTCAGACACAGAAAGACAACAGCTAATTCCACATGGCTACCCTTGGCATTAGCCTGAGGGGTCAGAAAACTTCCATACCCAAGTGAAGAACGAAGAAGCCATCTGTTGGATGCACACTATTTGAGATTCCTAAGCAAGGAGGAAATATAGGGAAGGGAGGAAAAGGAGTTTTCTCTTACTTAGAAATAGAGCCACAAAACCTGAAATAACCTGCCCAAAATTCACTTCCTCAGAACATATGACAAATGCACAGGGAACAATTCCACATACGCCTTTCTCAGCCATTAGCGTGGAAGCAGACGAAGGGAGGCAGGGTGCGCAAACGCAAGGTGGGGGTCCAGAAGGTGCTGCAAGGTTGGGTTATAGGGAGGTGAGATGGGAACCACACAGCAATACGGCAGAAACAGGAGAAACCAAAGGGAGACAGCCAGAGGCCATTCGGTCCGTCTGTTTCCAGTGATTCAACTCTGCCTAAAGCCAGTTCCCCAAGTAAACGTACCAAGGAATGCCTGAAGGGAAAAGATAAAATGGAGTAGTATTCTTTCTTAGGGAGGCAGGCTGGTTAAACGAAAGCTCACTCAGGAAGAAGGAAGAAAAAACTTGGCTAACGGCAGATTGGTCAAAACAAACATTCTAATTTTCTATGTTCTATGAAGTTTTTTTTGGTGTTTGTCCCATAATCCAGGTGCTTGGACCATTTTTAGACCTAGTGAAACAGTTTTATAGAAGTTCTTTCATTCACTGGAAAAGGTCCTTAATCATATAACTAGTATCAGCACTAAATATGGTAACATGGAGCTAAAAAGAATGAATAGATGAGATCATGAATCAAACAGAACTGCATCACTCTCCACGGCTAAAGGGAAAAAGTCAAGACCATCAGACAAGTCCCTCCGGTGAAGAGCAGGGTGACCCCTATAAAGCCGGAGAATGAGGAAAACAAGTAATCTCAAAGTCACTGGCAGTGCCTACATTTTGTAGGCTTGATTTGCATCACGCCTAACAGCAGTTTTGTTTTATTTTGCTTTTTAGTGCCTATAATAAAAACATTTCAAAAGGTCTGCAAATTGCCTGAGTCACAGAAGTTCTTTTTGTGGCCTAAATACTGGGTGATACACACGCATAAATAACTATAGCAGAATATATTGGACGCTATAAAAAGGTAGAAACAACATATTACAGAATTTTTTGCTTTTAAAATGATGCTTTGCTTTGTACCGGAATTTACCATGGGATACAATTCAATATGTGGGTGATATGCTAGGAATAGATTTGTTCACATTAAAAAAAAAAAGATCTGAGAATTAGAGCTTGCCAGAAGCTAAACCCAGGTTAACAGCATGAATCAACAAAAACCAAATGACATTCACCTACACCAATAAGAAGCAGCTGAAGAGATCACTACACCGCACCGGATAAACTGCGTCTGGACTAACTGCGTCTGGACTCTGCTTTAGGCATCGTATGTTAAGAACGCACTGCAGAACTGGGTGGCTGGACGTGGGTGAAGGTCTGGCACCATGCCGTTTTAAAAGCCCATGGAGACCTGAGCTGGCCTTGGTGAAAAAGAAAAGACTGCACAAGAATCTCATCTGTCCCCTCACCATTCCTACAGTTCCAATTTGAGTTTCCTTCCCCATGGCTGCTTTGGGATGCGCATCGTTGGTATCCACCCTATCCGTTCCCAACACCTGTCCCTCGTGGAGCACGACGCCACCTCCCACTCCAGGAACTCGGAATGCTGCTCCATCGGAACAGCTAGGGCCACAGGACCCAAGCCTGGCCAATGGGGTGTGAGGAGAAGGGTCCAGGGACTTTCAGGAGTGGGTTTTCCTTCCTCATGAGGAAAGTACCTCCCCTCTTCCTCAGCTGGGTATTGCTATGGCCACTGCCAGAACTGAGGCAACTACCCAGCAGCTAGGCGAGGCCAAGCGAAAGACCATGATAATGCCTCAGGCATACAGAGAGAGAGGTGAATCCTGGGGCTTTCACGGCACAGAGGTGTCCCTGAACCAGCCCTGGAACCGCTGTGCCTGGACTTCTTGTTACATGAGAGAACATTCTCATTATTAAACTCGTTTTTAACCAGTGCCTCTGCTAACAGTATCTTGACTGACACACTCTCGGAACCATCCTCCTCCACCTAGACCCTAGAGTGAATTGTTTGAAAAATCCAAATCTAATTCTGTCACGTGCCTGCTTAAAACCCTTCATCGGGCTTCCTTCCCATTTCCTTTAGGAGAAAGTGCTGGGTAAAGTCCTCCAAGAATTGCCACAAATCCTCTCCCACTATCCCTGCACCATCAAGGCCACGACTTGCAAGCACACACCCTCACGTACTTATCTCCTACCCCTCTGGGCTCCAACAATGCTGAACCATAAGTTGACCGACACCCGGTGCTGTTTATAGCCCCTGGACCGTGGCACACAGCCATGCATGGCACCATGTCCTGATCCACACACCCCTGCTTGTCTGAGTGACAAGCCAAAAGGCAGCTCAGATTTCCCCTCCTCTGTGATACTCTGTACCCTTCACCTTCTTATTTCCTCCATTCTCTTTACATACACACAGAGCACTGAACCAAGGGTTGGACTTTCCACACTGCTTGCAATTATCGGTTGACATGCCTTATCCATATTGTGACCTCTTGGAGGTTGGGTCCACTTCTTCTCGCGATTTTATGAAGCCTAACATAGGCCTCCAGAGGGCTGGAGCCAGACAGTGAAGAAGACCTGCTCTGCTGTGTTCAAAGGATGAAGCTAGGACCAATGAGTGGAGTCCCCAGTGACAGATCTCAGAGCAGAGACAGGAACTTCCAACAGTTAGAGCTATCCAAGGAAAGGGTGTTTTTCAGACACGTTTCTGAGGAGGGTTTTCCAGGAAGTCACAGATACCACTGGAAATGCTGTGGAAAAGACTCTGAACCAAACAACATCTAAATCTCTAAATTCTAAGGCCCTGACATACAAATAGGTAGAATTATTACATAAGGAAGAAGGTAGGAGAAAGGAAGTTGCAGGGAGAAAAGAAGGAGAAAGAGTGAAAAATATGAGAGGTAGTAAAAGAAAAACCTGGAAGAGATAAAACAGAAGGGAATAGAACACCACTCACTTTCAACCCACTGGGCCGCACCAACCTCGAGTCCGCACTGAGTGCAGGCTCTGGTCCTCCCCTAGGCAAGGGACAGTGGGGGTCTTCTTGTATCCCATGGCCCAAACGTGACAGTGCTCTGGACACTGTCTAGGCAGACAATTCTGGGAGTCACCATGGCAGCACCTTTTTTTTTTTTTTTTTGAAGCAGAGTCTCACTTGGTCGCCCAGGCTGAGTGCAGTGGCGTGATCTCGGCTCACTGCAACCTCCACCTCTCGAGTTCGAGTGATTCTCATGCCTCGGCCTCCCAAGTAGCTGGGATTACAGGTGTGCACCATCCCATCCAGCTGATTTTTGCATTTTTCTAGTAGAGACGGGTTTCGCCATATTAGCCAGACTGGTCTCAAACTCCTGACCACAAGTGATCCACCTACCTCGGCCTCCCAAAGTGCTAAGATTACATGTGTGAGCTATTGTGCCTGGCCCATGGCAACATCTTGAGAGTCAAATCCCCACTACCTCTAGCAGGGACCCCACTAACAAGCCCTTGGCATTGCTCCTTCCCTGTCTCACTCTTCTCACTCCCCCACTCCTGCTTCCTGGGACTACCCCTCAGCTAAACCACCTGTAGCCAAAGCTGCTTCCAGTGGGGAACCTAAGCTAAGACTCTACCCACTCAAGACTGCCCCAAATACACACCTCCAAGCCCCCACATCCTTCATCAATTCTCTGTGGCCTCATGCAACATGGATCCACAGTCCACGCACATTACATTCTATTCTTGAGAGCTTCAGAAGCTTCAACACTAAGCTTTCCAACCGATTCAGACACCATGGTGCCAGGCACTGCACTGAACGGCCTTGGAAATGGTTCTTGGAGATTATCTTAACTGATCCCTTGAGGCCTGGAGCACTGTGAAAAGAACAGGGTTCCCACAGAAAAAGAACACGCATGCTCGCTCACAGGCAAATGCCAGGTGCATTTAGGGAGTAGCAAATAACTCCAGGTAAAACATCCAATATGGTTGGGGGTGGGAGGTGAGGCAGGAGAAGAACCGGCATGGAGACCCAGATGCCACCCAGAGACTCTGGCCTACAAAAGCAGGTGCTTCATGGAGAGAAATATCAGGTTCTCCATTGCACTCCTGTACGCACCATGCTCCCCACAGCCCTGAACCCAGCTCTCTCACAGCCCATGACTGTGTGTTTCTCATGCCCAGCATTAGGTCTGGTGTGTAGTACGTGCTCAATACTTCTCTGTGGAAAGCAAGGAGGGTAGCTTTTACAGGGTGAAAGAGAAAGACATATTAACAACAGCCTTGTTAGTAATTTTCTGCCCCCCCACTTTAGGACACCAAAATCCTCGTTCCCATTTGACCCGGTTGTTCACCAATTTCCCTGTATCTTCACTTGACCCACCTTTGTACTTTTCTTTTTTTTTTTTTTTTTTTTTTTTTAATTTATTTATTATTATTATACTTTAAGTTGTAGGGTACATGTGCATAACGTGCAGTTTTGTTACATATGTATACTTGTGCCATGTTGCTGTGCTGCACCCATCAACTCGTCATTTACATCAGGTATAACTCCCAATGCAATCCCTCCCCCCTCCCCCCTCCCCATGATAGGCCCCGGTGTGTGATGTTCCCCTTCCTGAGTCCGAGTGATCTCATTGTTCAGTTCCCACCTATGAGTGAGAACATGCGGTGTTTGGTTTTCTGTTCTTGTGATAGTTTGCTAAGAATGATGGATTCCAGTTGCATCCAAGTCCCTACAAAGGAGTCAAACTCATCCTTTTTTATGGCTGCATAGTATTCCATGGTGTATATGTGCCACATTTTCTTAATCCAATCTGTCACTGATGGACATTTGGGTTGATTCCAAGTCTTTGCTATTGTGAATAGTGCTGCAATAAACATACGTGTGCATGTGTCTTTATAGCAGCATAATTTATAATCCTTTGGGTATATACCCAGTAATGGGATGGCTGGGTCATATGGTACATCTAGTTCTAGATCCTTGAGGAATCGCCATACTGTTTTCCATAATGGTTGAACTAGCTTACAATCCCACCAACAGTGTAAAAGTGTTCCTATTTCTCCACATCCTCTCCAGCACCTGTTGTTTCCTGACTTTTTAATGATTGCCATTCTAACTGGGGTGAGATGGTATCTCATTGTGGTTTTGATTTGCATTTCTCTGATGGCCAGTGATGATGAGCATTTTTTCATGTGTCTGTTGGCTGTATGAATGTCTTCTTTTGAGAAATATCTGTTCATGTCCTTTGCCCACTTTTTGATGGGGTTGTTTGTTTCTTTCTTGTAAATTTGTTTGAGTTCTTTGTAGGTTCTGGATATTAGCCCTTTGTCAGATGAGTAGATTGCAAAAATTTTCTCCCATTCTGTAGGTTGCCTGTTCACTCTGATGGTAGTGTCTTTTGCTGTGCAGAAGCTCTTTAGTTTAATGAGATCCCATTTGTCAATTTTGGCTTTTGCTGCCGTTGCTTTTGGTGTTTTAGACATGAAATCTTTGCCCATGCCTATGTCCTGAATGGTACTACCTAGGTTTTCCTCTAGGATTTTTATGGTATTAGGTCTAACATTTAAGTCTCTAATCCATCTTGAATTAATTTTCGTATAAGGAGTAAGGAAAGGATCCAGTTTCAGCTTTCTACTTATGGCTAGCCAATTTTCCCAGCACCATTTATTAAATAGGGAATCCTTTCCCCATTTCTTGCTTCTCTCAGGTTTGTCAAAGATCAGATGGCTGTAGATGTGTGGTATTATTTCTGAGGCCTCTGTTCTGTTCCATTGGTCTATATCTCTGTTTTGGTACCAGTACCATGCTGTTTTGGTTACTGTAGCCTTGTAGTATAGTTTGAAGTCAGGTAGCGTGATGCCTCCAGCTTTGTTCTTTTGACTTAGGATTGCCTTGGAGATGCGGGCTCTTTTTTGGTTCCATATGAACTTTAAAGCAGTTTTTTCCAATTCTGTGAAGAAACTCATTGGTAGCTTGATGGGGATGGCATTGAATCTATAAATTACCTTGGGCAGTATGGCCATTTTCACGATATTGATTCTTCCTATCCATGAGCATGGTATGTTCTTCCATTTGTTTGTGTCCTCTTTGATTTCACTGAGCAGTGGTTTGTAGTTCTCCTTGAAGAGGTCCTTTACATCCCTTGTAAGTTGGATTCCTAGGTATTTTATTCTCTTTGAAGCAATTGTGAATGGAAGCTCATTCATGATTTGGCTCTCAGTTTGTCTGTTACTGGTGTATAAGAATGCTTGTGATTTTTGCACATTAATTTTGTATCCTGAGACTTTGCTGAAGTTGCTTATCAGCTTAAGGAGATTTTGGGCTGAGACAATGGGGTTTTCTAAATATACAATCATGTCATCTGCAAACAGGGACAATTTGACTTCTTCTTTTCCTAACTGAATACCCTTGATTTCTTTCTCTTGCCTGATTGCCCTAGCCAGAACTTCCAACACTATGTTGAATAGGAGTGGTGAGAGAGGGCATCCCTGTCTTGTGCCAGTTTTCAAAGGGAATTTTTCCAGTTTTTGCCCATTCAGTATGATATTGGCTGTGGGTTTGTCATAAATAGCTCTTATTATTTTGAGGTACGTTCCATCAATACCGAATTTATTGAGCGTTTTTAGCATGAAGGGCTGTTGAATTTTGTCAAAAGCCTTTTCTGCATCTATTGAGATAATCATGTGGTTCTTGTCTTTGGTTCTGTTTATATGCTGGATTATGTTTATTGATTTGCGAATGTTGAACCAGCCTTGCATCCCAGGGATGAAGCCCACTTGATCATGGTGGATAAGCTTTTTGATGTGTTGCTGAATCCGGTTTCCAGTATTTTATTGAGGATTTTTGCATCGATGTTCATCAGAGATATTGGTCTAAAATTCTCTTTTTTTGTTGTGTCCTTGCCAGGCTTTGGTATCAGGATGATATTGGCCTCATAAAAAGAGTTAGGGAGGATTCCCTCTTTTTCTATTGATTGGAATAGTTTCAGAAGGAATGGTACCAACTCCTCCTTGTACCTCTGGTAGAATTCAGCTGTGAATCCATCTGGTCCTGGACTTTTTTTGGTTGGTAGGCTATTAATTGTTGCCTCAATTTCAGAGCCTGCTATTGGTCTATTCAGGGATTCAACTTCTTCCTGGTTTAGTCTTGGAAGAGTGTAAGTGTCCAGGAAATTATCCATTTCTTCTAGATTTTCCAGTTTATTTGCGTAGAGGTGTTTATAGTATTCTCTGATGGTAGTTTGTATTTCTGTGGGGTCGGTGGTGATATCCCCTTTATCATTTTTAATTGCGTCGATTTGATTCTTCTCTCTTTTCTTCTTTATTAGTCTGGCTAGTGGTCTGTCAATTTTGTTGATCTTTTCAAAAAACCAACTCCTGGATTCATTGATTTTTTGGAGGGTTTTTCGTGTCTCTATCTCCTTCAGTTCTGCTCTGATCTTAGTTATTTCTTGCCTTCTGCTAGCTTTCGAATGTGTTTGCTCTTGCTTCTCTAGTTCTTTTAATTGCGATGTTAGAGTGTCAATTTTGCATCTTTCCTGCTTTCTCTTGTGGGCATTTAGTGCTATAAATTTCCCTCTACACACTGCTTTAAATGTGTCCCAGAGATTCTGGTATGTTGTATCTTTGTTCTCATTGGTTTCAAAGAACATCTTTATTTCTGCCTTCATTTCGTTATGTACCCAGTAGTCATTCAGGAGCAGGTTGTTCAGTTTCCATGTAGTTGAGCGGTTTTGAGTGAGTTTCTTAGTCCTGAGTTCTAGTTTGATTGCACTGTGGTCTGAGAGACAGTTTGTTATAATTTCTGTTCTTGTACATTTGCTGAGGAGTGCTTTACTTCCAATTACGTGGTCAATTTTGGAGTAAGTATGATGTGGTGCTGAGAAGAATGTATATTCTGTTGATTTGGGGTGGAGAGTTCTATAGATGTCTATTAGGTCTGCTTGCTGCAGAGATGAGTTCAATTCCTGGATATCCTTGTTAACTTTCTGTCTCGTTGATCTGTCTAATGTTGACAGTGGAGTGTTGAAGTCTCCCATTATTATTGTATGGGAGTCTAAGTCTCTTTGTAAGTCTCTAAGGACTTGCTTTATGAATCTGGGTGCTCCCGTATTGGGTGCATATATATTTAGGATAGTTAGCTCTTCCTGTTGAATTGATCCCTTTACCATTATGTAATGGCCTTCTTTGTCTCTTTTGATCTTTGATGGTTTAAAGTCTGTTTTATCAGAGACTAGTATTGCAACCCCTGCTTTTTTTTGTTCTCCATTTGCTTGGTAAATCTTCCTCCATCCCTTTATTTTGAGCCTATGTATGTCTCTGCGTGTGAGATGGGTCTCCTGAATACAGCAGACTGATGGGTCTTGACTCTTTATCCAGTTTGCCAGTCTGTGTCTTTTAATTGGAGCATTTAGTCCATTTACATTTAAGGTTAATATTGTTATGTGTGAACTTGATCCTGCCATTATGATATTAACTGGTTATTTTGCTCATTAGTTGATGCAGTTTCTTCCTAGCCTCGATGGTCTTTACATTTTGGCATGTTTTTGCAATGGCTGGTACCGGTTGTTCCTTTCCATGTTTAGTGCTTCCTTCAGGGTCTCTTGTAAGGCAGGCCTAGTGGTGACAAAATCTCTAAGCATTTGCTTATCTGTAAAGGATTTTATTTCTCCTTCACTTATGAAACTTAGTTTGGCTGGATATGAAATTCTGGGTTTAAAATTCTTTTCTTTAAGAATGTTGAATATTGGCCCCCACTCTCTTCTGGCTTGTAGAGTTTCTGCTGAGAGATCTGCTGTTAGTCTGATGGGCTTCCCTTTGTGGGTAACCCGACCTTTCTCTCTGGCTGCCCTTAAGATTTTTTCCTTCATTTCAACTTTGGTGAATCTGGCAATTATGTGTCTTGGAGTTGCTCTTCTCGAGGAGTATCTTTGTGGCGTTCTCTGTATTTCCTGAATTTGAATGTTGGCCTGCCCTACTAGGTTGGGGAAGTTCTCCTGGATGATATCCTGAAGAGTGTTTTCCAACTTGGTTCCATTTTCCCCCTCACTTTCAGGCACCCCAATCAGACGTAGATTTGGTCTTTTTACATAATCCCATACTTCTTGCAGGCTTTGTTCATTTCGCCTTGAGGACCCAACCTAGAAGTCATGCTGATGACGCTTTTCTGAGGGTTTGGCATTCCCATCTTCAGCTCACATGTATCATGGCCTTTCAATAGGTGTTTTTCAATAGTCTCCTGCTTCCTCTGAATTACGGACTTTTTAAACTTTTCTACTCTTCCCTGCCTACGCTCCCCTCCAGTTTCCTCTCCTTTTAAAAATTCCATAGCTGTTGATGGGTTTTGCTTCTCTCTCTTGCGCATGGCTGCTGCATTCAGTCATGCTGTGAGCTCGCTACAAACCAGCTGGCCTGAGCAACATAGGGGCCGGTTAATGGAACCACTGCAGAGAGGCAGTGGGCATGCAGCACTCCGGAGTCAGAGAGGCTGGGGTAAGACACAACTTAACCACTTGCAATGGAACTCTGGACAATTGATGAATCTCCCTAAAATCACTCATAAAATATAAAATATAAATAAGGACCTCAGAAGATTGCTATAAGAAGGAAGAACACAATTACTGGGAAAACCCCAGGCATATATTAAACATCCCATCAATGTTCACCCTCTCTGCCTTCTGAAAACATATCTGGGACACCACCCCAAAGACTCTCTCAACCACACGCCACAGCTACTCTCACTCCCCTGTCTTGGTAGCCACTCTGATGGGCACCAAATTTAGAAATCCTAAGAACCAGATGAAATTAAGTTAGTAGTCAGAGGCAATCTTGGGGACAGCTTCCCACCTCTGCTCTCAGCATCTGTTGGTTCTAGACGGCCACAAGAGCATCCCATGCACCCACACATCTGAAGCAGGGGCCATGGTTCTGCACAGTGACACAAGAAAACCCCCACCTCCACATTCTCCCAATGAACAAAGCCCTCCTCCTATGTTGGAAGTGCTTCAGTTCGTTCAATCCAAAATATCTTGGTTTAGATTCAGCCTTGTTTTTAAGATTTTTACCATCTCTACCACGCAAATTAAAGAAATATACAACATAATGTCCCAGCTAGTATTAATAACAACAATTAAGATTAGAAATTTCTTGGACAATGATATGGCAACACACTAAGAACCACGACAGAAAGTCTGGGCTCTAATGTAGAATCGGTGACCCCAAGCCTTTAGGGGCAGATGGGATGGTGGCGGGTCATTCTGTACAACTTCCAATAATCAGGCAGTTATCACCCAACCATCTCAAAGGAATGCCATCTACACTACCTATGAACCACTCTGGGAACAGAGACTTCCCCACTACAAAACAGACAGTTTGTATGGTGACCTGCTTAGAAATAAGCTGCGCTGCCTAACCCGCCTTGCACATGCACAAGAGCCCTCTGAGCTGCCGTAAACCATGGGCTTGATTCACTAAATTGTAAATAGTCTCAACCATGGTTACTGACATGGTTTGACTGTATCCCCATCCAAATCTCAACTTGAATTGTATCTCCCAGAATTCCCATGAATTGTGGGAGGGGCCCAGGGGGAGGTACCTGAATCATGGGGCCTGGTCTTTCCTGTACTATTCTCATGATAGTGAATAAGTCTCATGAGATTTGATGGGTTTATCAAGGGTCTCCGCTTTTGCTTCTTCCTCATTTTTCTCTTGCCACCACCATGTAAGAAGTGCCTTTCACCTCCCGCCACGATTCTGAGGCCTCCTCAGTCATGTGGAATTGTAAGTCCAATTAAACCTCTTTCTTCCTAGTATGTCTTTATCAGTAGCGTGAAAACAGACTAATACAGTTACCATGAGCAAATTCATTGCTGAGTTTTCAGGAAACACGAACAGAGAAGGACACTTTGTGACACCCATATTCCTGCTCCAGAGCCACTCGTCATATTGTGCAATCATGGCAACAGAAGAGAGGTGCAGCACTGGGCGAGTCTGAGTATCTGCCGGCTTCCTACCCCAGGCTGTCCTGGTATGTGTGGTGTTTGCTGCAGAATAAGGCAGGTAGTCACACCCCTGGTTTCCAGTCTCTGTGCATTTTTATTTGCAAAAGAGTGACTGGTTGTGACTAGGGAGGGTCGAGTTAACTTTGGGTCTGATTTCAAATCTGCCTCTTCAGTTTCTACGCCTGCTTGTTGGTTACCCTCTCCTCAATTTGGTTAAATATTCATACTAATTGTGTCTCATCTGAAAACCGAATTTCTATCTCCAATGCAAAGTTCAACAATTATGCCCTACTACTAAATAAAATATTCTCTTTATGAGATGATTTTCCTTTCTCACTTTCCAATTTTCAAATTTTTGTTGTGTCCATATTCAAACAAATATCATTTCTGCACAAAATATATAAATACTTACTTGGAAATCATATACACACTATAGCATTTACTTGTTCTTTACTAGCCACAGTTCGTTCAGCAGATACTTAGGCAGTGGTCAGCACTGTTCTAGCATTTGTAATACCTTAGCGTACAAAACAGAGAGACAGCTCTCCCCTCTGCAGTTTACATGCTAGTGAGGAAAGAGACCATCAGTTTAAAACATAATAAATAACTAAACTACACAGTATGTTAGAAGGTAGTCATTTACCTGAGTCTAGTAGAGTGCAGGCCTTTGGGAAGTAGGAAAAGTTTGTGTTGTTAAATACAGATGCTCCTCAATTTACGATGAGTTACATTTCAATAAACCCATGCAAAGTCAAAAATATCATTAAGTCAAAAATGCACTTAAAACACCTAACCTGCCAAATATCATAGCTTAGCCTATCCTACCTTAAATGTGCTCAGAACACTTACATTAGCCTACAGTTGGGCAAAATCATTTCACACAAAGCCTATTTTACAATAATAAAAATATGAATTTTATAGTAATAATAGAAATAAAAATAAGAGATCAAAATTTCTAATTCAAAGTCCAGTTTCTACTAAATACATATCACTTTCACACCATAGTAAAGTTGAAAAACCGTAAGTCAAACCATTGCAGTTGCAGACCACCAGCAACTGTGGTCTAGTGCTCTAAGCTCTGATCTAACAAACACATCTCACACAAACAGTCCCTACTGATGAGGAGAGTTATTGTAAGTGGCTTGTCTATGTATTTGTTTACTTGTTTCTTGCTTGTCTCCCCTAGGTGGATGTGAGTTCAGTAAGGTCTGGCAGGATTTAGCCTATTTCACTGGAAGTCTTCCACCGTGCCCAAAACATCACAGACACTCAGTAAAGTGGGGAAAGAGAGGAAGGGCCTCCAACCTCACAAAGTGGGACAGTCATCCAGTCATTAAACAAACAGCAAGGGAAGGCCTCCTGCAGCCACTCAGGACGCTGCACATGCCGCAGTCTCCCTCAGTCTCCACCATCCTGGTGAGGCAGGACTGCTCCCAAGCCCCTTATAAAGATTAGGAGTCCGAAGCTCAGTGAGGAGAAGAGGGGACTGAGCCTGGACACTGTCCCCATGAGTGGCACACCCAGCATCACATCACAGCAGACTGCAAGGTGAGCGCTTCCCACAACCCCTCCTGCCTCTGATGCTCTGCAGGAGCAGAAGTTTAGACAGAGTGCAGAGAGGAACCAGCCGAACAGCTGGCTCCACAATGAGATGAGGTGACGGTCAAATGGCAGAGTGCAATACTGTTTACGGTGGTGGAGAGAACAGAGGGGCCTGGCTAGCGGACCTATAAGTGGTTTCCACGAACAGCATTTTTGCTTTCACCACAGGCAGCGGTGTGAAAGGCTTGCAGGCAGCTCAGGCACCGCAGCATCCAAACACCGCTCTTTTCCTCCTCGCCCACCTCTCTCTGACCGGGGGCTTGGGCCCAGCTGTGCTGAAGGCTGAGGTAGACAAAGTAAGGCTGGCATTTGCTCTGTGCACCCTCAGCGAAGTGCCCAAACACAGCAAGAGACCACTTGCTCCTAATCACTCCATGTACATGAACGGCCCCACTCCAGCCGGAGAAGGCACGCTGTACGGTCAAGTGCACAGCTGGTTCCTGGGTGCAACAGACTGCTTCTCTGGCCTGGTATCCAGGTCCAGGCATTTAAAGTCCCCTATTGGCTTGTCAGTGGTGTGCCCAGCGCTTCCAGATCTGCAGTGATTCTCTGTGCTATGAAGAGGCAATTCTTGGGGATTGAAGAAAGCCAGAGTTCTGTTCAACAAATAAATGTCTATCTCCCTTGCACTGAGATATACTGAACCTTCTGGCAATAAACACGGCTGCTAAAAGTCACTCTTCTGAGATGGCAGCATACAGCACAGGGTCAAAGACCCCCAGCTGAAATCCAAGCCCCCTGGCTGATGCTGACGGGGAATTTTGGGTAATTTACTAACCCTTGTTTCAGAGAAAACCCGGTTGAGTTCCTGGGCCTAGGCAGGATGCTTGACAAAGAAGAGCTGGCAAGCAGATGTCCTTTAATAAGCACATCCTAATGTGGAAAATAAGGACACTGAAGGGAGCCCCAGGGGTTGCAGGGCTGGCTGGGGTGACCCAGGTCAAACTCCAAGTCCTCTAGATGCCATTCTCAAAATGAAGCCTCTTCAAATATCCTGCTTCTTCATGTACATGTGCTAATTACACAGTTACTTCTAAGACAGTATTTTGTTTTCACTGTATTAAATGTTTAAAAATATCTTCACTGAGCTCTAGAAAAGACTCTTTAGCCAAGAGAAAACAGAATGTAATTTTAGTGAGATCCATAGCTGAAATCTGTCTGAGATGCTTAAGAGGAAGAGCAGACTAGATCGAACCCCAGTGAACTCTTTATGGCCCTACCCTGGGCAAGCCAGATCGCAGGAAGGGAGACCAGCATTAACTCCATCAGCAACAGCGGGTTTAAACAGAAATTTCTAACAGTAGTCTATGCCCGTCTGGTACTTTCCCTTTAGTCAGTATCACAGAAGGGTGATCAACTGTACTATTAATGCTATAACAATACTTTATCTTCTGAGTGGCACATGACAGTCTGCAAAGCACTTTCATGAGCATTAACTAGCACCTGTAACTCTGCTATTATGTACACGGTGTGTGTTTTTAACCAGTCTTTTTATGCTTCACCTTTTTTCCAAGGCTCTTATAAATGTGCTCTTCCAGAAAACAAGGGCCTTAGCTGAAGTCCCCTTGTTCATCTAGTTTTACATCATGCAGCATCACTGTCTGAATTCAGTTGTCATTGTCAGCACACCGGGATGGTAGTTTTCAAATTTTTTTAACTGGCAGGACCTTTTTCCTGCTCTTCAGGCAATTTCAATATAAATAATCTATAAAAGGTACAATCTCTCCGATTAAAGTGGATGGGCTCCCTGCTAGCCTCCCACACCTGTCCTCAGTATCCCTCCAGCCCCAGCCACTAAGCATCTCTGAGGAGCCCTGGAAACAGCATTAAAACCACCGAATTAAGAGGTACAGTGTACTACGTGAAATACGGCTTTAACAAAAAGTCACTGTTTTGAGAACGCATGGTGAAAAACACAAGATTTGGAGTTAAAGGCATCTCAGCTAAGATCCAGGCTCTGCCTTTCAGCTGGATGAATTTGGGACACTCTAAACTTATTCGCATCTGCAGAATGAGTCACTGTAAGGTTCACATGAGGGAACAGATGCAGAACCGTCTCACATGGTGAGCACACACAGTAGGCCTTCAGGAAACACTGGCTGCACACCAGTCTGTCGACTTCACACCCAAAAATATACATGAAAGTCCTACGCAAGCCTGAGGTTGGGATGATGACTTCTTTCTGGCTTCTTCCGGTTTGTATTAATCATGAGCTGTGGCCAAGCCCCTTTCTCCCCCTCCCACCTAGCTTTGTGCGTTTTCCCCAGGTGCTGATGTTCTAAGAACTGTAACCTTTACTGTGCAGCGCTGCTCTTCAACCCTAGCACATTAACATACTTCTTTATATTTCCTTTCCTTTGGAAAAGACAGCATTTGGAAAAGCGATGACACCGCACGACGTGGAATGCAAACCTTAAAGAGGGAAGCAGATGCTGGCAAACGGTGTGCATGCCTCTGCGGGGCTGAAGCCCTTTCTACCACGACAGGGTCTAGCGCCCCTGCACAGAGTGACGTGTTCTGATGTAAACTGGAGGGGGCCATTACTTAAGGAACAGAGACCCGAGTGTGTCCCTTTTAAGGGCAGATAATAAGCAAACATCTAGAGTCCCCTGAAGTTCTGGAGGGGTCCCGCTTGCCCTTCCAGGTGGCCCCTCCCCCTTTACCCAGCTCTCAAGGCTGACCAGTAAGGACCACACAATGGGCCCTACTGCTCTCTGGCTTCCAACTGGGTTTGACCAGTGGAGGCACCAGCAGGAGATGAAAGGGAAGGGAGAAAGTCGGGGGTGGGTGTTTATTCTCCAGGCTCCCTCCCTGCCAGGTTATCACAGGCTGACCTCATCCTCTACCAAAGGCCACAGCTCTCTCCCTCGGTGTTCTGATGACTTCTCTCCCCTCCTGCGTGTTTACCCTGCTGTTCCCAGCTGCCCTCAGTCCCGCAGGTACACCATGACTTGATGCTGTACCTAGACCTGAACACACCTTTACAAAGGGTCTCTTCCTTAGCTTCTCAAGTCACCCATTTGAGTGTGCCACCTGCCTCCTGTTGGCATCCTGGTGGCTCCCCCAGGCCATCCTGTTAGTCATCTCTGGATGGCTCGTCTCTCCATTCCCATTTTCATTCCCTCCCACTACAAGCATCTCCCACTGACCCCCTTCCACTGATACTGCTCCTGATCAAGTTAGCAACGAGGTACACCCCTAATCAACGCAGTCTTCACCCCAGCTCCCTCTCACTGAACTCCCTGCATCACTCTCCATTCTCAACCCATCCTCTTCCTCATTCAAGGCAGCCTTCCCTGCTCTCCGTCCCTGGACACTCCCGTGTGGGAGCCTCAGGAGGCTGCCCTTGGTGGTTTGTCCTTCTGCTTCCACCCAGTCTCTACTCATGCCCCTCCTCATGAGGCATGAGTAGAGGACCTCATGCTAGACTCCGTGTGGGGCGGCATGCCCTCTTGGATATCCTGCAGTCCCCAGATCAATGTGTGGCCACAACTTACTCACTCTCTTTCCTCCAAATTTGCATCTGCTCTGGGCTCTCGAGGTAGGCAGGGATGCCACCATTCACCCCGGCCCCTAGCCAGAATCAAGGCAGATCCCCTCTGCGAACTCTGCCAGGTCCTGTCAACTGCACTTCCTCGACATCTCCACAATATGTCCCCTTATTCCAACTCCCACTGCTGGATTCAGATGCCACAGAATGCCCCCCCGGATCACTGCATCAGCCTCCTCTGTGTGGCCAGTGGCTCCTCTGTGCCTCAGCAAATGCTATTTCCTCCTGCAGGGGTGGTACTCCCCTCCTCTCCTCCCCTCTTCTCCCTGCCCTCTTCCACCCCAGCCCCACTCTTCACAGCTTGACGTCTATGTGGCCTTCAACTCTCTGCCCCAGCAAGCCACCAGAGAGCACCCACTCCACCTGCTCTCCAGGCTGCTACAGAATCCCCTTCCACGAGCTCCCCCAAGACCCTGTGAAGCCCCTACTAGCTGTTCCCCATACTTACCCCATACTTACCCCACAGTGTCATAATCATTTCTGCCCAGCCCACTACAGTCTGGGAAACTACTGCACAGACCTCCGTTCACGCGACATCCTGTAGTCAGCAACCACCCCATGCCTGCTACACAAACAGTAGGCGCTCGATGCCTCTGGTGCATTTCTGAATCACCCACAGGAGGGCTCAAAAAGTTCCCATTCTTCTCAGCCCCTAACATGTAGGCACATGTGCATGTGCACACACACACACACACACACACACACACACACACACACACACCCTTAACTCTGATAAGCTTCCAACACCTTACTAAGAAAAACAAAGTCCATTTGATACAAAATCTCTCAAGTAAGTTCCTTTTACCTCAAAATCTTCCTGTTCTTTGTTTACCAACCCACCTCTTCTAGAAGTGTTTCTTTAGGAGGTGTCCTGTGGCCAGGCACGGTGGCTCACACCTGTAATCCCAGCACTTTGGGAGGCTAAGGTGAGCAGATCACCTGAGGTCAGGAGTCTGAGACCAGCCTGGCTAACATGTTGAAACCTGGTCTCTACCAAAAATACAAAAAATTAGCCAGGCATGGTGGCACACACCTGTATTCCCAGCTACTTGGGAAGCTGAGGCAGGAGAATCGCTTGAACCCAGGAGGTGGAGGTTGCAATGAGCCGAGGTCACACCATTGCATTCCAGTTTGGCCAATAAGAGCGAAACTCCATCTCAAAAGAAAAGGAGTGGTCCTGCTTTGTTTTACAGTCCTGCACTCTTAGTGCAGGATTTGTGTCTGTGTTTCTTACCCTTGAATTCTCCACAGAACAGAGTATCTCACATGTAACTCATAATTCAAAGTATGTTGAATTGGAAGCAGGCAACTAAAGAGTTGAATGCAAATGCAATCACACATTTGTAGAAATTAGTTCATATGCATTCATTTATAATTAACACTGCACTAATATTCTAAAGTACCTATTCTAAATTGCCCAAGAACTAATTAAATCTCAGAATGCCCCGGAGAGTAAAGTGTTATCAGTTACATTAATAAAAAGCCCAGAACAGCTGTCAGAACAGCAGACTGATAAGGGATTATATTCTGGGACTCTGCCACCAATTCACTCCACCCTGCTAATAAAGCAGTTTAAAGCACTTATTACACCCACACTGATTGGAACCTGCTGAATATGCACTGCTCTTCCTCGCCCTCTTCCCTTAGGCTTTCTTGCATCCTCCTATCTCTCTTACTACAGGGGAAGAACAGGCAGGCACCTGCTTTCAGCATGTGCTCTTCCCAATAGAGAGAAATTGCCAGGAAAATAAACCTGTGAAGGGCACAAAGCCGTTGTCTCACTGGTCACCCATGGTGGCCTTACATACTAACTGCAGTGATCATCCCAGACCTCCTCAAATGTGCCCAAATTCCCCTATCTGCAGGCTTTGTATGAACCATCATGAGAGAAATGCCTATTCCATCTCCTTCTCCACCTTCTCCCCTAGTCCCAAGTCATCCTCAGAGATGGAGTTCAGGGCTACCTCCTCCTTCAGGAAGCCTTCCACGACATGCTCCAGCAGACGCGTGGTCCTGCCCTGCTCCCTCTGCAGGTGGTTCACCTCACCATATTTGGTTGTCTATTTACATCACTGTCCTCCTCCCCAGACACTCAGCTGCTCAAGGGAATAGACTTGTCTTACTCAACTTCAATCCCCAAAGTCTGACTTGGTGCCCAATAATAGCACAAGCTCAGGAAGCAGGAGAAAAAAAAAGAGAAGAGATTCTGCCTGCTGCCGGAATCTCACTCAGCCCTTGCCTTTAGCCAGTCTCCCTGAGATGGGAAGCCCCAGCCCCAGCAGTATGTCCAGATTTACAGGCTGCTGGGCACGAGCCATGAGCCACATGTTCCAGTACTTCTCCGGTCTCAGGTATGGTCACCATGACACCGTTAATTAAAGCAAAGGCCCCCTGTGCCATGGGCTGCATCACACTGGATCAATCACGGACCCTCCACACTGAGAATCGCTGAACTTCAGAGAGCAACTCTAGGATGAGGCCACTCCCTTTACTTCCAGACACCAACCTACCACATAGTCCCTGAGAGCCAGCAGCCCCAGCGTGACCTCCAAGATGCTGAGGAAGCAAGTCTTCCTTTCACCATTCTGCTGGGGTGGGATTCTGTCCCTGCACAAGGCCCTGAGCACCCTTTGGTAATTAAGAGTCACAGTAAGCAGCAATGCGACAGTGGGGGCTGCAGTGTCAGTCCTGTTTCTATCTGACATGTCTCTCGGGAACACATAACTGTCACCAGAACTGGGGGTTTGAATTCACATGACTCTGAAGCAGGGGAGTGTGGAGAATCAGAGGACCAGCCAATCAGCAGCAGCATCCCTGAAGACTGATGGATCTGTGTGGCAAGAGCTTGAGCTGGGAAGTCCAAGGGTCCTGGACCAGAATCCCTGTTCCAACAGGTACTCTCTAGCTGGGCTTAGGCAACTTCTTTCACCTACCACAGCCTCAGCTTCTTCATCTAAAAAAGAGAATGGCACCCTGCCCCGGTGGTGGAATCAGAGCAGAGACACGGTGCCCCACACAGCAGCAGAGGCAGATGGTCACACAGAAGAGGAGGCAGCATCACTGGGGAGCCCAGCTGCGGTAGGTGAGCCCCACAATCCCTCTGAGGGAACACAGAGACCCTCTCATATTGTTTTATTTTGTTTTATACTCAGAAAAGGAAAAAGAAGCGAAACTAAAGGCAGGTAGCCCAGTGCCCAGGAACCAGACCCAAAACCAGGCCTGGGCCTGCCTGACTTAAGCCTGGTAGTTAAAATTCAACCCCTGACCTAGCAACTGATGTTATCTATAGATTCCAGACATTGTGTGGAAGGACACTGTGAAACCTTCCGTTCTGTTCTGTTTCACTCTGACCACCGGTGCTCGCACCCCCCGTCACGTACCCCCTGGCTTGTTCAATCGATCACGAGCCTCTCACACAGGCCCCCTTAGAGTTGTGAGCCCCTAAAAGGGGCAGAAGTTGAGCACCTGACGAGCTCAATTTTAAGACGCTAGCCTGCCGATGCTCCCAGCTGATTAAAGCCACTCCCTTCGCTATCTCAGTGTCTGAGGGGTTTTGTCCGTGGCTCATCCTGCTACACCTGCTGAGCCAAGAATGGGGATTCCACGAGTCTCTGGGACGTTCTGGAGGGATGGCTCAGGGAAGTCGGGAAGTGTGTGAACACAAGCCTGTAAAGCCCAGCACCTGATGAACGCTGCAGCTTGTTCATGCAGGCCACCTCTGGCCTGCTGGAGCTCCCCACGGGCTCACGGCTCTAGGGCCCACACTTTCTTCCTTCTCTAAACAACTCTGATAATGTAGCTTACTGTCATTTATCTGAGCTTTTTATCTGAACTACGTAAAGTATAAGAAGCTACTGGAGTAATAAAGGTCATATGCAGGTGCTTTCACCAGGCAGACATTTGCCGGGACTGCCTATGTTGAGGGATGGTGCACGCCATACAGAATGAGACAGAATTCATTAGCTGGCTGAGAGGATAGAAGGGGCTTTCCAGGAAGAAAGTTCTGCCCGCACAAGATTCCATAAGACCAGTGGGGGCCAATGGCATACAGAGGCAGTGGCCCAAGACAAAGAAATCTCAGGACAGGGTGAGATTCATCCACGCCCAGCAACAGCAGGGGAGGGGAGGCCACGGGAGGCCCACCGGCAGGAAGCAGCGTGACCCCATGTATTTTACACCATTCTGGGAGGGTGGGCTTATAGGGAGCACATTCAGAAGGAGAGCGGCCAGTCTGAAGACTGTTGCAAAACTGTCTGCATTAGAGGTGATGACAGTGGACCTGGGGCAATGGGAGGAAGGAAGAAATGTTGGCAGGACTAGGGACTGAGAGATTTGCAGATGAGACAAAAGGAGGAATTCAAGATGACTCCAAGGTTTCCAATTCAAATGGCTGCATTAGATGGCAAACAAGAGGTAACTTCCATACGTAACCCTTAAGTACAGGTGAAAAAACTGATGGCTGAAGCCAAAATGTGAAAAGCAGGAGAGCAGGAAGAAAAAGAACCAAAGCAGCTGCAGATTCAGAAATGCATGGGAGCAAGTATGGATGGCAGCCAGTCAGCCACAACATGTACTTACCCAGGGCCTCATGTGAGTCACTGGGCCACTCCACAGAGAAATACAAATGCAAGGTATAAAATAATTAACTTTGGGTTTACCACCCATTAGATACTGCACAGTTCTTGTGTCTGCTCTATGAGAATCGGTATTTTCACTCAAAAGATAATCACTGAGCACTTGTTGTGTGCCCGGCACTGTTCTCTGAATGCTGCAGACAGAGCCAGGAAGTGACACACCCACACAGAACAAGTTACTTGGTCTGTTTGTGCCAAATCTGCCAAGGACTAGAGTCTGGCCCTGGACTTTGGTAAAGAAAAGAGAGATGTGTCCCTATTCTGTCCACAGGGAACCAGGCCACAGTGCAAGTGTGGGCTCCTGCCTTCTCAGTTATCAGCTGACAGGGAGACACACACACAAACCAGCAATTCCAACACAGCGACACATGTGCACAGCACAATGAGAAGCCCGGATCTGCCGGGAAGCTGAGCACAAGGGAGGGGACTCTGGAGCTAGGCCTGGAAAGGGGAAATAAAGCTGTGACTTGAAGACCAGCAGGAATCACTGGCACAGGAGAGGGTTGTGGCATTCCACAGAGAAGGCACAGATGACGGGATGGAGCCCTGCTGGCTCAGGGCTTGTGCATGTGCCAGAATCATTGAAGGTTAAGCATATTCGGAGGGAAAAGGGCAAATGGACATTGCAAGCAAAAAGAATGACATGTACAAGAGATGGTGAGGGCACAGGGCACTGGGGGCTTTCAGAGGTTCACTGCAGATCCGGAGGTGGGCAAAGAGGGAGAGGGTAAGAAGTCAAGGTGCAGAGCAAGCAGCAGCTAGGTCCTAAGTGACAGAGCAGGTTCTTAAGGAGCTTAGGCTGTCCCTGAACAGCAGTGGGTGTCATGAAGGGGTGCATTCAGAGTAAGGATAAGATGGTTCATATGTCATAAAGATGCTTAACGCTAGGGAGACAAGGTGGAAGGTGAAACGCGTACAGCCAGAGATGCCTAGGAAAATCCACTGAAATTTGGGAATAAAAAAGAAGAATTCCTCTTTACCTTTCTTAA
The DNA here is from genome assembly GCF_037993035.2 of Macaca fascicularis. Lineage (NCBI taxonomy): Eukaryota > Metazoa > Chordata > Mammalia > Primates > Cercopithecidae > Macaca > Macaca fascicularis. Next base: position 144,270,003 of record NC_088382.1, read on the forward strand.
CTCATCCTTTTGAAACTTACCATTTATGTGTGTATTATAACACCTACAGCGTATTAATACAGCAGTCTATATGTATCTGAGCCAAAAGGCCTGAGTCCACATCCCTGGTCCATCACGTACTATGGGGTGACACTGGATAGGATGCTTGCCCCAGTTTCCTCATCCATGAAATGGGAATAAAAACAGTAACTACCTCATAGGGCTTTTATGAAGAGGAAATGAATCAATATCTGTAAGACATTCAGAAGAGAGGCAGGCCCATAGTAAGAACTCTACAGATGCTTATTCAATTTTAAAAATGCAACTTATTACTAAATAAATACTTAATGGGGATAAATCCCCCAGAATATCTGCAAACCACTGGTGTACACAGAGCATGAACTGGGGTAGATACGCAGACTGGAGTGGTCACAGAGTCCACAGAAAAGACGATGGACCCACGAGGACAACAGCAGGGACAGGGGAAGGACTGAAGAGATATTGAGCAGGTAGTCAGTTGACCACGGTAAGTGTCGGGATGTGACAGGGATGTTTCTGGCTGAATGGTGGGGGCCAGTCACCAAGATGAAATAGAGGAGGAACATCAGTTGGGAGCTGGACGAGTTTAGGATTGAACACGCTGCATAACTTAAACTGCTTGGGGGACACCCAAACTGAAACATGGGCAAGGAAGATATTTGGAAGACATGAGAACACAGCTGTTGGTAGAACCAGGTAAATGGATAAGAACCATGCAGTCGTCACTAGTGATGGTCACCAAGCATTTCCAGGGCTCCCCTACCCCGCAAACGGGGTAGAACTGCACTTCTTGGGCCCTTGAAGTCAGGCGGGGCCACGTGATTCCCTGCTGGCCAATATGGTTTGGATTTGTGTCTCCGCCCAAATCTCACGTTGAATTGGAGGAGGGGCCTGGTGGAAGGTGATTGGATCATGGGGGTGGATTTCCTCCTTACTGTTCTCATGATAGTGAGTGAGTTCTCATGAGATCTGATGGTTTAAAAGTGTGAGGCACTTTCCCCTTCATTCTTTCTCTCTCTCCTGCCACCATATGAAGACGGTCCTTGCTTTCCCTTCACCTTCTGCCATGATTGTAAGTTTCCTGAGGCCTCCCAGTCATGCCTCCTGTTAAGCCTGCAGAACTGTGAATCAATTAAACCTTTCTTGATAACTTATCCAGTCTCAGGTAGTTCTTTACAGCAGTGTGAAAACAGACTAATACACTGGCAAGTGAACTGTGCAGAGAAGAAATGACAGATGCTCTTCTGAGCCAAGATGAAACCACCTAGGGCTCTCTTCCCTCCTGTACCATGACCTGCTACATTCAGGATGGTGGCTGCTCTCTCCAGCTGGGTCCCTGAGTGAGCAGAGCCCCTGAGGACCTGCAATACCAACAAGAAAGCAAGCACAGGAATATTGAGACACTGTCACTCAGGGTAGCTCTGCTATCAGGTGTAACCAGGTCTCCCCTTAATCAGGGACAGTGACATGATAGGCAGAAGAGGGGGCACTCACAGAGCAGGTAGGCAGGAGCAGTGGCATGAACTGCACCACGCAGAAGCCACACTCACAAGTACGCACAAGACCAGACATGGCTGCAGACCACTGGGCTTCCACTCACCTAGTTAGTACAGAGGAAAAACTGAGGGTTTACAGGCAGCAAAAAGAAACAAGACATTACCACTATCCGTCCTTCCGCAGAGAAAAGTGAGATGTTCAGAAACACACTTTCACCTGCAAATTTTCAAACATGACTCACTCCATACCATTTTCAGTCATGGCAGGTATTTATCAGGCCAGCTGTTTCGCTAACACAAATACAGCAGAAGGCAGAGACTTGAAACACTGTAATAAAAAATCACCATGAAGGTTACAGGTGCATCTTAAGTAAGACCATAAAATGAAAGCCTTGTCTTTGATAGGAAGAATTTAATGAGAATAAGAAGAAACTTTCACAACTCTCTTTGCATAAAATGACCCCAGAAAGAACAAGCTTAGAAAAGTTCAGAAGTCACTTTTATAAATTTGACATATTGATTTCTGTAGGCTGCAAAACATTTTCAAAACACCAGCTGTCCTACGTAACTACAGGAAAAAAAAAATCTCTTTTCCTGGTTTCTTCTGCCATTCAAATGCAGAATAAAATAAACAAATGTTGAAAACATATCAAAAGAGTTATTTTGACTTGCCATGGTTCAGGGTAAGAAAAAGCTTATTTTGTTTTCTTCTAATTGTTTTAACAAGCTATAGAACCAAGGTCAGTTGTTTGAAATGTCACTAGACTGCTCTTGACAGAGCACATATTAAAACAATTACTCGAGAATTTTCCAAATTGTAATATTGTGCTTGGCAAACTAGGGAACACGGTGCAATCACATGAATGCCAGCCGCAAGGCAGCTGGGCATAAGGTCATTTCTGCATATTTTAGAGCTTCAACAGTGGCCAGAAAGGGAAAAACACCCAGAGCGTCTACCTTTCCATTTGGTATTTGTTAAATTAAAGTCAATTTAGGTCATTAAAATCAATGGAATATGAGGCCATTTTCTCTACAGCCATTCCTGGAGGAAGCCGATAATCTGATTAGAAAGGACCCTGTCTGTCTGCCTTTGCTAAAGAGACTGCCTAATCATCACAGAGTAGAAAATAAGCATCAGGAATCCACACAGGGCGCCACTTCCATTGCTTATAAGGTTAAAGAAAAATATGACAGAGACACGCTGAACTGGAGAAAATCTCCATCCATGAGGTAGAAATGAGAGTGGTCTTAAGGCACAGACACGATCAAGCAAACTGGCAACAGGGCAGGAGTCGGGAGACGCGGGCCCCAGCCAGCCTCAAATGAGTCATGTGACCGGATCACCATCACTTCTGCACCTCAAATTCCTCAGTCATAAAATTAGAACTTAGGTCTAAAAGGGGAGTTCTTTAAGCCAACCACAAAAGGTCACATACTGTGTGAGTCCATTTACACAGTGTTCCCAAAATGACAAAGTCACACAATTGGAGAACAGGTTGGCAGCTGCCAGGCGAGGGTGGCGATCGAGGGACAGGGTGCATGGCCCTGTGACTACAGAGCGGTTCTGGCTTCTGGCGGCGAGCACAGGCCATACTTGTGAGTGGCAAATTGGCAGCCAGCCACACGCACTCTAAGGCCAACGTCCTGATTCTGATACCGTGCTAGGGTTGTGTAGGGTGGAGCCACTGGGGGAGACCAGGTGAGGGACACATGGGACTCTTCTGTATTATCTTTGCAGCTTCCTGTGAATTCATAATTATTTCAAAACACAAAGTTGTATTTTTTAAGGGGTTTTTGAGACTGAACCGCCAGATCTATATTTTCTCCGTGGACCCTATGACTTCAAATATTTTATCTACTGAATTATATTTATTAAAACAATTCCTTTCCCTAGATTTATTGGTCAAATATATACAGTTGACCCTTGGACAACATGGGTTTGAACTGCAAGGGTGAACTTATACTGAAATTTCTTTCATGTCTCTCACCCCTCCAGAAAGACCAAACCCTCCTCTTCCTCCTCAGCCTACTCAACATGAGGAGAAGGAGGATGAAGATCTCTATGATGGTCCACTTCTACTCAATGAGGAGTAAATACATTCTCTCTTCCTTACGATTTTTTTTTTTTTTTTTTTTTTTTTGAGGCGGAGTCTCGCTCTGTCGCCCAGGCTGGAGTGCAGTGGCCAGATCTCAGCTCACTGCAAGCTCCGCCTCCCAGGTTCATGCCATTCTCCTGCCTCAGCCTCCCGAGTAGCTGGGACTACAGGCATCCGCCACCTCGCCCGGCTAGTTTTTTATATTTTTTAGTAGAGACGGGGTTTCACCGTGTTAGCCAGGATGGTCTCGATCTCCTGACCTCGTGATCCGCCCATCTCGGCCTCCCAAAGCGCTGGGATTACAGGCTTGAGCCACCGCGCCCGGGCCCCTTACAACTTTCTTAATACCATTTCTGTTTCTCTAGTTTACTTTATTATAAGGAAATGGTATATAATACATAAAACATACCAAATATGTGTTCACTGACTATTGGTAAGGCTTCTGGTCAACAGTAGGCTATTACTAGTTAAGTTTGAGGAGAGTCAAAAGCTATACTTGAAAATAACTGTTGACAGTGGGATGGTGCCCTTAATCCCCACGTTGTTAAAAAGTCAACTATATAACTGCCTTACTTCCCAACTTACAGAACACAAAAATGCAATGTCCAAATGAATCAAAGATATACATAAAATAAAACCATACAGATAACAGACAAATAAATAGAAGCATTTTTTTTAAAATTGGAGGGGATATGAGGTAAATTTTGTAAACTACGATAAAAGGGCAAAAAATGTAAAAGATGCATCTGACAATACAATACAAACAATGGTGACAATACAGACATTTAAAACTCCAGCAAAATGCAAAAGGAAAAAAAGCAATGCTACAAAGAAAATTAAAAGACAAACGACAAATTGCAGAAAATATTTTCAGCATATATGGTCATTCAAAGGTGTAAGTAAAGTGCATGAACAAGGAATGCCCCCAATCACACAAAACCCACCAATAACTAATAACTGGAACAGAGATAGCCCAGTAGTGACCAAGGAGCAGCAAATTAAAACAATGAAAGCCAACTGTTCACAAAAGAGACTGGCAAGGATAGAGGCTGACACAACCCAAGATGAAAAGGATAAAGGCGATCTGAGGACATGACCCATGACGGAAAAATAATTGACACGCACATTCTACAGGGTGGTTTGACAATATGTACGCGTGTCAAAATGTAAAATAGGTCCTATTTGTATTTTCCTAATGCAAAAGAAAAACAAAGCAATGCTACAAAGGAAACTAACAGATACACTTACAGACTGTGTAATCTAGCCAAGCAAACTGCTGAAACTATCTACGCCTCTGTTTCCTCTTCTATAAAATGGGAATAACAACAGTGCCTACCTCTTAGCCGCTATGAGAGTTAAAAGAGCTATTAGCTGTGAAACACTGAGAAACAGCAACTGCAAAATAAAAAGCACTAAAAAACAGCTCGTTAAATAAAAACTTAACAAGCATTACATTATTAGTCATTTAAGATAATGGCACAAGTACAAAATATAATAATAATAAATCTAAAATGCATGCTCGGGACTGTTCACTTGAGTAGTGCTTTTTGATCAGAGAGAAAATTTTTTAAAAATTCTAAATGCCTATCAACTAAAGACCAATGAAGTAAAATGAGGTAAGCCCACGCATAAGAAGAAATGCTGTACAGCCTTTAAAAATGACAACAAGCAACACTGTTTTGGGTAAGGACACACAGCACAGCAGTCAAAAGCACAGACCCTGGAGCCAGCCCACCTCGCTCACAACCAGCTCCACTACTTACGGGCTGTGTGACCAAAGCAAACGGCTGAAACATCTGTGTCTTAGTTTGCTCTTCTATAAAATGGGAATAACAATAGTGCCTATCTTGGCCAGGCACAGTGGCTCATACCTGTAATCCCAAAACTTTGGGAAGCCAAGGGTGGTGGATCACCTGAGGTCAATAGTTCAAGACCAGCCTGGCCAACATGGTGAAACTCCATCTCTACTAAAAATACAAAAAATTAGCCGGGCGTGGGGGCAGATGCCTATAATTGCAGCTACTTGGGAGGCTGAGGCAGGAGAATCACTTGAACCTGGGAGGTAGAGGTTGCAGTGGGCTGAGATTGTGCCACTGCACTCCAGCCTGGGCAACAAAAGCAAAACTCCATCTCAAAAAAAAAAAAAAAAAAAAAAAAAAATAGTGCCTACCTCTTAAGCTACCATGAGAAGTAAAATGACTATGAGTTGTAAAACATTGAGAACAGCTACTGTCACATACAAAAAGCGCTAGAAAACAGCTTGTTAAATAAAAAATATTGTGATGAAAACTGTATCTGCCACATTAATGAGTGAAAAAAGATCACAGAATATTACATACAATTTCAGTTCTGAAAAATACATACGGGCGTACCCAGAATGGAGGAGGGCCTTCTCTTTTTCAGTGTAACAGTCATTGACCCCAGGCAGTGACATTTTGGAATATTTTTACTTTCTTAGTATTTTCTGTTTCATTACAGGTATTAAAAACTGAAACAAACAAAGGTAATAATATCCAATAGGCATTCTCAGACACTCCTGGAATCTAAGTTGATGTGAGCTTTCTGGGGAGAGATCTGGCAATATTAATATACTTTCCAACCCAGCAACCTGCTTTTAGGAATTGATCCTAGAAAAATCATAACACAAGTCTACAAATATGTATACATACTAACACACACACACCCATTTAGGAATAGTTATTAAAGCATTGCTTACAACAGTTAAAAACTGATAAAAACCTAAGTTTTCATCAATTGTACCCTGGTTGGTACAAACAGAATGCTTTATGGCACTGACGGAGCCACATGGAAAGATGGTTTTGGTGAAGGTCTTGATCACGCAGGGAGAGACTCTGCACTCTGCTGTGATGGGAGACACTGAGGCACTGTGTTTTACAGCAGCAGTCCCCAACCTTTTTGGCACCAGCGACTAGTTTCATGGAAGATAATTTTTCCACAGATGGTGGGGTGGGGTGGTTGGGGATGGAACTGTTCCACCTCAGATCTCAAGCACTAGATTCTCATAAGGAGCACGCACCCTAGATCCCTCGCATGCACAGTTTACAGGAGGGCTCATGTTCCCACGAGAAGTGAATGTCGCAGCTGATCTGACAGGAGGCAGAGCTCAGGTGGTAACGCCGGCTCACCAACCACTCCCCTGCCATGCAGCCTGGTTCCTAGCAGGCCACAGACTGCTACCAGCCTGTGGCCCACGGGTTGGGGACCTCTGTTTCAGAGAGCTGACGCTAAGGGCAGTGCAGACTGGCGAACGGCCATAGACCCAACCGAACTTCTGGGCCTCCAGGGTCTGTGCTGTTGACTTTGAGCCTCAAACCCAGAGCTTGACCTGAGGTCTGGAAGAATGGGAAGCAGAAAAATTTAGTGTTGCAAAAGAGCAAAGTCTCTGATTTCTAGCCATAACTGTGCAGAGTCCAGGAGTGCCTCAGAAGGAACCTGACAGGAAAAACCCTGTGAAGGTACAAACAAAAGGGATTCTCGAGAAGACAGCACCAAATGGTCGGAAAGAACTGGATTCTCTGAAGGGCTCAGGCAGTGCAGAAACTACAGACAGCAGAGCTGCCTCGATGGCTAGCACTGATGAAAACACGACACCGTTACCTAGCTGTGCTGGAGCAGGGGCATGCATGTGTATGCATGGGAGGCAGAGAGAGAGACAGAGAGAAAGGGAGAGAGAGAGAGGGAGACAGAGTGTGTGCATGCACGCATAAGAGGGTAGGGGAAAGACTCCATAACCCAAATCCAGTGATTAACAAATCACTGGAAATCAGAGCTTCGGGTTCAGGGGAGGTCCATCCTAATCCTTCGTCTTTCAACCGTTTCATTTCTAAAATTATCTTTATTTCCCAAAAGGACTTTAGGTTCTGAAACACGATACGGATTCTTCTGAAATGACAGCACTCCCGGGCTACAGCTCTCACAAGGCAATTACTCAGGCTCCATTTAGGGACAGCTCCACCTCCTTTGATCCTCATGGGTTATTTTCATGAGCCCGTGCAGCCCCACAGGGTTTTACATCATTGCCTTGAGAGTTATTTATGAGAGGGAACAGTGTCTGGTATTTTCTACAACTTGTACAGATGTTGGCAGTGAGCCTTGGCCACCAACCTAGATGTTCCATAAATATTAGTTGATGAGTGACTTAATAATTCACCCAAACTATGATAGGGTTTTGCAAACCAAGAGTCTTGCTCATTGCAGGGAGGCATTTATAATGAAGAATTTAAGAACAGGGGTCAGAGTAGGACGGCCTGGGTTCAAAGGCCAGGTCCCCTTAATAACTAAAGGACCCTAAACAAATTACTTAATCTCTCAGAGTCTAAACGCCCTTATCCATGAAGCAGGAAGGATGACAACAGTAGTGTATCCATGTGGTTATGAACGGCTCACTGTAATAGCTGGCATTCACTCGGTGCTTTTGATACGGCAGGTACTACTGGAAGCACTTTACAAATCCTATCTCACTTAATTGTCAAAGCAACCATAGGAGACAGTACTGCTTTTATTCCAATTTTACAGATGAGGAAACTGAGGCAAAATGAAGTTAATAAGTGCAGAAGCTGGGATGCAAACCCAGATAGTTATAACCCAGAGCCTATGTTCTTAATGAGAACTGCCTCCCACATAACATGGTTAGCACAATACAAAACAGAAAGAACTTAAACACGGGATACAGTTTGAAGGCTTCAAAAATGGTGCAAGGACCCAACAACAGAACCCACAGCAGAGGCCCTAACCGCTCCAGTGCAGCCTTGCTATTTCATTCCTCCGACGAAGGCCATCTGCAGACACGCTACCGCACAGCGACTTCATCCCCTGGTCACATTTATCCGCCTTTCAGCCTCTCTTAGAAGCTGCTTCAGAGCTGAAGCCTAGTCAAGAACGTATCTGAAGGAAGTACCTGATAGTCTTTATTTTCTTCAAGAATGCCCACCAAAATCTAGTCCTCAGCCAACACTGGCCCATCAAGGTCCCTCATAGGAGCCTTGAGGATCCTAACTGCTGCACTTCGGCCCACATGGCCCCATCCATCCAATAGACATCCCTCCTTCCTTTAATTCAATACCACCCAAACTGTGACACCAGGTTCGCTCCCGACTTTGCATCAGAATGCTCTCTCCTGTTGACAATTTGTTATCCATTAACATGATGCATTTAAAACCTTGTCTTCTTTCCCAGAACATAAGCTCAGCAAAGGTAGAGGCTGTGTTTTACCATCCCTGCAACTCTCAAAGCATCTAGCACAGCAGCCCCCTGACCTGCATGCCATGGGCATCAACTCCCAGATGACACATTCACTTCAAAGATTACTTACAGTAATAGTCAGTCATCATTAAGAAAATAAGCACTTTTCCAGATGGGTGAGAGCTGAATAAATATGGGCTATTTCCCAGTAGTAACTGACCCAGTGAAACCTGATATTAGCAGATACACCTCTTCATAAGAAATGGACATGTTCAGCCATTTGGCAGCATTTACCTGCCTCTCCTTCCTCCTCACCCAAATTCAGCACGATAATGCAGATGTGCTTCCGCAGCTGGCGCGTGTTGGAGAACTTCCGACAGCACTTGCTACACTCCAAGCTGCTTGGGGGCAGGCTGCTCCCATCCTCCGGAGCCAGCGGGCCGTCCTCAGTCGGACTCACGATGTTTTCTGCCAGCTCCTCTTCTGTGCTGGGTTTCTTCGTGGACCCCTTAGGCCTGCCTCTCTTCCTCTTCATGACCAAAAACTCTACAGAGGAAACAAGAGGGCACAACGGAGTCACATGAGACGGCACTGCAGGGCTCACGCTCACCCTCCAAGCGTGAGAATATGTTCAGATTTCACATTTTATTAAAAATGAAAAACCTGAAGTGATTCCACAGCTGCAAACAATTATCTTTGGTGCTAATATCATTGCATCTGTGTACTAATGGGTAATCAATGTTCTAATGTTCTGATTCAAGAAAATCAGTTGATTGGCATCTCTGTACATCTTTCTGCAGCAATGCTGGCAGGATTTTAAGTTGCGGCTGTCAACCCCCTGCTCACAAATCCTGCCCCTTGTTAAGCACCATTTCTGCTGAAATCCAGTTCTCAGAAACTGCTTAGGGACTTCTCTGCAAAGCGTTCTCAAAGGCTGCTGAGCTTGTCATGCCCTTAATGAGTTACACAACTATTCAGATTATTTCAAGGAGTCATAATTATTAGAGTCAAATAGTCCTGGCAAGAAAAAGAAAAAATAATTACAATCTAAAGCCACAAATTATAGCACTAAAGACAATAACAATATTTTTCCAGTTTCCTAGAGACCTAGTGATTTTCAATGGCATGATCACAGCTGCTTTAGAGCAAGTTTAAAATCATTTTACAACTTGTGTTTCTTCTCAATTAGTGTTAATTTTTAAGGCATTCATCTCCAGAATGAAGGTGGGAATTAAGAGGGGTGAGCGGGCCTGGGCGCGGTGGTTCATGCCTGTAATCCCAGCACTTTGGGAGGCTGAGGTGGGTGGATCACGAGGTCAGGAGATCAAGACCATCCTGGCTAACGCAGTAAAAATCCCATCTCTACAAAAAAATACAAAAAAAAAAAAAATTAGTCGGGCGCGGTGGCAGGCGCCTGTAGTCCCAGCTACTCGGGAGGCTGAGGCAGGAGAATGGCGTGAACCTGGGAGGCGGAGCTTGCAGTGAGCTGAGATCGCGCCACTGCACTCCAGCCTGGGCGACAGAGAACAGGGGTGAGTGAGCACTATCTTGGGTACACGTGTATCTGTAGATATCAGGATGTCTCTCAGGTCCCTTCCTGCTCTCTCTAAAGCTGTTGCTCTACGCAGTAGGACACCAGCCACTTTATCACACTGCTACTACCGTGAGGACCCATTAAGTAAGTCACTTGTGCTCACAAATCAAAGAGGGAGGCCACAGGGGCAGAAGGGAGCAGAGATGGGCAGGACAGTCTGGGGCAGAGTCTGCAGGGACACAACAGCCTGACCACAGGGAATCTGGACAAGGAAGCCTGCCTTGGTACGGGGTACCCAAGACCTCAGGGAAACCTGGCACCAGAATGAAGCAAGACATTTCCTGGGAAAGGAGGGCTCTTGCTGGAACAGAGCTTCGACCGAACTGCAACACCACTGGTGAGTAGGTCAGCTTTGGCTGAAAGATCCAAACCAGAGCACTGCACCAGGGCAGCCAGCGAGATTCCTGCCTTCACTCTGTCTCCCTGGCGCATGGTGGGCAGGGGAGCACAAAGGAGGAGAAGGTACTTAATGACAGGAAGGCAAACCGATAAAACAAGGGACAGAAGGCCCTGGGAGCCCTCCCTAGATTTAAACAAGGAGAACAAAGGCTGTGTTTACAGGAAAACCAGCCCGTGTGCACGGGAGAGGGGAGGAAAGAAATAAAAGGTACAGAGTAAGAAGAAACCATTTCCCTTGGAGTCTTTAAAACTTTTCTCCTTATTCTTTTTCACAACAAGGTGTACTTGCACAACCTACTGAAGCAGCAATTCATATCAGAGAAGCAGAATTAGCAGAGAGGCTACAAAACACCCACCTCGTGTCATGTCAGCTGAGTTCCAGAAACAGGGTGCCTAACAGTTTACTGAAGTCTGTGGCCCAGGTCTAAACCCAGTGACAGACTCTGCCATCCCGCAGACACAAGCCACTCCCCTGAAACACTCTACGAGGATGCGATTGTGTAGTGAAGAATTAACTTTACCCAAAGAGAAGTGTGGCCTTTGCCCTTGGCTACAGGGAGGTGATTTCTGGGCCCCCAGATGTCCCTCTGATAGGAGCATCTTTGTTTACCCAGGGACTTTGGCCACCAGACAAACAATGGGATTTATGATGGGGACTTTGGAAAACAAAAGGCATCAGTCAGAACCTACAGGAGGGACAGGGACTAAAAGGTGGCATGTGGGCAGTGTGTCATGGAGTCCTAATAAAAGCTCGGGATACCAAGGCTCGAGTGAGCTTCCCTGATTAGAAATACTCTTGAGTGCTATCCTACATTGTAGCCAGGAGAGAGGTAACTTTGCTCAGGACTCCATGGGTGGACCAAAAGCTCCACGTCTGGGACCTTCCCAGTCTGCGACTTTACCCACACACCTCTTTCCCTTTAATTGGCTAATTTGCATCCTTTGAGTATAATCAAATTATAATAATGAGGACAGGGCTTTCCTGAGTTCTGTGAGTTATTCTAGCAAATTCTCAAAGCTGAGAGAGGCCATAGGGACCTTCCAAATCTGTAGTAGTAAGAAAGAAGTAAGGGTGGTCCAGGAGACCCCCCCAAACTTGCGGCTGGGATCAGGAGTCTTGGGCGGACTTACTCATCTTGTGGAGAACTGTGCCCTTAAGCTTGAGTTTAGCAAACTTACTGTTGCGGGGTACCCAGTATTTTCTCCACACAGACTCAATGGAGCACACGGAGCCACAGTGCTTGGCATGTGCTGGAGCACAGCACAGTGTGCGGTACAGCAGCCATTGTGAGTCTCCCCTCCCCCAGACTGGAGACTCCTCAAAGGCTGAGTCCCTGTCCTGATTACTTTGTAACCCCCTCAGCACCTAACCTGGTGCCCTGCACAGCAGGCAGCCAGCAAGCAACTCTGGGTGAATTAAACTGATGAGCAATGCACAATTAATTCCACGGCAACGAAGAAATAAAATCGGCCTGAAAGCTTTGGAAAACCTCAAACACGATGGTGACAAAACTAATCTTCCAGCTTGCTGCATCCATAATTCAGATCCTCAAGACCAATTAGCTAGCTAAAAATGAAATATTCATAAATGAACTTGAATAATTTAAGCTCCGAAAATGAGTTGCTGCTGTCAACTACTCGCATTTTATGGCAGAGCTGAGAACCTTGGAACTGGGCAAGGAAAATCATGTAACCTCTAAATCAAAACATTTCAATGGAGTTAGCTTTAATTCTTCTTCCTCCCTCTAAATTCCTTTATTTAATCTGTCACTAAACTCTATGGACTTTGCCCTAAAGATGTCTGTCTAGTAAATCCCCTCTCTGTTCACACAGCGACCTCACCACCCAGATCCCTGCACAGTTTCCACATTCCAGCTTCCTGCTCTGGGCTTTCTCTGTCTCCATCCCTCATCTGTCATTCCCTCACTCTAGAACCTTCCATAGTTCTGGATGCTTTGCCCACAACTCTCAGGCCTGGCCTTCAAGGTCCTTTAGCACGTGATCCAACCCTACACATATGCACGTGCGCACACAAACACGCGCACGCGCACGCATACACACACACACACACACAGTGTCCCCACTTCCTTCTTCCTCCCCCTTGACTGTTCAGGGCAATTTTCTAGACTTCTCCAAATATATCTACAGAGAATGCCTGTCTCTTTTCACTTACTGTGACCACCTCCTTCACTACAAATCAGACACCAAGCCCCAGTTCAAATCCTAACATGTCCAGTCCAATTAAGACCTCAGTGCCTCCTCCATGAGGTGTCCCCAGCTAAGTGAGCAGGATGACTATCCTCACAGCTTGATTCGAATCACAGTGTGAGCCACACACACGTAGGGTGTGTATGTGCCCGGACCACTCCCTGATTGTTCCTATTTTTCCCCACCTTTTATGAAAAACCCTGAGGTCTGAGCTGGCCTTTTAATTCCTGGGTCCCACAGGGTCTTGAACAGAGCTGGATGTGGAGTAGATACAAGTAATAAGAACACACTGATCCACTGTTTGATGATAGGAAAAGAAACATCTGGAAAAGAAGCCATTTCCTGCATCCCCAGTTTCCAACAGGAAGAAAGGGCTGAGCCACAGAGCCTCTTAACCCTGCTCTAAATCCACAGTTTGGGGACAACTTCCTCTTAGAAAATCATCCTTGCAGATCCAAGGCCAAAAACTAGCAAGGGGCAGAGAATCAGCCAAAGGATTTCTTCTAACTCAATCAAAACACAACATGAACATTATGAAAAAAATAGCCCAACATTATCAAAAATTTAATAATGTAAGCCCTTTATTTGTGCATCACTCAAGTTTGCAAGGCACTTTCCCAGCTATTATCTCATTTTAGCCTTATAAAAATCTTAAGAGATGGATGTAGCAAACATAATGTCCTCAATAGGAAAAGAAACAAGGGATGCAATGGTTCAAGTGGCTTGGCACATTTTCCAGAACCAGCTGCTGAGCACACAGAACTGGAATCTGGGTTTCCTTATTCCCAGACAAAAATGTTTCTGCAGAATCACATACCCCTGAAGCATGGGTAAGAAAAGGTCAGCTTTAGATACTTTAATAGAGATAATCTGTGCTGTGCAGAGAATGCTGGCTTGGAGCTGGACTGACCTGGGTTCGAATCTCCCCTGAACCTCCGTTTCCAATGTGAAAAATAAACACAAAACTGCCTCTATTTTAGAGTCACTACCGATAAAAGCAATCCATTACGATGCTGAGCACAGAACTCAGGAGGTGATTGATAAATGGCAACTGTTTAATATTATGGCCATAGTCATTAAGATTCTGACTTAGAATATCTCTTTTAAGAAACTATTATCCTCCCACCTGGTCCACAGTTAGATAATATGATTGCCTGATGTACATGCATTCTCATTCATTCTGACTCAATATGCATTTTTTCCTTAAGTTCTTCATTTTAAAATAGCTCTTACACCAGGAAATCCAATACAGAATTAAAGACCCACAAATTTTATTATGCCTGAAACCCTGGATAAGGCCAGCTTCCCAGCACTCGCACAGGGCAGCTCAATCTCTAGTCACGCCAACTCCAGAATTTCAGAAAATCCTGAAAGACTAACATTTTAAGGCCCTGACAGTCAATCTCCCTGACGTTTATTTCCAAAGCTCAGGAAGCAGTAGGGGAGACAATGAATTATTTATCATAAATAAGGGAACACAAGCCTCTTAGGTTTATGAGGACTGCAATATCCCCTTCACAGGGACAGACTGCATCCTGTTCCACAATGCCAGGCACCAGGGAGGATGAAGGCATCCCAAGCCTGTTCCTTATACTTTTACCAGCCATATCGTGGAAATGCCATGTAAATAATGGTGATAACTAATCATTATCAAGCACATATATCTCAGGCACCATGCTAAGCACTTCACATGCATGACCTCATTTAATCCCCAAGGGAAGCATTAGTATGATCCCCATCATATAGTCGAGGTCACTGAGGCTTAAGAAGATTAACTAATTTGCTCCAAGGTCAGGGAATTAATAAATGGCAGAATCAACAATTGAATACAGACCTGTTTGCCTCAAAGTCAGTGAACTTCATACCCATGTCATAGCAAGTCCTTTGGACAGTTCAACTAATATCTGAGCACAGAAATAACACACTGTGACCTCTTCTCTAAGTTCTGCAGGAAAATGATGCTAGTCTCATGCAGTGACAAGCTTCAGTGTGACCCCACTCCCTGGGCTGGGAAGTACATGGATGTAAGGTACAGGAGGGTACAAAGTCTATCAGGCAGTCACTATGGACTAAGGCATCATGTATGAACATGCACTTGTCTCAGAACCTATGAAAAAGGCCAGTATCTTATCTCCCTTTGACAGATGACAAAAGTCACAGCCTGGAGGGGCCATGCCACTTGCCTAAGCCCCCAGCAGAGCCTTAAGGCTGTGGTGCAGACTGTGCCCTGTGTGAGGCGGTGACTGAAGACTCACCAGGGCCAAACTCCACTAGCCAAGCTGTAAGCTCTGGCACTGGCTGCATCAGCTCTGAGCATGTTTTATGTTTGTTCACCCAGAAACAGCTCCTGTTACTAGCTCATCCCCTCAGAATGGTGACACCTTTTGTAATCTGCACAAAGGTCCCTATGTGCCAGCCAAGGCCCCAGCAATCACGTGAAAGCTCCAGGAACGGAGCCTAAGTCTGATTCCAAGACGTGTGCCCTTTCCACTACACTGCGCGGCTGACCATGCATATCAGAGGGCTCAGTGTTCGTACATGCACTCAGAATGACTAGATTTGTGGTAAATGCCCAGAAGAGACAACATACAGATTTAAACATAGACATCAACCTCCCCTGGGAAGCCTCCTTTTACCCTCACATTAGAGGACGTCTTTAGCAGCCTGAACCGCGCAGAGGCCCTCACCCTGCTGCACTGAAACTGCCTTTTTGCCTATTTGCCATTCGCCAGCTAGGCGGCCAGAGTCAACAGCCTGTGGGCCCCTCCTGCAGCCCCAGCACCTAGCACAGCACCCAGACATACAGTAGGCACCCAACAAACAGTTAATGACTACAGAGGTGGAAAGGGGGAGGGGAGAGGAAAGGAAAGGAAAGATAAGAAAGGAAGAGTTCCTACAGAGGGTCTGAAATGAGAGAGAAGATGGGAGAGTCAAAACAAGGCTCTTGGGAGACCCATGTACATTCTTCCTCAATTGCCCCAGCCTCCATCAGGATAAATGAATGCATGTGTGTGCACACACACTCTCACACACACATGCTCATACACACCCATATACAAAATCATACACGTGCACACACATATCCATATACACAATCATACACACATACACAAGCACCCACACAACCACACATGCACACTCACACACGCCCATGTACACAACCACATACACATGTGCACACTCACAAATGTACTGTATACACAATCTCATACACAAATGTGCACTTATACATGTGCCCACCACACACACATGCACTTACACATGTGCCCACAACACACAGCACACTCACAAACGTGCCCATACTCACAATCACACACACACGTATACTCACAATGCGCCCAGATATGCAACCACACACATGCACACTCACATGCGCCTATACAGTATCACACACATGCACACTCACACACCATCTATACACACACATATGTGCACACTCAAACATGCCCACATACACAATCACACACATATGTGCACACTCAAACATGCCCACATACACAATCACACACATATGTGCACACTCAAACATGCCTATATGCACAATCACACACATGCACAGAAACACACCCATGTACACACATACATGTGCACTCACAAACACACCCACATACATACATGCAGAGGTATGCTCACACACTCACATGCACATGTGATCATACACACGAGAATAAGCTTGGTCCATTAGGAAATTTCTTCTTGGATCACCACCAGAGGTTTGATGAGGAAAAGAGGAGGAAAATGAAAGGTCTTTCTGCAGATCACTTCCTACATGAGCAAAAAAGATTAAAAGGCTATAAAATAAACCAGAGGATTTCAGTGCCTTCATGTTATAACGAGAGACCAAAATAATAAATCAATTACTACTCAGTTAAAGGTTTAATTAAACCATTTCAAGTATCTCTCAACTTAAAATGAATTGTGAAGGTTAAACCTGAATGAAAATCATTAGAGAGAAACTAAGCCTCTACAAGCCTCAAATTTTATGAACTTTCACAAAGAGAAAAAGAAAGACTTGAAGTTCATAATGAAAGACTTTTAAAAAAATTTGTCATATTAAAAGGCTGAGTTTAACTAACAAATTAATGCTTTTCAAAATTAAACTACACAGACAAAAGTAGTTTAGCATACACACAAAAAAGAAAATATATTCAAGAAGAATTTGTCAAAAGTAAATTATTTAATAAAGGAAAATAATTTATAAAAGTAGGCTCAGTGATAAGAATTTGATTGTTCCTGGACTACCACCATAACATGCAAATAACATCAAATCAGCTGGGCCTAAATCCCTCCCCCTCACTTACTAAATAGGTAATCTTGAGCATGCTATTTTAACTCCTCTGAGTCCCTAAGCCACGTATTCCTCTTTAGAAAATCTGGGCATCAGCCAGGAAATAGATGTGAATAACCCTATAACCCAACAAATTCTAATACACATACTGAACATGCCACCCAGCAACAGCAGAATACAAAGTATTCTCAAGTCCACATGAAAAATTCTCCAAAACAGACAACATATTAGGCCATAAGTCAAGTCTGTATACATTTAAAAGAACTGGGCTGGGCACGGTGGCTCACGCCTCTAATCCCAGTACTTTGGGAGGCTGAGGCGGGCAGATCACAAGGTCAGAAGTTTGAGAGTAGCCTGGTCAACATGGTGAAACACAGTCTCTACTAAAAAAAAAAAAAAAAATACAAAAATTAACGGGGTGTGGTGGCGGGTGCCTGTAGTCCTAGCTACTCAGGAGGTTGAGGCAGGAGAATCGCTTGAAACCGGAAGGCGGAGGTTGCAGTGAGCTAAGATCACGCCACTGCACTCCAGCCTGGGCGAAAGAGCGAAACTGCACCTCAAAAAAAAAAAGAAAAGAAAAGAAAGAAAGAATGGAAATCATTCAAGTATGTGGAATTAAATTAGAAATAAAAAGGAAGAAATTTGGGAAATTCAAAAATTGATGAAAATTAAATGGTACACTTAAATAGCCATTGGGCCAAAAAGGAAATCATAAGGGAAATTAGAAATACTTTGAGATGAACAAAACAAAAACACAACATACCAAAACGTATAGGATGTAGCAAAAGCAATTCTAAAAAGAAAGTTTATTGACTACATTAGAAAAAAAGAAAAATCTCAAATAAACAACATAATTTTACAACTCAAGGAATTAGACAAAGAATAAACTAAGCCCAAAGTGAGCAGATAGAAGGAAATAATAGAGTAGAACAGAAACAAACACAATAGTAAAAGACTAAAAAAGATCAACAAACTAAGAGTTTGTTTTTTGAAAAGATAAACACAGTTGAGAAACCCTTAGCTAGACTAACCAAGAAAAAAAGAGAGGCCACAAATGAATTAAATTAAATAAAAAAGGACACATTATAAGTGGCACCACAGTAAGACAAACGATCATAAGAGACTACTATCAACAATTATATGCCAACCAACTAGATAACCTAGAAAAAAAACTGATAAATTTTTAGAATCACACAATCTACCAAGACTGGATCATAAAGAAATAGAAAAACTGAATAGACCAATAACAAGTAAGGAAACTGAATCAGTAATCAAAATCTCCCAACAAAGAAAAGTCCAGGACCAGGTGGTTTCACTGGTGAATTCTACCAAACATTTAAAAAAGAATTAATTCCAGTTCTACTCAGGTTCTACAAAAAAAACTAAAGAGGAGGGAATACCTCCCAACTCATTTTGTAAGGCCAAAGCTAGACAGATAATACAAAAAAAAGAAAATTACAGGCCAATATTCCTGATAATACAAAAAATACTCAAAAAATGCTAACAAACCAGATTCAACAGCACATTAAAAAAATTACACACCATGATACAGAGGAGTTATCACTGAGATGCAAGGCTGGTTCAACACATTCAAATAAATAAATGTGATATATAACATTTATAGAATTAAGGACAAAAATCATACATGATCATCTCAATAAGTATGGGAAAAAGTTCGACAAAATTCAACAACCTTTCATGACAAAAACTCTCAAAAAATTAGATAACAAGGAATGTACCACAACATAATAAAGGAAAATGCTTCAACAAATGACAGAGCCACAGCTAACATAATAATCAATGTGAAAAGTTGAAAGCTCTCCTCTAAGATCAGGAATAAGTCAAGGGTGCCTACTCTCACCACTTATATTCTTCCTGGCATTGGAAATCCTAGCCAGAGTAGTTAGGTAAGCAAAAATACAAAATATGCAAAGTAAAAATGAAGGAGCAGAACTGTCTCTGTTTGTGGATGACATAATCTTAGATATAGAAAGCCCTAAAGATTATACTTCTAATAGCTTTTGGATAACGTATAAAGTTACAAATGTTACAAGATACAAAATCAACATACAAAGATCTGTTGTGTTTCTACACAAAAACAACTGAAAAAGAAAATGATCCCATTCACAATAGCGTCAAAAAAAATACTTAGGAGTAAAAGTAATCAAAGTGAAAGATCTGTACACTAAAAACTGTATCAATGAAAGAAATTGAAGATGACACAAATAAATGGAAAGATATCCCACATTCATGGATCAGAAGAATTAATATTATTAAAATGTTCATACTAACAAAAGCAACCTATAGATTCAATGCATCCTGGGAATCTAAGGTAAAGCATGGTGACTATAACTGACAATACTTGTACTGTATACTTAAAATTTGCTAAGACCTATCTTAAATGTTTTCACCACACATATACAAATATAATGGTAGCTATGTGAGATAACAGATGTGTTAACTAACTTGACTGTGGTATCATTTCACAATATATATGTATAACAAATCATCACTGTAAACTTACACAATTTTGTTAAGTATACCTTAATAAAGCTGGAGAAAGAAAGAAAGAGAGAGACGGATCTGAAAGATACAAGAGATATCTCAAATCAACTAGGCTATCTCAAATAGCCTACTCTTTCCAACTTAAGGAAAAAAAAACAGAAGCAAACTAAATCCAATACAAGCAGAAGGACAGAAATAATAATGCCTAGAATGGAAAGAGATTATATAAAATATAGAAAAAGAAAAGAAAAAATCAACAAAACCAATGTTTTTCAAAGAAAACAGAAAATGGAAAACCTTTGACTAAACTTACCAAGAAAAATAGCTAAGACTTAATTTGCTAAAATCAATAATGAAAGGGAGAACATTACCATTTAATCTTACAAAAATCAAAATAAGAGTATTAAGAACAATTATACATCAACAAATTAGACAACCTAGATAAAATGGAAAATTCCCTAGAAAGACAAACTACTGAACCTAAATCAAAAATAGCAAATATGCATACACTTATAACAAGAGATTAAATCAGTGAAAAAATAAAAAGCCCAGGACTAAACAGTTTTACTGGTGAATTCTATCAAATGTTTAAAGAATTAACACCAATACTTAAAAACTTTTCCAAAAAATATAAGAGGAGGGAACACTTCTCAAGTCATGCTATGAGGCCACTATAACCCTGAAACCAAAACCAAAGACATCAAAGACTCTAGACCAATATATCTTATGAATATAAATGCAAATATTTTTAACAAAATACTAGGAAACCAAATCCAGCAGCACAGCAAAAGGATTATGCAACATGACCAAATGAGATCTATCCCAAAAATACAAGGGTGATGCATCCTGGCATGTAAAAACATATCAGTGTAATATACCATATTAATACAACAAATAAGAAAAAAACCACATGGTCATCTCGACAAACTCAGAAAAAGCATCTGACAAAATCCAACACCATTTTATGATTTAAAAAATAAACAACACTCAACAAACTAAGAATAAAAGGAACTTCCTTAACCTAATGAAGAATATCTGTCTCACTCACACACACACACACGCGCACACACACACCATCATACTTAATGGCAAAAGACTAGATGCTTTCTTTCTAAGATAGTATCAGAACAAGAATGTCCACTCATCATTTCTGCTCAACCCTGTACTGGAGTTTCTTGCCAGGGCAATTAGGCAAGAAAATAAATACAAATAATCCAGATTAGAAAGGAAAAAGTAAAATTACGTCTAGTCACAGATGACAAGATTATATGTATAGACTCCTGAGGAATACACTAAAAAACTAATAAACAAGTTTTTAAAAGTTTTTTTAAAAACTAATAAACAAGTTTTTAAAAGTTTTTATAAAAACTAATAAACAAGTTCACAAGCTCTAATAAACAAGTCCAGCAAAATTGCAGGATAAAATATCTATAAACAAGTAACAGTTGTATTTATAAACTAGCAATAAGCAATCTGAAAATAAATTATGAAAACAGTTCCATTTACAGTAGCATAAAAGGAATAAAATACTTAGGAATTAAAGTAATCAAGGAGGTATAAGAGTTGTACGTTGAAAAATACAACCCATTGTTGAAAGAAATTAAACAAGACCTAAATAAATGGAATGATATTCCATGTTCATGGATTGGAAGGTTTAAAATTGTTAAGATGGCAGTAGTCTCTAAATGGATCTTGATATGGCTTGGCTCTGTGTCCCCACCCAAATCTCACCTCGAATTATAATCCCCATAATCTGGACATGTCAAGGGTGGGACCAGGTGGAGGTAATTGGATCACAGGGGCAGTTTCCCCATGCTGTTCTCATGATAGTGAGTTCTCATAAGATCTAATAGGTTTATAAGTGTCTGGCATTTCCCCTTGTTTGCACTCACCCTGTCCTGCTGCCCTGTAAAGAAGGTGCCTGCTTCTCCTTTGCCTTCCACCATGATCTTAAGTTTCCTGAGGCCTCCTCAGCAATGAGGAACTATGAGTCAATTAAACCGCTTTTCTTTTCTTTTCTTTTTCTTTTTCTTTTTGAGACAGAGTCTTGCTCTGTCACCCAGGCTGGAGTGCAGTGGTGCCATCTCAGCTCACTGCAACCTCCGCTTCCCAGGTTGAAGCAATTCTTCAGCTGCCTTGGCCTCCCGAGAAGCTGGAACTCCAGGCACGCACCACCACACCCGGCTAATTTTTGTATTTTTAGCAGAGACAGGGTGTCACCATACTGGCCAGGCTGGTCTCGAACTCCTGACCTCACGATCCACCCACCTCAGCTTCCCAAAGTGCTGGGATTACAAGCATAAGCCACTACGCCCAGCCTAAACCTCTTTTCTTTATAAAATACTCGGGTATTTCTTCATAGCAGTGTGAGAATAAACTAATACAGATCTAATGCAATCTCAAACAAGCTGATCCTAAAATTCATGTCGAATTGCAAAAGACCTTGAAAAGTCAAAACAATCTTGATAAAGAAGAACAAAGTTGGAAGATTCAAACTTCCCCATTTCAAAACTTACTACAAAGTTACAGCCATCTAAACAGTATAGTACTGACATTAGAAGAGACATATTGATCAATGAAATAGAATTCAGAGTCCAGAATTAAACTCATATATTTGCACTCTATTGATTTTTGACAAGGGTGCCAAAACCTCTCAATGGGAAAAGAATAGTCTTGTCAACAAATGATGTTGGGACAACTGGATAGCCACATGCAAAAGAACAAATTTGGAACCCTACCTCACATCATATGCAAAAATTAATTTAAAATGGATCAAAGATTTAAATGCTTAATATCATTTATATATATATTAATCATTATATATTAATCATTTGATGATTTATATATTAATCATTTGATGATTAATAAATTAATCATTATATATATTAATCATTTGATGATTAATAAATTAATCATCAAAAATGCAAACCAAAACCACAATGAAATACCAGTTCACATTCACTGGGATGGGTACAAATCAAAATGTGAAAATTAACAAGTGTTGGCAAGGATGTGGAGAAACTGGATCCTTTATATGTTGTTGACTGAAATGTAAAATGGTGCACCTGCCATTGAAAAAAGTTTGACAGTCCTAGAAAAACTTAAATATACAATTGCCATATGACCCAGTAATCCCACTCCTTGGCATATATCCAAGAGAAATGAAAACAAATATTCATGTGAAAACTTGTAAACAAATGCTGATAGAAGCATTATTCAATAGCCTAAAAGTGAAAACTCAAATGTCTATCAAAACAGGAATGGATAGATAATATGTAGCATATACATACAATGAAATATCACTCAGCCATAAAAAAAAGAATGAAGCACTGATACATGCTACAACATGGATGCATCTTGAATGACTGCTTAATTGGTACAGAGCTATTTTTGGAGTAATGAAAATGTTCTGGAATTAGGTACTTGTAGAAGTTGTACAATCTTGTAAACATAGTAAAACCATTGAATTTTGTATTTTAAAAATTGTTAAAATGGCAAATTTTATTTCATATGAATTTTATCTAAAAATAACAGGTTAAAAAATAGTGAACTGGAAAATGGATCAGAAGTAAATACCCAGAATGCAGCACAAGATAAAAGCAAAGAAAACACAAAAGTTAGGTTAAAGGTATATAAAAGGACTAACAAACATTTAAGTCACAGAAAGATAATGAAGCAGAGGCAATACCAGAAGGCAGAACAGTTTATATTTTTCTAAAATTTATAAAAATAATAAATCTATAAGTTTAAGAAGACCAACCAACATCAATGTAAACATTTATTTAACCCTACCTGGATGCAACACAGTAAAACTTTAGAAAACCAAAACAAAGAGACTAGGGAATAAAAGCACTTAAAGTCAGATTCACAGCTGGCATTCTATCAACAATAAAAGCCAGGATTCAATGAAATAATATTTGCAATGTGCTGAACTGAAAAAAAAAAAAGCCAACCTAAAATTCTATCCCCAAGAAAAATATATATTAAAAACAAAGACAATAGGCTCGGCACGGTGGCTCACGCCTGTAATCCCAGCACTTCGGGAGCCCGAGGCAGGCAGACCATTTGATGTCAGGAGTTCAAGACCAGCCTGGCCAACATGGCAAAACCCCGTCTCTACTAAAAATATAAAAATTAGCCGGAAATTGCTTGAACCCAGGAGGTGGAGGTAGCAGTGAGTCAAGATCGCACCACTGCACTCCAGCCTGGGCAAATGAGTGAGACTCTGTCTCAAAATAACAATAATAAAGATACTAATTAGGACCACATCAGATAAGCAATAACCAGGAGAGCTCATGATCAGCAGCTCCATTCAGATTTCTTTACAAAGAAATCTAAAGTGTATTCTATACCAGAAGAAAAACTCATCCATGGATGGAGATGGAATGGATGGAGATCCAAGGACTGAAGAGCCAAAGAGTCATAAGTATGTAGCTAACTCTAAATGAACACTTACTGTATAAAATAATCATTGTCATGCATTGTGAGGTTTAAAATGAGTACATACAGATTCTCTAAAGGCAAGCGGTAATATTTTCTATACAAAGAGCTCCTACAAATCAATAAAGAGCAAACAAAAACACAGACAACTGATATGAACAGTAATCCACAGATATGTAAATAGCCATTAAACATTAAACATGGTCAACCTTACTAGTGACCAGCAAAATGCAAATTAAAATAATACTCCATTTTTCATCTATCAAATTGGCAAAAACTCTTTACAATAAGATAATATCCTTGGGTTGACATGGATACGGAAAAACAGAAGATCTTAGATCCTAGTGAGAATATAAATGGATAAAACCTTTCCAGAGAGCATTCTGATAAAACCTAGCAAACTTTTAAATGAGTATACCCTCTACACAAGCAATTCTGCTGGGAATATAGCCAACCTGAATGCACAATGTACAATGATATTCGTGACAACATTTATTGTAACATTATTTATAATAGCACAAAATTAGAGAGAAAACATATGTCATCAAAAAAAGAAAAGAAAGGTTGAGTAAATTATGCATTTTCCATAGAAGTAAATACCATAGAGACAGTAAAAAAAATTAGGGCATACAAATAATACAGTATTGTGTACTTGACATTCGCTAAAAGAGGAGGTCGGGTTTTTGGTGGGTTTTATTTATTTATTTATTTATTTTTGAAACAGGATCTCACTCTATCACCCAGGCTGGAGTGCAGTGGTGCAAATCACAGTTCACTGCAGCCTCAACCTCCTGGCTCAGCCTCCCGAGTAGCTGGGACTACAGGCATATGTGCTATATCTGGCAATTTTCTTTCGTTTTGTTTTGTTTTGTTTTTGTAGAGACAGAGTCCCATTACGTTGCCCAGGCTGGTCTCAAACTCCTGGGCTCAAGTGATCCTCCTCCCTCAACCTCTCAAAATGCTAGGATTACAGGAGTAAGCCATCACACACAGCCAAAAAAGAACAGATCTTCTCACAATACGTACACACACATAAAAAAGTTAACTACATGGGGTAATAGATACATGAGTTAAGTTGGCTGTGACTTCACAATGTATACGTATATCAAAATACCACGTATACACCATAAATACATACACTTTTTGTTTGTCAATTATACCTCAATAAAACTAAAAAAAGAAATTAGGAGACATATCAGAATTAAAATGAAGAAATACCCAATATATACTGCTGACATTTTTTGAAGACTGTAGAACATATATTATGATCCCATTTTTGTTTCTTATAAATAAGAAAGCAATAACAGTGTATTTATGTTTACATATAAAGAGAAAAAGGTCTGGAAGCACACTTGTTAGCACCATTATTTCTAGAACTTGGAAGGCAGTTAGAAAAACATGCTTTCCCCATATTATATTGCTTTAATTTTCTTTTACAGCAAGATTTCAGGGTCAGGCATGGGGGCTCATGCCTGTAATCTCAGTACTTTGAGAGGCTGAGGCAAGTGGATCACCTGAAGTCAGGAGTTCGAGACCAGCCTGGCCAATGTGGCAAACCCCTCTCTACTAAAAATACCAAAATTAGCTGGGTGTGGTGATGGGCACCTGTAATCCCAGCTACTTGGGAGGTCGAGGCAGGAAAATCACTTGAACCCGGGAGGCGGAGGTTACAGTGAGCCAAGATCGCACCATTGCACTCCAGCCTGGGTGACAAGAGCAAAACTCCAACTCAGGAAAAAAAAAAAAAAAAATTACTCTTATAACTGGGAAGAAAAAAAAGTAAAAGGAAAAGTGTAATTGCTTTGATGGGTTTACCCCCATAGTATATTCGCCCAAGAGAAGCACCAAAGTCCACCTGGAGGAGTTAAGGGAAGTTTTACAAGTGTGAGTTCATCTGCAACACCACAGAGGGAAAAAGGAGCCGGAGGCCTAGAGGACCTCCAGCTGTTCGGCTGTAGAAGGAGCCTGCAGCGCCAAGAGAAGGGCCCCACCAGTGAACCCATGCTGCCAACAGCACTCCATAGAAGTCAGGGGTCTTATGCTAGTCGGAAGGGTCCCCAGGTCAAATGAGTTTGGGGAGCCCTGCTTTGGGTGGGGAAAGTCACTGAAGTTTCTTGAGCGAAGGGTGACAGCTGGGACAGGGAAGGGCAGCAAGGCCCAAGGCAAGAAAGCAAGGACAACAAAAGATAATCCATTCACTGGACACACAGGGAAGGGGCTATACCCTGTGTCAGTGCCCATGCCAGGACCAGAGGCTAAGAGCTGAACAGCCCAAATCCCTTCTTTGGGACATTTCCCAACAAGCAAGAGAAACACAGAGACAAAGGAAATCACACCCAGGTGAGAGAGAACTAAAACAAGTCTAGTTGTGGGGTACTGGGAACCCAGAGAAAAGTCCTGCAGCCCCACCTGGGGCCAGAGAAGTGTTCCTCAGGGTGACTCCAAGCTGAGTGAGTCCCAGCCACATGCACAAGTGAACCAGCAAGAACACCTATAAGGGGTTCTTCCCAGGCAGGGATGGCATTTGCATTCAGTTGCTCCTCTGCTAGCAGCCGGGGGCCCATGGCTGTAGATCAGTGATGAGAGGGAGGAGAGGGGCATGGGGGATGGTTGAGAGGGAGGAGAGGGGCATGGGGGATGGTTGAGAGGGAGGAGAGGGGCATGGGGGATGGTTGAGAGGGAGGAGAGGGGTATGGGGGATGGTTGAGAGGGAGGAGAGGGGCATGGGGGATGGTTGAGAGGGAGGAGAGGGGCATGGGGGATGGTTGAGAGGGAGGAGAGGGGCATGGGGGGTGGTTGAGAGGGAGGAGAGGGGCATGGGGGTTGGTTGAGAGGGAGGAGGGGGCATGGGGGATGGTTGAGAGGGAGGAGAGGGGCATGGGGGATGGTTGAGAGGGAGGAGAGGGGCATGGGGGATGGTTGAGAGGGAGGAGAGGGGCATGGGGGATGGTTGAGAGGGAGGAGAGGGGCATGAGGGATGGTTGAGAGGGAGGAGAGGGGCATGGGGGATGGTTGAGAGGGAGGAGAGCGGCATGGGGGATGGTTGGGAGGGAGGTGAACCTCCGGGAAGGGGCAGGAGCTCAGGGCCAGCTCCTACAAGAATGGCACTGTCTCTCACTAACACTGGTTAGGTGTGGAAGGGTGGAAGTCGGAAAATGCACCTTACAACACCGACACTCATAATTCTATGTGAATTCTGCTTTTTTCAGCATTTATTCATTTCCTATTTATAAAAGAAATGAAAGGTGGGGCATGGTGGCTCATGCCTGTAATCCCAGCATTCTGGGAGGCCTAGGTGGGTGGATTGCTTGAATCTAGGAGTTTGAGGCCAGCCTGAGCAACATGGTGAAACCCTGTCTCTATAAAAAATACAAAAATTAGCTGGGTATGGTGGCAGGCGCCTGTAGTCCCAGCTACTCAGGTGGCTGAGGTGAGAGGAACGCTTGAGCCCAAAAGGCAGAGGTGGCAGTGAGCCAAGATCACGCCACTGCATTCAAGCCTGGGCAACAGAGTGTCACACCACTGCATTCAAGCCTGGGCAACAGAGTGAGACTCAGTCTCAAAAAGAAAATGAAAAAATTAAAAATTAAAATTTCTCTCTTATTCACATCTCATTTAGAAAGAAGAGAATCTTAATAAGCAAAGAACTAAAAGCTTTGCAAGACCCAATCCAGAAGTTCTTTCCACGTTGATCCACATGGCTTCTATCTGCCATATGAATTGGACAAGAGACATTATCCATTTTTCTGAGTCCAACATTCAACCCCAGAGGCAGGTACACAGTTCTTGACTAAAGCCCTCTCTGTGAAGCTGTACTCTTTGGAAAGCAAGGCACTGACTGCTAGCAGGGAAGTGGGCCATGGAGAGTGCGGGTGTCACAAAGCTTCTGGCCAGGGGTCAGGTCTCACACAGGCTGGGTGGGCAGAGGGAGGGCGCTGAACTGCAAGGCCCCGGGCACCAAGCAGGTTCGGACACTCAGTGCCCCATGCAAACTTTCCTCCTCTACCCCAAAGCAAAGGGTCTCAAGCATGTGCTACTGGTTGAGACGCAATTCCATATAACTTTCCTCCTCACTCCTGCTTCCTCTAAATGGGGAGAGGACAGGTCCACTCACAAGGCCTGTGAGGGGCTGAGCACGCCATGGACACACACGCTATTAGCTGAAGGTGATGACAGAAGTAACAAATACTAACTGCTGCTCCTTATTCACCCACCACTAGCTGCATCTTTTTCGTTTTTCACTTTATGCCACTAACAGTAACTTTCAGAACTTCCTAACTTTCCAAAAACTTAATCTTCTGTCAGGCATGTTTCTCTGAGAACCCTGGGAATGACCAGAGGGACTTATTAACCAAAACATTTTTTGTCTGGAATCTCTCCTTGTTAATGGTGTCCGACAGATGATCAATAGCCAGCCTATTTAGAAATGCCAGTCTGAATATTCCCAGGAAAGAGCCACTGGATTATTAGTGTGGCTGATGAACCCTGCAATGGGACACTGACTGCTATGTATTGGGCTTCTGCACAGGTGCCCAGCTGCTGTCCTTTATCTCAGGGTTTCGTGAGGATCTTTGCAGCAGTTCCTCATGTGCTATATGTTTTTTTTTTTTTGTCTGTGGGGACCTAATTACAGTGCCTGGATGGTTTCTCTGATCCGTGCACCTGCTGCATCTGATAACCCACTCAGTGATAGATGTCTGGACACTACAGACAACATGCATCTCACTTTGCACATTGACTATGAACCCAAAGGATTCAGGATTCAGTGCAAATCAAAGCTTTGCAATTTGAATCCTTGTTCCAGGTTTACAGGAAGAATTGGAAAATGTTGTAAGATTATACAGACTTATTTATTAATCATGTATGTTAGAACAACAGCTTCCCTTTATCATGTTCTGTGTGCCACGTATCATCTTAGGTCCTGTACGTGTATTCTTTAACTTCATCCTCACAGACCCTCTTGTAACCAGCATATTTCTCTTCATTTGTCAAGAGAAGCAAAGTGAGGCTTTGAGAAGTAACATCATTGGCTTCAGGTAATGCGGCCAGTAGGTGCTAGGGCTGGGTTAAACCCACACTTGTCTGACAACGAGCTCATGTCTTTCACACTGTTGAACACTGCCAATTCCTTTCATTCATTCATTCATTCATTCATTCGCCAACCAGACACTGGAGGACACCTACAGGGGGCCAGGTATGGGATTTCAAAGACACAATCTTACTTGAGCGTATCTACAATTGGACACTTTTTGTGACTTCTGGTTTGGAAATGTGGATTGTCTAGGCTTCTGCTATGCCCAAGGAGCAAATCAACATCAACAGGTGTGTCAGAAGGTATCCTGCCCCGCCCTCCAGTCCCCTTACCATCTCCGGTTTTGCTTGAGCTGGGGGGTTCAGGTGTACTCAGAGGCCTCAGGGGAATAATAATCTCATCAACATTAACCCCTTCCTCCATGTGCTTCTCGGAAACGTGGGAGAGGAGTTCCGACTGATTTGGTGAGAAAAGGTTACAACATTTACACATAAAGATGGCCGTGTTTTCTGTAAGGAAAAAAAAAGGAAAATATGTTATTTCATCTCCACATAAACAATTATTACTTCCAATTGCCAAAGAAAATACCAAAAGCTGCCCTTCTGAGCCATCACCAGCCTCTACCAGATTGTGTCCCTCTGGCAGTCACCTCCACGGCAGGCCACTCACTTTCATCTTCAGGGAATTCCAGGGGCCAGAAAGTTCTTTATTCAGTATCTCAACCCTCAGTCCTTCTGGATAGTATCTAATACAAACCTCCTCGCTACCCAAATCTACTCATCAGCCCAGATTCTGGGATAAGTATAGCCAAGTAAAAAACAAATATGCAACTTGAAAAACTAAATCCTACCCCTCAAATGAATGAACTGCACACTGATGGCAATTAAGGAGTCTTGCTAGACTCTCTCAAATTAGATGCAAGGAAAAACTGACCACAATAGCATTTCTCAAGAGGCAAGCACCTTTCAATCAAACGATGGGAAGCTGTTGCCTCTTTAAAGCCACTGAATTCCTATTTAAAGCATTCTTATTATTCAAAAAATGTACCAATAGTTCATCTCATTATGATAAGACAGGGAGACATAATGAGGGAAATAAAACACTCACTTTTTAGACTGATAAAATAAAGATATATAACAAAACATTAAACTCAGGATACAATAACAATTAAAAGCCAGATCTTTGTAGTATTAGACTGAAAGGAAGTGGCTTTGTCCACTGAAAAGGACAACGGCTCTGGAGCCAAAAGGCCCAGGTTAAATTCCCAACTCATCCCTAAATGCTGGAAAGCTGCGGACCTCAGAGAAGCAGTCATCTGTCAGTTGCTGGAATCCATAGGAACTTTGGGGATAGAACATGCCTATTCAGCAGCAAGAACCCAGCGGGCACTCAGAAAGCACAACACTGACTCGGCGCAACTCTGCACCCATGGTGTGTCCTCGTCCAGCATCTGGACAGCTGGCAAGCCACACCCGGCTCCCCTCAGAATCCCCCTCACCAGCCTCCTGGGGATTCTCAACGCTGCCTGGAAGTCACATGCAACTTCTACGCCATTTACTGCCTAGCGATACTGGACAAATACATGGCAATCATACGAGCTCTGTGCTCCCTGGTGATGGTGAGCAAGTATCTCATCCTCCTCGCTCCTCACTCTCAACAGCGGGCCTTGCTTCATATCTCACTGGAAGCATCCAGAAAACAACTGCCCTTGCCACCCCTTTCAGCCCACCTGCATCTTCAGCTGTCTCCCCACCTTGCTCCTGCTGGCGTGAGGGTGGGCATAATGAGGGAGACACAAGGTGTGCGGGTGAGGGCAGTGGCCCATCCCAGAGCAGAGCTATCACATCTCTGATATTGTCTGGAATTGCTGGTTCATGGAGATACTAAAAGCAGACAAACACTTCAATTATGTGATCATTACTTTCAAATTCTCTAAAGATAGTGCATCCCTGATTGCCTGCACCCAGGAAGATGCTCCCACAGCCCTGCATGGGAAGGTTACTAGACAAAGGGTACATGATGGCTTGTGTGTGCAGAACCCACCCTCTCTGATAATCATTCTCCAGGTCATCAATTCTTCCCTCTGTACTAGATCTTTCCACTGGCCTATAAGCGTACTCTTATTCTCCCATCTCAAAACGAAAACATCGGCCGGGCACAGTGGCTCACAGTGGCCTGTAATCCCAGCACTTTGGGAGTTCGAGCCAGGTGGATCACAAGGTCACGAGTTTGAGACCACCCTGGCTAACACGGTGAAACCCTGTCTCTACTAAAAATACAAAAAATTAGCCGGGCATGGTGGCAGGCGCCTGTAGTCCCAGCTACTCGGGAGGCTGAGGCAGGAGAATGGCATGAACCCGGGAGGCGGAGCTTGCAGTGAGCCGAGATCACGCCACTGCACTCCAGCCTGGGTGACAGAGCGAGACTCCGTCTCAGAAAAAAAAAAAAAAAAAAAAAAAATCTCCTGACCCCCACTCTCCCACCCCATTTCTCTCCTCTTTACAGTAAAACTCTCCTACCAGAAATAAGGAGGAAAGGCAATAGGCCAACCCGGCCTTGCTGGTGTGAAGGTGGAGCCCTTGGAAGGCACTGGAGTCCCAGGAGCAAGACCCTCCCCGGATTCACAGAAAGACTTTCTCCGTGAACTAACAGGGAGGTAACGACCTAAGAGAATTCTTTTCTACCAACAACACATGAAATCAAAATTTAACAAAGCAGAACATCACTTCATCAATGAAAATCTCTCACAGATACTGCCAATCGATATTGTTTTTTCCGGGAAACACTCTATTCCAAAGGAACCCAAAATGCTTCCCAAACAAGAAGAGATTAGAGTAATACATTTTTCTTTATAGGAGGCCACGTTGTTTTCAATGTGCTTCCTGCTACTCCTACAATAACCCAGTGATTTAGGCAGAAAAGGGTTTGCAATCCCTGGTCCACGGCGGAGGAAACTGAGGCTGAAAGAGGAAAAGCAACTTGCTCAAGTCATCATGGGCAAGAGGCAGGGACCAGATTCTCTCCTACCTGCATTTGACACGAGTTACGTTTGGCTACAGCCCATGAGCTGAGTTTCTCCAAGTTATAGCTAAAATACTTAAGACTCTATACCCAGCAACATCTGCAATAAAACTCATTACAGCAAAGAGCATAATCCCCAAAGCACATATCAACTTCAGATGTGTTCATTTCAGCATTCATTGAGCAGTAACCACAGGTGGGCCCCACCCCAGACACTGCAGACAGAGATGAATCGGGCATGAGGTCCAGGCCCTGCCACAAGAGGGGGCCACCATCTCACTGGAGAGACAGACATGCCACAGAACAATCTCATGTAATGGTTTTTACTGAAATTATTTCCCAATACCTGTAAGTATTCTTGGTTCCTAGGATGCTCTCAGGAAAATGGGACTTCTGTGACATGTAACAGAGCTGAACTTCTGGGGACCACAGGGCTATTACAAGGGGTCTCCTAGTTCAAAGGCACACCAAGCACTGCCTAGAGATTACATAAATAAAACTATTTTGCATTTGTATATGAGAAAGTGTTGGAGACTACCAGAAATAAACTACTGCTTGGCTGTTCCACACCACCTAAGGCCTGAGGACCCTGGGTGGCACCTGGCCTTGGCCATCTGTTATGAATTTGCATAACAGATGTGTCTGTGTGCTCAGCTCTCTCAAGCAGGGAGACTGGACCTGGAGCTCCCGAGGTAGAGGCAGAGACAAACACGGGAACCTGGAACAACTCTCACATAACAGAAGGCTCCGCCATGTGACGTGGGCCATGAGAGTGGGGTGGATCCCGATCTGGACAGGCTGCCATGGACAGGAGAGGCTTCTCAGCTGAGGGACAACCAGAGCTCAGTGCTGCAGGACAGTGAAACTCCAGGAAGGGTGTGTGGGCAGGAGACATGCAGGCTCAGGGAGGAAATACACGGAGTGCCATGGAGGCAGGAGGAAGGGAAAGGAGTGGATCTGCTGACAACACAGGGACAGAGTTCCCCAGCACAGTCACTGAGCAGGCACTGGCAGCTCCTGAGAGAACCAGGAGTCCACCAGCAGAGCAAAGGCAAGGAGAAACCGTGTCTGAAGGGGCTGGCCCCGAAGGAGAGGCCCCACGTGCCTGAGCTGCGCCAGTTCCCCTGCGTGTCCATACCCTGGACGCAGCATGGCCCCATCACATGGCTCCCCCTAGAATGTGAGGTCACTGGAAACAGCATCTGGCTAGCCTTGGACACCTCAGTACACATGGAGGACAGCAAGTGGCTATGGCGGAATGAGGGAGGGAGAAGGAAGGAGTACACCCACCCAAGACGGGTGGGACTGACACCAAAGAGCCTGTCCGGAGATGAGAGCAGAGATGATGGCCTGAGACACAGGTCTGCAGAGGAGTCAGGCCAAGCAGGTATGAGACCATCACTGACTAGACACGGCCAACAACAGAGACAGGGGAGGCAGATGTGCCCCCAAGGGAGCAAGGACAGGTCTGATGGGCAGGATCAAGTGGTTTGGGCAGGATGTCAGCATGCAGATGCCTACTAGGAGAAGGCAGCGCAAGACAGGGTGGGGTTCAGCTACAGTGGGGCAGAGAAATGGGGTCAGCACCCAAGGAGGAGCATCAAGCCTAAAGATGGAAAGTGTCAAGAAGCCAAATCCTTCCAAAGGCCCTGGCTCAGTCCATCCGAGTAGCTATCACAAAATGCCACATTTTGTGGCTTATTAAGAGAATTGTATTTCTCACAGTTCTGGAGGCTGGGAAGTCTGAGATAGAGGCACGGGCAGAATCAATGCCTGGCGAGGGCCACTTCCTGGTTCAAAGCTGGTGCCTTCTTGCTGTGTCGTCACATGGTGGAAAGGGCAAGGTAGCTCTTTGGGGTTTCTTTC
This sequence comes from Macaca fascicularis, assembly GCF_037993035.2. Classification (NCBI taxonomy): domain Eukaryota; kingdom Metazoa; phylum Chordata; class Mammalia; order Primates; family Cercopithecidae; genus Macaca; species Macaca fascicularis. The sequence continues at coordinate 144,304,168 of NC_088382.1, forward strand.
ATAAAGGCACGAATTCCATTCACAAGGGCCCCACCCTCATGACCTGACCACCTCCCAAAGGCCCCACCTGCTAGGCCATCACATTGGAGGGTAGGTTTTGATCTATGAATTTTAGGGGGAAACAAACATTCAGCTCATAGCAAGCAACAAACAGAAGACCGAGTCCTTAGTGACAGAGAAAGCCCTTAGGGAGAAGGTGGAAGAGAAGAGGGGCTGCTCCTGAAAAACGCAGCAAGGATGGGGAGGGCAGGCACTGGATCCAGCCATGAGGAAGATACTGGTAACCTCAGAAAATGAGATTTCCCTAACATGGCCACAGAGACGCCCAAGGTGGCTGAGATCAAGGCAGGGATGTTCAGAAAGCAGGCACCCTCATCAGGCCTGGGGAAGGTTTGCTCTAACAAAAGGAAGCATCCTTTGGCCGTCTGGGTGACAATGGTCACCGCCAAGCACTGGCTACACTGGACAAATGACTTTTACCAGCTGACAATCTTCCAAGCCTTTGAGTAAAAGGCCAGCATCATATTTAAATTACAAAATAAAAAGAGGTCTGGTCAGCAGGGAGGAGAGCGGGCAGAGAGAGTGTGCAGAGAGCATGTAAAAAGGCCAGTGGGGAGGCAGCTCAGTGTGTCCTAAGCCTCCACATCTCTCTGGCCTGCAAGGCAGCCTCTTTTGGGTCATCTGCCCACAGAGTTTTCCCGGGGGTCTGGCTTTCGGGACCAGCCCAATGCCCAAGACCGCTTCTCCCTACAAAGCTGCAGACACACACGCACAGACATGCATAAGGGTGGTAGAGGCTGCTGCTCTCATGAACCAACACTGCCATGGCAAAGGGGTCCAGAGCCTCAAAGACACTCGCTCATAACTTCTGACCAGTGGTTTTCCTCCTTGAGATCCTGCCTTCGTGATCATCCAAAATGAGAACAGGGATTGTGCACTAAGATACTCAACACACAAGTATTTATAATAGCAAGTTCCCAGAAGCGACCTAAGTGCTCAGCAGTGGACAAATCCTGACACTCACAAAACAAATTATGATACAGCCACTGAAAATCGTATTTCAAAGAATACTGAATGGCACAGGGAAACACTCATAATGAACACTAAGTTTTAAAGAATGGAATACTCAGCTATTTGGTATGAATACAATTTTTTTATTAATGGATAGATATTATTTATGAATAGATAGAAGGAAGGAGAGCTGGCCAGGATGAAAGGAAATACACCAAAATTTTCACTGTGAAACTTTTTTAAAAAATAACTTCTGCCTGTAATCCCAGCACTTTGGGAAGGCAAGGTGGGCAGATCACGAGGTGAGGAGTTCGAAACCAGCCTGGCCAAGATGGCAAAACCCCGTCTCTACTAAAAATACAAAAAATTAGCTGGATGTGGTGGCATGCACCTATAATCCCAGCTACTCGAGAGGCTGAGGCAGGAGAATTGCTTGAACCTGGGAGGTGGAGGATGTAGTAAGCTGAGATCGTGTCACTGTACTCCAGCCTGGGTGACAGAGCAAGACTCTGTCTCAAAATAATAATAATAATAATTAATAATAACATCTGTACTTTCTACAATGAGTCTAAATAACATTTAAAAATCAGAAAGACTGCTAGGCCTTCTAAAAACAAGGTGAAGGATAACACAACAGATCCAACACGGTTCAGGAGGATCCACTCTAAGCTGCTCAGGCAAGGATGGTGTCTTATTCAAGTCCAGGCAAGGATGGCATCTTATTCAAGTCCATGTCCCCAGCCTGGCACATGATAGGTGTTCAACTAATGAGGAAGCTGAGTCGCACACTGCAAATCATAAAGACCATGAGCAGAGGAAAGGGGAAAGCCTTGGCTGAGGTGCCTGGGAAATTAAGGGAGAAGGCACTTGAATGGATCTTGAAAGGCAGCCAGACCTGCACAGGAGGTCACGGGAGGGGCTCCCAGACTCCAGAGTGCATCAGGCATGGGCTCTAACCCCGACCCCACCCCACCCCTACGAACACTTCCTCATTCAATGCCCCACCTCTCTGTTGGCCAGCCCATGATCCCCATTCTACAATACAGGATGGAGGGTCAGAGGAGCTGGCCTCCCCTCAGCCAGGGAAGTGCAGCGGCAAGCAGAACCGGGATCTCCCTGACCCAGGCCCAGGGCTCCACAGGGCTACATGGCCTGTGCAGGGTCAGCGCCAGTAAAGAACATATGGCCACACAGAGCCCACGAGACCACAAAAACTCCCCAAGGGAGCAGGGGTCTTGGTCACAGGGCTGGTCCTGACAGCCAGGCTCCCCAGGGGGCGCTCTGTGTTGCTCCTACCATTGCAATCTCAAATTTAAAAGCAGCCTGTTCCAAAAGCCCAGAGCAGAGAGCACGGTGCACCCTTTCCAACAGAACCTATGAGTGCCTCCCAGGCCTCCCACAGGGAGGGCAGCTGCACTCACTGGGGACGTTCATAAAGCCGCATATAAACGGCAAAATGCCAAAGCACACAGAGAGGGCGCGGGGTCAGGCTGCATCCCCCAAATATTAAGAATTGTTAATCCACCAAAATAACAACAAAGGAGGCACTTTTGTTTTCTATAGTGGACTAATATGAAAAAAATATTATCTTGCACCCTGAAATATACTCATAATTATGTTGTCAGCTAATCCTGATGAAGATGCTATAATTTGGATGCATTTTTAGGTCCAATTACTGTGCACTCAACCTTATGAAAAGAATTCAAAGGGAAAATGACATATTCAGCACAAAGAAAATCACGAAAGTTCAGGGTTTGAGCATTCAATTCCTACTAATTCAATTCCAGGTTTTAGCCAGCTACGCTGTACTATTAAAGTGGAAAATCCTAAAATAACTGTACTAATAAGTCCTCATTTCTGATCTCTGATTTGTAAACATTCCCAGCCAAGAACAGCCAGGTCCTGTCTGCAACCTCTGACCCCCCTGCCTGCTCTGGGACCCTGGGACAAGCAAGGTGTTTTGACCCAACTCCTTCCAGAAGGCAGCTGTGAACTGGAATATGAATTCATAGGCCCCGAGGTGGAGACTGAGTCCCTTGCACTGGGAAGGTTCCTGGATGCAGCAGAAGGTGGCCGGTGCTCTAGCCATGGGCCGCAGACATGATCAGCTGAAGCTGGCCTGCTCTGAGGGACCCCTCCCCAACTTTCAGGCCCTCAAGGAAAGGGGTGATGAGGGTCAGTTGGGCCTTGAGCTGGAGTCACAGATGCTCACAGCCAGCTCACATCCAGCCAGCTCACAGGATGCTCTGGCACCCTGCACACAAGGCAGAGTGTCCTCCTCCGGCTGCTGCTGTCCTCTGTACGTCCACCTGGCGGGAGTCTCAAGGGCAGGATGAGTGGAACAAGACAGGGTTCAGGCATTATGGGGTCCCCCACCAGCCCTTACACCAGCTTTTAATATTTCCATTATTGTTCATTATAAAAGGTACATAGGAGTACATGTTGATGGTAACAGTAAACAAAACAGCAGTCTATAGAATACAGACAACCCCCGAGCATCCCCTCTGAGAGTCAGAGCATCACTGAGCACAGTGTGGTGCCTACATCCTTCCAGACCTTCTGCTGTGCATCATAGACAGAGAGAGATGGACAGGAACAGGGACGAATATCACCTTCATAGCAACAAAACCTTGTACAAACCCTTCCCCACGGGGGTCCCCAGAGCCCTGTGCCCCTCCATACCCCTCTGCCTCCCTTGAGGTCCTGCAGGCTGGGCTTGACACAGAAGGACAGCAGAGGAGATCACTGGTATTGTTGAGGGTCTCAGGGGCCCCAAGTAAAAACTCAAAATACACTACCCAGCAGTGAACAGAGCACCCCTTCCCATTCCCAGCTGGGCTAGTGGCACAGAAGGCCCAGTACAGAGCCAAGACGTTCACCAGCATTCAGCAGTAATGAAGCTATCCCTGCACACTGAAGTGTCACTGGAGGCCCCATGGAGGGTAGTACTAAGGCACCCTTGCCCCTTCTAGCTAGGATTGGTATCAGCAGCAGAGGTCCAGCTGGGAGCCTGAACTCCCACCCCCATCCACCAGTAATGAGGTGCACTTTTCTACAGGCATCAAAGAGACTGAGTGGGGAACCTGAACTTCCACCCCACACTGGCAGTAATAAGGCAGTACCCCCTCGTCCCCACCAGAGCAGTGTCAGATGGAGCCTGCTAAAACCGAAGATTTAAATAAGATCCAGACCTTCGTAACATAATATCGAAAATGCCCAAGATTCGATTAAAAATCATTCCTCATGATTTTCCAAGACCAGGAAAATATCAATTGTAATGAGAAAAAACAATTAACAGACACCAATACTAGGTGGCACAGATGTCAGAATTAACTGATAAGGACTTAAAGTAGCCATCACAAAAATGCCTTCATGATAAAGGACAAGCCTCTCTACAACAAGCAAAAAAACACTGCATCTCAGAAAAGAAATCAGAGATATAAAGAAAACCCAAATGAAAATTTTAGAACAGAAAAATACAGCAACAACAAAACTTTCAATGGATGGGCTCAAAGCAGAATGAAAAGGAGAGAAAAATAACAAAGAAAAGAGATTGAAAAAGAAAAGAACAGAGCCCCCAAGGACCTGTGGGACTATCACAAAAGATTAACATTTGTGACATGAGTCCCAAAAAAAGAAAAAGAGAATAGAACTGGGCAAGTATTCAAAGAAATTACAGCTGAAAACTTCCCAAATTTGACAAAAGATATAAATCCACTAATTCAAGAAGCTGAGCAAACCCCAGACAGGATAAATCCAAAAAAATCCATGCCAAGTACAGCCATAAAAAAGAATGAGTTCGTGTCCTTTGAAGGGACATGGATGAAGCTGGAAACCATCATTATCAGCAAACTAACCACGAACAGAAAACTAAATACCACATGTTCTCACTCATAAGTGGGAGTTGAACAATGAGAACACATGGACACAGGGAGGGGAACATCACACACTGGGGCCTGTTGGGGGCTGGGGGGAAAGGGGAAGGAGAACATTAGGACAAACAGCTAATGCATGCTGGGCTTAAAACATAGATGACAGGTTGACAGGTGCAGCAATCCACCGGGGCACATATATACCTACATAACAAACCTTCACGTTCTGCACAAGTATCCAAGAACTTAAAGTAAAATAATTTAAAAAAAGAAATCCATGCCAAGACACATCATAATCAAATCTCTGAAAACTAAAGACAAAATGTAAAAGTAACAAGAAAAAAAGTCTACAGAGGAAAATTATGTGAATGACAGCAGATTTATCATCAGATACAATGGAACCCAGAAGGAAATGGCACAGCATTTTCAAATGTTGAAAGAAAAGAACTGTCCGCCTAAAATTCCATGTCCAGTGAAAATACCCTTCAGGAATGGAGGGGAAATCAACACATTCTCAAAGGAAGAAAAATTGGCGTAATTTGTCACCAGTAGATATCACCTAATAGAATGGCTACAGGAAGTTTCCTAAACAGGAAAAAAATATAAAAACAATAAATCTTAGAACATCAAAAAGAAAGAAAGAAGAAAGGAAAGTATAAAAATATGAGTAAATACACCAGACTTTCCTCTTAGGTTTTCTAAATTATGTTTGACAGTTGAAACAAAAAGTCTATCTCTGTGGGAAGTAGTTCTCAATGTATGCAGAAGAAATACTTACAACAATTATACCATGAATGAGGGAGGGGGTCCTCTCAAACTTCTGCTCTGAGATGTTGATAAAGAACCTTCATAACTTGACTATCAACCCTTGTACTGAATTCCCTTCCCTTCTACCACAGGTTCACCCCAACAATAGGATATAAGAGCAACGATCCTCAAGTAAATCAGAGATGACTTGCTTTACAAGAAGAGAAGAGTAAAAACATTGCTATCTATGCAGAAAGAAAGAATGGCAAAATTGAGACACCCATTACTCAGCATAGTTCCTAGGCTTGAAAGAGAACTAACAAACACTCGGCTTAAGGGACGTCAGAATGAACGAAGAAGTGAACCACTCCAATGTTGCTGCAGTTTCCGCATATTTAACAGATAGGATCCTTCTGGGAATGCTAGAATCAGGGATTATGACACCAAGTCACTTCAGCCTTAAACCTTATTCTTGTGCTTTTCTTTCTTGCTGGTAATTTTACATAAAAGGATATATAGCTAGAATAGACTATATACCAATAATTTTGATAATGAATTCTATGATGTGTTTTGTCTTCTTGTATCTTTTTTCCTTCCTACCATGATACCAGTAATTTATAAGTGATCCGTGTAGTTTAAATGTATTTGAATAACCTCAGTATATTTTAGCTCTACTCACTGATTTGACCTAAAAAAGCACCAAAAGGACATAAGTATTCCCATGTATTTTAGAAGCCTAAAGTCAGTGACAGGAAACCCAACATCAAGAATTTGAACCAGGCCAGGCACAGTGGCTCACACCTGTAATCCCAGCACTTTGGGAGGCCGAGGCAGGCAGATCACCTGAGGTCAAGAGTTCAAGACCAGCCTGGCCAAATGGTGAAACCCCGTCTCTACTAAAAATAGGAAAAACTAAGGTAGCTGGCAAGATGGCCGAATAGGAACAGCTTCAGTCTGCAGCTCCCAGTGAGATCAAAGCAGAAGGCAGGTAATTCCTGCATTTCCAACCGAGGTACCCAGTTCATCTCATTGGGTCTGGCTGGATAGTGGGTGCAGCCCACAGAGAGTGAGCCAAAGTAGGGTGGGGCATCGCCTCACTGGAAAGTGCAAAGGTCAGGAGATTTTCCCTTTTCTAGCCAAGGGAAGTCATGAGAGACTGTACCGGGAAGAACAGTGCATTCCAGCCCAGGTACTGCGCTTTTCCCATGGTCTTTGCAATTGGCAGACCCAGAGATTGTCTCCAGTGCCTGGCTCGGCAGGTCCCACCCCCAGAGCCCAGCAAGCTAAGATCCACTGGCTTGAAATTCTGGCTTGAAATTCTCACAGTCTGAGGTCGACCTGGGACACTAGAGCTTGGTGGGGAAAGGGGCATCGCCATTGCTGAGGCCTGAGTAGGCAGTTTTACCCTCACGGTGTAAACAAAGCTGCCAGGAAGTCTGAACTGGATGGACCCCACCACAGCTCCCTGGGACAGAGCACCTGGGGGAAGGGGCGGCTGCGGGTGGAGCCTCAGCAGACTTAAACCTCCCTGCCTGACAGCTCTGAAGAGAGAAGCGGTTCTCACAGCACAGTGTTTGAGCTCTGATAATGGACAGACTGCCTCCTCAAGGGGGTCCCTGACCCACCGTGTATCCAGACTGGGACACACCTCCCAGTAGGAGTCAACAGACACCTCATACAGCAGAGCTCTGGCTGGCATCTGGCAGCTTCCCCTCTGGGACAAAGCTTCCAGAAGTAAGAACAGGCAGCACTCTTTGTTGTTCTGCAGCCTCTGTTGGTGATACCAAGGCAAACAGGGTCTGGAGTGGACCTCCAGCAAACTCCAGTAGACCTGCAGCAGAGGGGCCTGTTAGAAGGAAAACTAACAAACAGAAAGGAATAGTATCAACATCACCAACATCAAAGACCAAAGGTAGATAAACCCACAAAAATGGGGAGAAACCAGCGCAAAAAGGCTGAAAATTCCAAAAACCAGAACACCTCTTCTCCAAAGGATCACAACTCCTGGCCAGCAAAGGAACAAAACTGGACGGAGAATGAGTTTGACAAATTGACAGAAGTAGGCTTCAGAAGGTGGGTACTAACAAACTCCTCCGAGCTAAAGGAGCATGTTCTAACCCAATACAAGGAAGCTAAGAACCTGAAAAAAAGGTTAGACAAATTCCTAACAAGAATAACCAGCTTACAGAAGAACATAAATGGCCTGATGGAGCCGAAAAACACAGCATGAAAATTTCATGAAGCATACACAAGTATCAATGGCCAAATCAATCAAGCAGAAGAAAGGGTATTAGAAATTGAAGATTAACTCAATGAAATAAAGCAAGAAGACAAGATTAGAGAAAAAAGAGTGAAAAGAAGTGAACAAAGCCTCCAAGAAATACGGCACTATGTGAAAAAACCAAATCTACGTTTGATTGTTGTACCTGAAAGTGATAGGGAGAATGGAACCAAGTTGGAAAACACTCTTCAGGATATTATCCAGGAGAACTTCCCAATCTAGCAAAGCAGGCCAACATTCAAATTCAGGAAATACAGAGACCACCACAAGAATATTCCTTGAGATGAGCAACCTCAAGACACATAATCGTCAGATTTACCAAGGTTGAAATAAAGGAAAAAATGTTAAAGGCAGCCAGAGAGAAAGGCTGGGTTACCCACAAAGGGAAGCCCATCAGACTAACAGTGGATCTCTCAGCAGAAACCCTACAAGCCGGAAGAAAGTGGGGGCCAATATTCAACATTCTTAAAGAAAAGAATTTTCAACCCAGAATTTCAAATCCAGCCAAACTAAGCTTCATAAGTGAAAGAGAAATAAAAGCCTTTACAGACAAGCAAATGCTTAGAGATTTTGTCACCACCAGGCCTGCCTTACAAGAGCTCCTGAAGGAAGCACTAAACATGGAAAGGAACAACCGGTACCAGCCACTGCAGAAACATGCCAATTTGTAAAGACCAAAGACTATGAAGAAACTGCATCAACTAATGGGCAAAATAACCAGTTAGCATCATATGACAGGATCAAATTCACACATAACAATATTAACCTCAAATGTAAATGGGCTAAATGCCCCAATTAAAAGGCACAGACGGGCAAATTAGATAGAGTCAAGACCCATCAGTGTGCTGTATTCAGGAGACCCATTTCATGTGCAAAGACACACATAGGCTCAAAATAAAGGGATGGAGGAAGATCTACCAAGCAAATGGGAAACAAAAAAAAGCAGGGGTTGCAATCCTATTCTCTGATAAAACAGACTTTAAACCAACAAAGATCAAAAGAGACAAAGAAGGCCATTACATAATGGTAAAAGGATCAACACAACAAGAATAGCTAACTATCCTAAATATATATGCATCCAACACAGGAGCAAGCAGATTCATAACACAACTTCTTAAAGACCTACAAAGAGACTTAGACTCCAACACAATAACAGTGGGAGACTTTAACACCCCATTGTCAATATTAGACAAATCAATGAGACAGAAAATGAACAAGGATATCCAGGACTTGAGCTCAGCTCTGGACTAAGCGGACCTAATAGACATCTACAGAACTCTTCACCCCAAATCAACAGAATAAACATTCTTCTCAGCACCACACTGCACTTATTCTAAAACTGACCACATAATTAGGAGTAAAACACTCCTCAGCAAATGCAAAAGAACGGAAATTATAACAGTCTCCAAGACCACAATGCAATGAAATTAGAACTCAAGATTAATAAACTCACTCAAAACCACACAACTACATGGAAACTTAACAACCTGCACCTGAATGACTACTGGGTAAATAATGAAATAAAGGCAGATACAAAGATGTTCTTTGAAACAAGTGAGAACAAAGACACAACGTACCAGAATCTCTGGGACACATTTAAAGCAGTGTGTAGAGGGAAATTTATAGCGCTAAATGCCCACAAGAAAAAGCAGGAGAGATCTAAAATTGACACCCTAACATCACAATTAAAAGAACTAGAGAAGCAAGAGCAAACAAATTCAAAAGCTAGCAGAAGACAAGAAATAACTAAGATCAGAGCAGAACTAAAGGAGACAGAGACACGAAAAACCCTTCAAAAAAAAATCAATGAATCCAGTAGCTGGTTTTTTTAAAAGATCGACAAAATAGATAGACTGCTAGCCAGATTAATAAAGAAGAAAAGAGAGAAGAAACAAATAGACACAATAAACAATGATAAAGGGGCTATCACTACTGATCCCACAGAAATACAAACTACCATCAGAAAATACTATAAACACCTCTAGGCAAATAAACTAGAAAGTCTAGAAGAAATGGACAAATTCCTGTACACATACATCCTCCCAAGACTAAACCAGGAAGAAGTCGAATCCCTGAATAGAACAATAACAAGTTCTGAAATTGAGGCAGTAATTAATAGCCTACCAACCAAAAAAATCCAGGACCAGATGGATTCACAGCCAAATTCTACTAGAGGTGCGAAGAGGAGCTAGTACCATTCCTTTTGAAACTATTCCAAACAATAGAAAAAGAGGGAATGCTCCCTAACTCATTTTATGAGGCCAGCATCATCCTGATACCAAAACCCAGCAGAGACACAACAACAACAACAAAATTTTAGGCCAATATCCCTGATGAACATTGAAAAATCCTCAATAAAATACTGGCAAACCAAATCCAGCAGCACATCAAAAAGCTTATTCACCACAATCAAGTTGGCTTCATCCCTGGGATGCAAGGCTAGTTCAACATACGTAAATAAATAAATGTAATCTATCACATTAACAGAACCAATGACAAAAACCACATGATTATCTCAACAGACACTGAAAAGGCCTTTGACAAAATTCAACAGCCCTTCATGCTAAAAACTCTCAATAAATTAGGTATCAATGGGACATATCTCGAAATAATAACAGCTATTTATGACAGACCCACAGCCAATATCATACTGAATGGGCAAAAACTGGAAGCATTCCCTTTGACAACTGGCACAAGACAAGGATGCCCTCTCTCACCTCTCCTATTCAACATAGTATTGGAAGCTCTGGCCAGGGCAATCAGGCAAGAGAAAGAAATAAAGGGTATTCAATTAGGAAAATAGGAAGTCAAATTGTCTCTGTTTGCAGATGACATGATTGTATATTTAGAAAACCACATTATCTCAGCCCCAAACCTCCTTAAGCTGATAAGCAACTTCAGCAAAGTCTCAGGATATAAAATGAATGTGCAAAAATCACAAGCATTCCTATACACCAATAACAGACAAAGAGCCAAATCATGAGTGAACTCCCATTCACAATTGCTACAAAGAGAATAAAGTACCTAGGAATACAACTTACAAGGGATGTGAAGGACCTCTTCAAGGAGAACTACAAGCCACTGCTCAAGGAAGTAAGAGAGGACACAAACAAATGGAAAAATGCTCATGGATAGGAAGAATCAATATCGTGAAAACGGCCATAATGCCCAAAGTAATTTATAGATTCAATGCTATCCCCATCAAACTACCACTGACTTTCTTCACAGAATTGGAAAAAAACTACTTTAAATTTCATATGGAACCAAAAAAAGAGCCCTAATAGCCAAGACAATCCTAAGCAAAAAGAACAAAGCTGGGGGCATCATGCTACCTGATTTCAAACTATACTGCAAGGCTACAGTAACCAAAACAGCATGGTACTGGTACCAAAACAGATATATAGACCAATGGAACAGAACAGAGGCCTCAGAAATAACACCACACATCTACAACCATCTGATCTTTGACAAACCTGACAAAAACAAGCAATGGGGAAAGGATTCCCTATTTAATAAATGGTGTTGGGAAAACCGGCTATCCATCTGTGGAAAGCTGAAACTGGATCCCTTTCTTACACTTTATATAAAAATTAACTCAAGATAAATTAAAGACTTAAATGTAAGACCTAAAACCATAAAAATCCTAGAAGAAAATCTAGGCAATACCATTCAGGACATAGGCATGAGCAAAGACTGCATGAGTAAAACACCAAAAGCAATGGCAACAAAAGCCAAAATTGACAAATAGGATCTAATTAAACTAAAGAGCTTCTGCACAGCAAAAGAAACTATCATCAGAGTCAACAGGCAACCTACAGAATGGGAGAAAAATTTTGCAATCCGTCTGAAAAAGGGCTAATATTCAGAATCTACAAAGAACTTAAACAAATTTACAAGAAAAAAACAAACAACCCCATCAAAAAGTGAGTGAAGGATATGAACAGACACTTCTCAAAAGAAGATATTTATGCAGCCAACAACTGTGAAAAAAATGCTCATCACTGGTCATTAGAGAAATGCAAATCAAAACCACAGTGAGATATCATCTCACAACAGTTAGAATGGTGATCATTAAAAAGTCAGAAAACAACAGATGATGGAAAGGATGTGGAGAAACAGGAACGCTTTTACGCTGTTGGTGGGAGTGTAAATTAGTTCAACCATTGTGGAAGACAGTGTGGAGATTCCTCAAAGATCTCGAACTAGAAATACCATTTGACCCAGCAATCCCATTACTGGGTATATACCCAAAGGATTACAAAACATTATACTGTAAAGACACATGCACACGTATGTTTATTACAGCACTGTTCAGAGTAACAAAGACTTGGAACCAACCCAAAGGCCCATCAATGATAGACTGGATAAAGAAAATGTGGCACCTATACACTATGGAATACTACACAGCCATAAAAAAGGATGAGTTCACGTCCTTTGCAGGGACATGGATGAAGCCAGAAACCATCATCCTCAGCAAACTAATACAAGAACAGAAAACCAAACACTGCATGTTCCCACCCATAAGTGGGAGTTGAACAATGAGAACACATGGACACAGGGAGGGGAACAGCACACGCCGGGGCCTGTCAGGGGTTGGGGGTGGGGGGAGGGACAGCATTAGGAGAAATACCTAATGTAGATAACAGGTTGACGGGTGCAGCAAACCACCATGGCACATGTATACCTATGAAACAAACCTGCACATTCTGTACATGTATCCCAGAACTTAAAGTCTAATTAAAAAAAAAAAACAAACAGAAAAAAAATTAGCCAGGGGAGGTAGCGTACACCTGTAGTCCCAGCTACTTGGTTGGCTGAGGCAGGAGAAGCGTTTGAAACCAGGAGGTGGAGGTTGCAGTGAGCCATGATCACGCCACTGCACTCCAACCTCGGCAACAGAGTCAGACTCTGTCTCCAAAAAAAAAAAAAAAAAAAAAGGAATTTGAAGCAAAGTCACTTGTGGGGAAAGAATGTAAAGAAAGCACTGGGTAGTTTGGCTAGAGCATAATAATTGGATTTTCTGGATTTCAAAAATTTGGATTGTAATAAAAAGAAACTTTGTGCTATTTTTACAATTTTCAGTACAAATAAATGTGTGTATTAAGAAACAATAAAATTAACATATTTGAGTACCTTTTTTAAAAAATGAGGGAGGGTAAAGGGATGTAAATGGCGGGAAGCTTTCTACACTTCACTCACACAGATCAAACGGCAACAAACAGTGCTGCATCTTGACTGCGGGAGTAATGACACAAATCTACACACAATAAAAATGGATTCAAACTATACACACACACTGCACCGGCACCAATTTCTTGGTTTAATATTGTATGACAGTTACATAAGATGTAACCAATAGGTTGGGATAATAAAAAAAAAAGTTCTAGAGATCAACGGTGGTGATGGTTACATAACAACACTAATGTACCTAATGCCACTAAACTACCTAAAAATGACTAAAATGGTAAATTTTGTGTTGTGTAGATTTTATATTTATTTTAAAAATGTAAACCACTTTTGGGTAAACTGGGTAAAAGGCACGTGAGACTTCTGTATTATCTTTACAACTTCCTGTGAATCTGTAATTATTTCAAAATAGACATTTAAAAAAACTAACTGTGGCAAACAAAAAGAGTCTGGATCTTCTGGAACAAACAATAATTTTGAGAAGATCATGTACACTGCTAGGTGGCTTATCCATGATCCCAGTCAATCCCAACTACCCTGGAAGATATGTAAGGCTCAGAAAGGTAGAGGGAGGCAGCTCCCAGAGGCAGACCCAGAATGCAGCCCAGTGAATGTGCCCATCTCTGAGCACTGGTGGGGAAGTTTGGGGTCTGAAGGGCTGGCTATGGACCCCACACCTTTGCCCAGTACCTTCTATGCCAGCTGGTGGGGAGGTTTGGGGTCTGAAGGGCTAGCTGTGTACCCCACACCTCTGCCCAGTACTCTCTATACCAGTTGGTGGGAAGAGGCAGGGTCTGAAGGGCTGGCTTTTGCCACACCTTTGCCCACTGCCTTTCATACCACCTGTACTCATTACCTGCAGTAACAGCCTCACCAGCCCAATGCCAGCTTCCCCTTAGCGATGATGCTGCCAACACAGTAGGCACTCAACAAGTGCTAGATGATCTGATTATTACAAAATGATTAACCATTTATCAATGCCCTCAAGAAGACAAAATGTTACATTATGAGACTATTACACTACTCTGTTTAAAAGCCCCAGATTAAAAATCTCTTACTTCTTCTCCTTGATTAGTATAAATCATCCTCCCTGCTTTGTAACTATCTTTTACTTGGATTTATTAACTTTAGAGGGAGTCCAACAGCCAAAGCTAAGACCCTATTAAATTATCTATCTTATGAGGAGAGGAGTAGGGTGGCAAATTCTTTCTGAGTTATACTTTTGTTTTCTTGTTTTTCATTTGTCCTTAAGTTATTAATTTCCTAAGGGCCAGCAGCTTCCCAATTGGAATGGAAATATTTTAACAACATAAAGCTGGATTGCTGTCACATCCAGCGTAAAGAATAGTCTCATACATGCAGATGAGTACAGTTTAAAATACCTTTTTTATATATTCAGGAAAAGAGACTCAGGTTAGAACAAACATTTTCCTTCCATTTAGCTCATCTTGCAGAACTTTTAATCAGCTGTGAATAAACTATCAACTTCATTACCATCATCATACTTAGGGAAAACTTGCTGTAACCAAAACAATGGCATTGAAAGAGGAAGAAGCCGATGAGAAGGAAGGTTAAATTAATTAAACCCTCACCATGAGCCGGCACCACCAGAGGCTCATACGAGGCTTATTTAATTCTCACAACAATCCTGTGAAATAGGTTTTATTATTGTATTTTCTCAAATCTAAGACAACATCTACTTTAGGGAGCACGGATATTTTACATACCACTAAAAAAGATAAAAACGCTGCCAAATAAACTCAGACACACTAGTTTCTCACCATACCAACTGTAAGCTGCCTCCTGATCTTAGAGATGCTAAAATCTAAGTCTGGCCGGGCACAGTGGCTCACGCCTGTAATCCCAGCACTTTGGGAGGCTTAGACGGGCAGATCACTTGAGCTCAGGAGTTCGAAACCACCTAAGGGACATGGCGAAACCCTGTCTCTACCAAAAATACAAGAACTTAGCCAGGCGTGGTGGCGCCTACCCGTGGTCACAGCTACTCAGGAGGCTAAGGTGAGAGGATCGCTTGAGCCTGGAAGGCGGAGGTTGCAGTGAGCAGAGATCGTGCCACTGCCCTCCACTGTGGGTGCAGAGTGAGACTTTGTCTCAAAAATAAAATAAAACAAAATAAAATAAAAGTGTTTGAATCAATGAAGTTCAGTAGCATTTCCATATAACTGGGCAGGCTGGATGTGAGCTGGGGAGATCCTGGTTCCCAACCCCGGCTCCCTTCCCTGTAAGGCCCCTTTTCCCCAGCATGCCATACACACTCAGGCTGTAAGCCCGGCTTCTGAGCTCACCTCTATGCCAGCACGACAGCCCTGCTTTCAAGGGAGAGGAGATAAACTTTTCCTGAGTACCAGAGGCTTTCACGCTCCCTCTCACATTTGATCCGGACAAGCTGGGTTGCTGCTAGCCGTTAAGGCACCTCGGTGAGAACTGGACAAACGCATCCTTCCTTAAGACACTAGCACCCCCTGTCAGAAAATGGTCATAACATATTGAGTTTGTTGGAACAATACACTTTGCAGTCATTTGTGGAAAACTCATAATAAACATACATATTCATTATGCGAAATGTGCCCTCTTAAAAAGTGGCTCCCTTGCGGGCACGGAGGATACAAGAAAAAAAAAAAGAGGTGGCTCCTTTGTGCAGTGTGTAACCTGCACAGCTGTACACAGTAGCTCTGCGAATGTGTCAGACAGAAAGATGAGATTATCACACGTTACAGAGGAGAAAGCTATAACTTGCCTAAGAATCAAATACAGGCCTGTATGGTTCCACAGCTACTTGATGAGTCACAAGGAGCTTAAAAATTAGGTAGGAAAGCAGGTGGTATGTGTGCACATCTACATATGAACATACTAACCACATGCCACAGGAGCATGTGCGGAGAAGGCAGAGATCTCTGTGGCTGGAGCACCTGGGAGAGGTTTGTCAGAAAAAGGGAAGTTGAACGGCTCCAGGAGGTGGCGAGACAGCTGGAGGAAGGAAAGGAGAAGGGAGTGGAAGCCGCACAGCCAGTGGGGTCAGAACCAAGAGCCTCACCTGCTGGAAGAGCCTTGAGTGTGGAGAGAGGACGGGTTAAAGGCAGGGCAGGCACACCGAGAGCTGCGGCGGCTCCTCCAAGAGCCCCCCACAGACCAGTACTTGGCCAGGAATGGATGCAAGAAGCTCCTGCCCCCCAGGCAGGAGGCCCATCCCAGAGGTCTGGAGACAGCGGGTGGGGGCACTTAGAAAGCTGCCCCGTCTGATGCGGCAGCTGCCTCCCAGGTCCAGCCACTGGAGGCCCAAATATTGAACTTATAGTTGGAATCCCCTGATTTTTAAGCACTGGCCATCAAATAAGATTTTTCTGGGAAAGAAAAAAAAGAAAAGAAAAAAACCTCTGCAGCCTCTGCAGACCAAACAAAGCAAATCTGCAGGTTAGGTCTGGCCTGCGGGTTGCCAATTTGCAATTTCTGATAAAAGGCTTTCCACCTGGGTGACTAGGGGAAAGTTGTTAACTTACAGGGGAAAAGGCAAGGAAACTGGTCTGAAAAAAAAACAGAGACACACAGACCATGAGACAGAGAAAGAGAGGGACATTGAGAGGGACCGAGGAGAGGACCCAGCACCTTCTGCCCATCCACCCAGCTCCCTAACACCCCATACCAGTGCCTGGCTTGGGTAGATGGAAGACAATTAGTGTGATTTTGCTAGTTTAGAGATTTTCTCTGAGTTTTTCAGATCTTCCACAACAGGAATTACACATGTAATCCAAAAAATAAAAAATAAATTTTAAAAAACACTTATATGGGTGTTAGAAATAAAGGGATAGCAACTGACAAAATAGTAAGATCTCCCTCTTAGGGGAGGAAGACTTACTGATCACCAGACCGCTTTGGCCTCAGACACGTCAACTTGTCTTGGTCAGGACCAAACACTCATTCAAGACCGAGATCAAGGCCAGGGCTGCCCATACCACAGGGACATGCCAGCTCTGGGCACAGCTGTTGGGTTCCTGGTATTTTTCTTTGACGTTGATTAGATGTTTGACTGTGCAGGGTAGGGATATGTCTTACATTTCTCCCTTCCTTTATGTAATAAAGATATGTTCATTGATAAAATGACCCAAAAAATAAAAGAAGACAGGAAACTAGTTTAACCGGCAGCAAGACAGATTTAGATTATGTGGGGAAAAGGCATTCTTGGCATAAAAGTTTCATTCATTGCAACGAGAAATTTGGTGAGTGTGGCAGGTGTGGGCAGCCTAGCCTGAAAGTGCCAGATTCCAGAGCTGCAAATGTGTGGGCTGGGTGTAAGGAGTGCCCAGGTGAGCAGATGGTCTGCCGGGGTTAGAGGAGGCCAGGCAGGAAAAGGCACAGGAGCTCCCAGAGCTGGTGTTCTAGGAGTTTCCACGTGTCAGTCATGGGAAGGAGAGGAAGACATCAAGATTTCATGGCACAATGTGGCACTCCCACCCTCCCCTGCCCCAGCCACCAGCTGCAGGGAGGTGCTTACGCTGCCTCCTGTTGGTCACACATACATTCCTATTAGTGACCACACTGGAACCTCCCTGCTGTCCTGGGAAACAGCCGAGTACATGGTGTCATCCCCATCACCACCACCACCGTCAGCATCTCCTTTTTACAGAGAAGAAACCTGGGGCTCAGGTGAGTGAGTTGCCAAAGGAGCCCCCAGCCAGATGAATTAAAAAGCCAGAACTTAACCAAGACCCTCCAAGTCGACCACCACATCTGCCTACCCCCCTGGTGCCTAGCCCTGCCACGGGAAATCGCTTGTTATTTCCTGTAATGCTCACAGAGAGCAATACTGCGAGGAATGCAAGTCTTGGTCTCCCCAGCCCACAGCCAGCGTCATGGTTAGAAGGACATTTCAAATGATTAATTACAACTAAGAAAAGGAGCTACATGGAGAAGGGGACTTTGCTGTGTTTGTTATAATTTACTACAGCAATTCATTTTGGGGAGCAACAGCGGGAAAATAACAGTATGCCAGATATAAGTGATACCAACCCACCCAGACCACATACTTAATGAGCATGCCCACTGCACAGGTTGGCAGCAGGTCCAGAACCAGGGAACAGTGGACCACCAGGTAAGAGGCAGACAGGCTTTTAGCAAAACAACACTGGGAGTTACCGTCAGGCAGAAAGTACAGACCGTCATCGATGGGAGGGCGACATACACGTGCTAACACCACCCTCCGGTGGCCCATCAGGGCACTACATCTGAATGGCCATAATTTTAAAAAACATGGCTAGTGTTTACTGATTGCCTAACTCTTGGTTGGTGCCTTCCCCGTCACCCCACTTAACCTTCACATTAACCCAGTAAGTGAGGGGCTGCTGTTCCCATCTTAAGATGAGTTAACTGGGCCAGGAGGGGATTACAAGGTGATACAGCAGGTGGACACACAGCAGGGCTACAACCCAAACACACATCCTTGGCCCAGGACCAGACTCCGCTGTCCTTCCTAGGTGGAGTTGCTGCTGTTGCTGGTCCCCAGAGGGGGTGCAGCTGCCCTAACAGCTCAGATACCCTGGCCAGCCACAGCAGGTAACTCAGACCAACTCTGACCACAGACTGGCCGCCACCTGGCCAATTCTCAACCTGAGTAAGGTATTTTCAACTCTTATGGGGCTTTCCCGTGTATGCCCACATTTCTATGTGACAGAAATGGCATGGAGAGGAATAAATCTAACCCAGGGTCCAGGTGGCATGCTTCCACTGACATGGCTACAAGGCAGGCACAACCACCCTGCCCTGAGTCCGGGTTATCCTGGGTTGGGGGCTGGGACCAGAGACTTCTGGGGTGCAGGGGAGTTCTGCTTCCAGATGTGACACTGGTTACTCACTGGTTATGCAGTGAGTTCAGTTTGTGAACATTCACTAAGCTGTTTATCCTATGCATACTTCTCTACATGCATGTGACACAGTAATCTAAGAAAATGTGAACAGCAAATTTTAGAGGAAAAGATATAGGAAAAAAAACAATATTCTGATTCACAAGTAAACCTCTCATTTAAAACAATACAGATCGGGACACTACTTTGGCCCTCGTAGCTGTGTGACCCTGCGCACACATACTTAGCCTCTCTGAGCTTCAGCTTCCGTCTGCACAGGGCTGTAGGGAGGACCGCAGGACATCACGAAGACGACGTGCCTCACTTAGTACCTGGCCCCTCGGAGGCACCATTGTACACGCAGCAGTATGAGGGGTACCGGCCTGGTCAGGAGCCCAGGCCTCCGAGCTCCTTAGTGGCTCTCATACTTCCAGTGGATGGCTTCTGCACACGTCTCTAAATTTCTTTATCCCTCAGTGTCTCTTCTGAAAGAGGAGTAGCCCAAATTAAAAGTGGCCTTGGAGTGTTTGAAAGTGGAGCCTAGTCTTCAGGCCTTATGCAGAGGCTAACGTGCAGAGAGACAGAGACCAAAGCAAGGGTGTGGGGCAGACTCACCAGCACCCTCCTCCCCTTCATCCTGCAGGCACGCAATAGGAACCAACCCTCCTGCCTCCTGCGGCTCCCCTGCCCATAAATCATCCCCAAGGTGCCTCCCTCCCGGCTCTGAGGCTCAGTGGATTGAAGTTCCAATAAATGCACACCCCTAATTTGTGAAATGATTATCATGCATCTCATAAAATGCTGATGAACATGCCAAATCCCATAGCTCACACAGTTAACGTGTTTATTAAACGCAAGAGAGAAATCCCGTGGGTGTTTCTTTGCTGAAGCTGGATTAACAAAATAAAATGAGAAATACTCAGCATCAGCTATAATTAAGGCTGGGCCAACAGTTGCATTATAATTTTATGCATACACATCTCTTCCATGCTGAAACTTGGCATAAATTCTTTTAAGTTATTTTTAAGCACTCTCAAAATGAGAGCCCCTGGGCAATGGAATATATTCACATTTAACACAATAATCATAGCTTTAAAATGTGGCCCTCAGGAAAGCAACACAAATCATTTTACATAAACAGGAACAGCCCCCCACCCTGAGAGCAGATGTGTGGGAAGGGCTGAGGGTATAGGAACACCCCCTGCCCCCACTGCAGACCCTGGACAGCACAGCTCCCCACTGACAAACTGACGAGGTGGCCCTGAGGAGCCTCCTACCCACAGCTCTCATGAGATGCCTCTAAGTAACCAAGTCTCTGTGGTCATTTCCACATCAAAAGTAAAAGGAGCAAAATCCTCTCCCATTTTCTAGTGTATTGGGGAGACATAGCAATGCCCATCACCACCGCACGTCCGGGTTGCCAGCTGTTGGTCTGTGTTGCTTTAGCATATTTAGGTTCCTCTGTGGGGTCGGTCTACCTCTCATCTCGCTTCTGAAGTAAAGGGCCGCCTGAAAGCCAGCTTCAGCACTGAGCTCGGGTCAGAAGCCCCGGGTTCAAACACCATGGCAAACCCCATGGCATCACCACTTCCGTGTGACTGGAGCCACCTTTCCCTTCCTCAATCTGTATGGACTCAGCTCAAAAATGGAGATAACCACAGCTGCCCGGGTAAGAATGATGGGCGGTGGGGGGATCTGGTGGTGGGGGTCTTCGGTAGGGGAATACTGGGAAAAGGCTTTGTAGGCTGCTAAAAACAGTGTCGATGCTGAAGAGAACAGAGAAATTTTTAAATCCAGAAACGTTCAGCTGGATAGCTAAAGCTACCTACTGGGTCCCTAGTTGCTTCTGCTGTCCTCTAACATACATCTATACAAATACACATACACACACGCACCCACAAAACACACATGCGTACATACACAAAAGCACATACAAGCACACGTGCACACACAAACAGACACACACTTTCTTTAGGGAAACCAAGGACACAGGCAATTCAGAAGCTTTTTGAGAGGCAATATAAACAACACAGCACCAATAATGACAGCAAGTAGAAATAAGGGATCCAAATCCCAAGAACTGAGAAGAGAACGAGACACGAGGAAGGGGAGAAGAAGGTGGGGGAGACAAAGGGAAGAAAAGGAGCCAGGACTTGGGTTTCCACAGTTTGAGCCACAGCAGGTACTTGCAGGAGTTGTCAGGAGCCCTGGGAGGGAGCAGAAAATTGCCACCCAGTTCCAGCTCTGGAAACACAACACTCGCTCAGGGTCCCACATGCCACCTTTGACCTCCACCCTCTCCCTCAGGGGCCTCAAATTCTACCCGCATTTTCTATCCCATTGCATCCTCAACCCATCAAGAGAAGGAAGAGACCAAATAAGAGCTTGCTGCAGCCTCAGGGAACCGAGAGCTGCAGTAGGTGGGATTCAGCCCGTTTGTTCATTAGACGTGTCCAGCCATGGTTTCCTCACTCTGCTTCCCGGGGTTTTCAAGAAGCACGGAGTTTATTCCAGTGAAGCACCAAACACAGTGCCTGGCACACAGCAGATGAAGGTGCTGCCTGCACTTTTCCGTTTCTGCAGTTTACTAACATCACACTGAGGTAGAAGGCAGGCAGGATTCAACTCCGGACCAGACTGAAGCCTGGTCAAAACTGGGAAGAGGGGCCCAAAGCACCTCTCACTGCCCATCACCATAATACACGCCCACCAGCACCGTAACAGTTTACCATTGCAATGGCAACACCCAAAAGTTACTGCCCCTTGCCATGGCAACACCGGAAGTTACCACCCACTTTCTGGCTATTTCTGAATAACCTGCCCCTTAATTAGCACATCATTGCAAGTGGGCATAAATATGGCTGCAAAGCACTGCTACTCTTGGCGCTCTGCCTGCGGGGTAGCCCTGCTCCACGGGAGCGGTAACACTGTCACTGCCTCAATAAAGCTGTTTTCTACTACCACCGGCAGCTCACTCTCGAATTCCCTCCTGAAGGAAGCCAAGAACCTGCCCCGCATCAACACCATGGTGGGTGAGAATTCCTGCCA
Organism: Macaca fascicularis; assembly: GCF_037993035.2. NCBI lineage: Eukaryota > Metazoa > Chordata > Mammalia > Primates > Cercopithecidae > Macaca > Macaca fascicularis. The sequence continues at coordinate 144,326,169 of NC_088382.1, forward strand.
GACAAAACCCAAGTCCTTAGAAATGCTGACTCTACTAAGCCTCCTTCCCCTAATTCAGGGATGTTTTAATTCAACAAAGATGTGATTCGCATGTTACGAGAGAGAGCAGAGGCAGCCATGAAAGAGAAAAACGAGTAGAATGTCCAGCGGTCAAGGTAGTCAATCTACCAGGCAAAACAGGCTTGAAAACAATATATAAGGCCGAATTCAGTCAACAGCTACTTTGTTCTTAAAAGGTGCGAGGCACTGCTCCTGGAGATGGCCTCCCTGCCAGGGACACTTCCTAGAGTGGAGGACACAGACAGATGTGTGACTCTGCGCAAGGACACGCACTCCAGCCCAGGTCTGTGAAAGCACGGGGCAAGAGGTTGGATGCTTTGTCCAGGCCAGTGCTGTCCAACAGATACACAGCATGGCCACTGATGTCATTTAAAATGTTCTGGTAGCCATATTAAAATAAAAAGAATCAAGAAAAAAATAATTTTAATGATGTTTTCTTTAATCTAGTATATCCAAAATAGAATCATTTAACTTATAATCCACTTTCAAAGATCAATGAGAAATTTTAAATTTTTGTACTAAGTCTTCAATAGCCAATGTGTTATTTTTCACCTACAGCACATCAAAGTTCGGACTCGGCACGAATCCAGTATTCACATTTCCAGAATACCAGGAAACTTTTTCCCTGCAGACGAGAGAGATGCAGTACACAGGTTCTACTCCCTGACCTCCAGCAGGGTAGTAGAAGGCTTCCAACACTCTCAAACTCTTTGGGATTCACTGAGTTAGGAAAATCGAGACTAAGAATTAGCAGATTTAGAACCTGTAGACCAGAGTCCCTGTCTGCACTGTTACAGGAGAGGCAGATGACGGACGAACATTTTCATTTATTATTGTCACAGGTTTAAAAGCTGACTGTGTGCTCAGGGATCCTGAGGTCCTTATCAAGGAGATAAAAAACAGGCTGGGCAGGAACTGGAGGCAGATGTGGAAAACATGCAAATTCAATTCCAAATGTTCGCTTTACAAAAGTCTGAGATTGGCCTCAGTTATATCAGTCTCAGTTACATAAAATGTTCTGATTTTCAAAATTAAATCCTGAAGAAAGAACTTCCCCTTAGTATTTACATGTGTCTAGGGTCTTTTCAAATTCTAGAATAGAGCTTTAAATTTGAGGAAGGAGAGCCACTGGAAAAAGAAGAATTTTCCAAACCATCCCCTCAACTCATCCCCAGCCTACCAAAATGATCTGGCCCATTTTTCCTGGTAACCAAAATATAAAATAAATATTTAATGTATTATCCAAATATCTAGGCTGTTCAGTTTTTATTAGGAGAAAAGAGCAGAATTCTTTTCATTTATGTGCATTGGCCTCATAATTCAACACTAAATGAATGCCTGACATCTGTCACTCACCATGCTAGGTGCAATCAGAAATGAGGAAGACACAGACCCTCCCCTTCAGGAACATAAATAAGCAATTCCATTTTGTTTATGAGAATAATTTTACATGACTGTGGTGTTATTTATAATCTAGTTTTGTAGACTCTTGCTGTTGGAAAGGACAGAGTGTCCAAGTCCAGCTTCCCAGCCGGTGTCTAAACAAGGTCAGAAAGCCCTACCTGACCCTCCCCTTGATGCAGGGGCATCACTGTGGGCAGCTGCCACCTGTGTTTACACCACTGGGAGCCTCAGAAAGGCTGCCCCCCTTCTCCTCACCACACTAGGCTAGTACAGCCTCAGGGTGTCCCTGGCAAGGCCAGTCTCTCCCATAGCCAAGTGCCGTAAGCATCTGAACAAGCTATCCAGTGGCCCTGGGTCTTCTCTCCTGCAGGCGTGGCATCCTGGCCCTTCAGCTCCATGCTCAGGCGGGGTCTGCACTGTGGTGGTGGCCAGGAGACCAGTCTCCGCTGCAGCAGGCGCCTCCACAGACAGGGTATTTCCCAAGCCACCTGTAGCAGGACCATTCACACACATGTCCCCTAGGGGGCGATACAAGACAAAAGAGAACTCCGGCCACAGGGCAGCTTGTTCTGGCCTGCAGGTTTGCAATTTTGCAAGGTGAGGAGGACGGGTAAGCAAGCACCTGCTCGCTGGTTTTCAGACTTTTTATTAATTCAGGAACCTCATTCTTCAAGTCTCAGCTCCATCCTAGCTTTCTCAGGGAGACTTTTCGTAAATCCCCTTCAATATTAATGAGGTCTCCGATCCTCCCTCCTGCTTATTTGCCTTGCAGTATGACCACAATGTGTAATCACGGATTTAATGCTGTGCTGGTTTAACCTGTTTCCCTCAATAGATTGTAAGCTCCAAAATCATCAATATCATTTAATTCAAAATATAGTAAAGTGCTTTAAAAGATCCATGTTAAAGCTATAAAAGATACTTATCTGCACTTCCTTTATCATGAAAACCAGAACGTTTCCAAAGTGTTCACTTAAGAATCCCTGAGAATAATCTGAACTAACTGAACTAACTGAACCCTCCCAGGTTCAAGCGATTCTCCTGCCTCAGTCTCCCGAGTAGCTGGGATTACAGGCACCTGCCACCACAGCTGGCTAATTTTGTATTTTAGTAGAGACAGGGTTTTTCCATGTTGGTCATGGCTGGTCTCGAACTCCCGACCTCAGGTGATCCGCCCACCTCGGTCTCCCATAGTGCTGAGATTACAGACATGAGCCACCACATCGGCCTGAACTAAATCATTCTTCACTCTCATTTTCTAGAAAAAGAAGATGGTGTGCCAAGAAAGAAAGATCAGGCTCAGGGTGGGAAAGCCCCCAGTCCAATCCCCAGCAGAGGAGAAAACCAACTTCTCTGACCCTCTGACTCCTCATCTATACAATGGGAATAAATGCAAATCAGAATGGTGGTTTGAAGGAAGAGAAACCAGAATCAAGACAAAGCACTAGAAGAAAGACGCTCACTGAAGGGTTTCAGAATCCAGGTGTCAGCAGTGGTGCCCCATCCCTACCTCAATGGGGTAAGTCCCTTCAGGGCCACAGCCACCCAGGACTTCCACTCCTTCCTGGAAATTTACCCCCTCAGCCCTCTGCCATTCCCTGTTCATGCTCCACAAACGAAAAGAAGTGAAACTCAGTCCTTTCACTGAAATACGCTCGCCTCCAAAATTCACCTAGTCAGAGGATGAAAGTAAGTAAAATAAACAAGTATGGGAGGAAATCCTAAAACAAAATACAAACAAACAAATGAACAAAACCATACTTTCAATGAATAACCATAATTGCACTGAAATAGGAGACGATCAACCCAAGTAACTTTGGAAGCTGCTGTTTACACCAGATGCCTCAGGCTAAAGAGAAGAAGAGCTCTAATTAAATACTGAACTCTAGGTAGCAGGCTTCTTTTTCACAAAGACATGGTTTCCTGATTCTGAAACTATTTTTGGTATAGTCCAGGACTGAGTAAATAAGTAACTATACTATGGATACTGAGATCCAGATTTTTCTTTGTCAGAGAAGGGAGTTATCATGGAAAGGGGAGAGGACAGAATACACTGTGTTGTTGAATTGCAACTGGAAAAATCCATGTGAACTCAATGATTTTTAAGAGGGAAATAGAGATTGTGTAGGTGTGTACTGAGTTTAGATATATGTATGTCTCATATATGTACAGACATCCCTCTGTTTCCTAGCTGTGTTTCTGAGAGGGCACAGAGGCAATGACACCCAGCTCACCTAGTTCCCAGACCTCCGATTCTAAATGCCACTCTCCACTAAAAGAAACCAGGCCTCCTTGGAGAAACAGCTGATTCCAGAGCTGGAACAGGGAAAGCACAAAATGAGCCCAGAATATCTTGTATCAGAAAGCAAGGAAGTCCTCACAAAAGCGGGGGCATGCTGAAGGAACACAAAGGCCCACTTTAACACAACTGGCCAAATATGGGGGAATCTGAGCATCAAATTAAACAATGAGAAAAGATTACAGACCACTGACTAAAATAAGCATGCCCGAGTCTACGCAAATATAAATCAAGGAAAAGAGAACATTCTTGCTTACACAGACAACTAGTAAAAAAAAAAAAAAAAAAACGGTAACAATGTGAGGTACGGCTATGTGAATTAGCTGATTGTGATAATCATTTCACAATGTATGCCTGCATCAAAGCGTCACATTGTATACCTTACATACATACAATTTTTGTTAATTATACCTCGATAAAACAGGGGGGAGGGGGGTGGGGAGAAGACAACTAGTAAGTGCAGAAGAAATGACAGAATTAGACACCCATCATGTAGCAGCCATCCTGATGCTAACCAACTCTGGCAAGAATCATCAATGGGTGCTGAAACTACTGAATGAAGAAAGTCTTTGGAGTGAGGAGTAGCAGGATAAACACACGGTCTCAAAGTGCTCACCACAAGGCATTTCATTACAAAGGGGAAATACAGTAACTTTACAGTGAAGCAACCTGACCTCCTCAAACGTGTGGCATCACCAGTAATGGGAAAAATCATGATCACATGCCTCCTGCTATGGTGTGCTGAGAACACAGCATTATTTCTGCGTAATTCCTGCCCAGAAATGCAGAATTTAAATCTGCTCACGAGGAAGCATTACACAAAGCCAAAGGGAGGTAGAGTCTACAAAATAACTGGCCCATACTCCACAAAAATATCAATGTCGTGGAATACAAGGCCAGAGGCAGCGCTCCAGATTCAGAGAGTGAAGAGATGTGACCCTGGAATGCGGGGCGCGGCTGGGGTGTCCTTCCGCCATAAAGGGTGTGGCTGGGACAATCAGTGGAATCTCAAGAGGGGCGCTGCACGGATGCTGTTTCTCATTTTGATAACTGAAACGTGGTTATGTGGGAGGACGTCCTTGTGTTTAGGAAGTAAACACCGAAGATACTTAGGGATAGGCAAAGGGGCATCAGCTCTGCAACTTGATCCCAAATGGCTGAAAGAGAGGACAAAGCAATGTAGTAAAATACTAGCATTCAGGAGACTGAGTGAAGGGCATATGAAAAGTTTTTGTACTACTCTCTCCATTTTTCTGTAAGTATAAATTTTGTCATAATAACAGGTTAAATGAGAACAAACCCTACATCCAACATGCCTTCAGTATTTGAGCGTCTCAAGGAGACGTCAACACAGAACAGGCTCCATTTAGACATCCTCCTGGTTCATTCGCCTCTCCTTCCCATCGCTGGGTCTTCCCTGCCTTTCTAAAGGCTCCAGAAACTCCAGATCCATGCGCTTTTACTTGCAGAAACTTCAGCTCTAGTGTGCTCCTGTGCCCCCTCCCCACCGGAATCCTCAAATCAAGTTGGCTCAAAGAATAAAAGGTGTCCGTGTAACCAAAGCCTTTCTCCCTAGAAGACATTCGGAGTATTAAATAGAAAAAGCAATCAAATCTATTACTGTAGTTATCACTATAACTACAGTTCCCTAAACCTTGCCTCATTATATATCTAAGGTCTTCATTTTTTAAAGTTGGAAAATTAGTTCTCAAAAGACTAACTGAAAAAAAAAACATGAAAATGAAGTCACCTGGGAAAGGGAGGATTCTCATGCCCACAGCAGGACGGTCGTGCTGCAAACTGACGGGTCTCAGGGCTTCAGGGGAGGCAGCCAGGCAGGGAGAACCTAGGAGAAGGCAGTGTCCAGAGGAGGACGAACCAACCATGGCCCAGGCAGCAGCAGAGGAGCTCACTCCAGGCCCAGCGCAAGGGGGTTGCGTCCACATCCTCCCGGGGAGGCACTCGGGCCAAGAAGGCCCTTGCAGACGCTCTGAGAAGTGAGAAGCCTCGGCTCTGCTTCCAGTAGGGCCCCTGGCCACCCTCTTGAGCAAATCCCATACCCCTTTCTCTCTCCATCTTTGTCTCTGAAAGGCAAGAGCCATTCCACAGCTGCCAGGCCCAGGTCCTCTGTTCGTAACTAACCATGCGCCGCCCCCCAGGCCCAGCCATCTCCAACCAAGGAGGCGCCACCCTCCAGGCCCGGTCATCTTAACCAAGGTGGCGCCAGCCCCCAGGCCTGGGCCATCTCTAACAAAGGCACCACCGCCCCCCAGGCCCAGGAGCATCTCTAACCAGGGAGGTACTGCCCCCAGGTCCTGCCCGCATCTCTAACCAAAGTGGCGCCACTCCCCCAGGTCTGGGCCATTGCTAACAAAGGTGGCACCGCCCCCCACTCAGGCCCAGGCAGCATCTCTAACCAAAGAGGTGCTGCCCCCAGGCCCTGCCCGCATCTCTAACCAAGATGGCGCCACCCCCTAGGCCTTGGCCATCTCTAACTAACGCGGCATCAACCCCCAGGCCCTGCCTGCGTCTTTAATCAAGGAGGCGCTGCCCCCAGGCCCTGCCCGCATCTCTAACCAAGGAGGAGCCCATCCGCAGGCCCAAGTCCCATCTCTAAGGAGGTGCCACCCCCCAGAAGCCCAAGTCTCTAACCAAGGAGGCACCACCCCCAGGCTCTGCCTGCGTCTCTCACTAAGGAGGCACTGCCCCCAGGCCCTGTCCGCGTCCGCATCTCTAACCAAAGAGGCACCACCCTTAGACCCTGGCCCCATCTCTAACCAAGGTGGTACCACCCCCAGGCCCTGGCCCCCTCTCTAACCAAGGAGGTGCCACCCCCAGGCCCTGGCCCCATCTCTAACCAAGGAGGTGGCACCCCCAGGCCCTGGCCCCATCTCTAACCAAGGAGGTACCACCCCCAGGCCCGGGCCATCTCTAACCAAGGAGGTGGCACCCCCAGGCCCTGGCCCCATCTCTAACCAAGGAGGTGCCACCCCCAGGCCCGGGCCATCTCTAACCAAGGAGGCCCCCCAGGCCCAGGCCGCATCTCTAGCCAACCAAGGCAGCCCGTGAGTCCTGGGCCACCCTACAGAGCAGCACAGCATTCCTGCCAGGAATTGCTACAGGCGACCAGGAGTGGAGAACAGCCCAAACACCTCTCAAGCCACCAAAGAATCAACAGGAAAGTTCAGAGCGGAAACTCGCATCGGGAGAATTACCTAGTAAACCTCCACCGAGGGCAGAGTAGAAGGGATGCTGGGCGCCTCCGCCGCTTCCCACGGAGCATGCAGAGGTGAAGACACTCCCTCTCCATCTACACCCTTCCTTCCCAGACTCCCGCACTCTCCTAGGAAGCCCCACCACCCTAGTTATCCCCGGCAGGCGCCACCCACCCGCGCTTCTCTCCAATACGCGGCTACAGCTCTGCCCAGGTGGGACAGGGCAGCCTGCCGCCACGGAAGGCTCCGATTGGCCCAGAATGAGCACATGACACCATCCACAGACCAACCAGCACTCTGAGGGGGTGTGGCCTGAGGCTGGTAGCCGTCCCCGCCCAGCAGGGGGCCCTCCTAGGTCTTGGGGACCCGCTCCAGTCTCAGGAGGCTGCAGGCGAGAAGCACCCGGCGTCTAGAAAAACTTGGACTGTACATATCTCTCTCAGGCATATTAAAGGTTTCTGAGCTGCCCTGTCAGGAAACTCATCCAACAATTTTTTTTTTTTTTTTTTTTGGAGACGAGTGTCGCTCTGTCGCCCAGGCTGGAGTGCAGTGACTCGATCTCGGCTCACTACAACCTCCGCCCGCCAGGTTCAAGCGGTTCTCCCACCTCAGCCTCCAGAGTAGCTGGGATTACAGGTGCCTGCCGCCACACCTGGCTAATTTTTTGGTTTGCTTTTGGTTTGGTTTGGTTTCGAGACGGAGTCTGGCTCCGTTGGTCTCGCTCCGTCACTCAGGCTGGAGTGCCGCGGCACGATCTCGGCTTACTGCAACCTCCGCCTCCCTGGCTCAAGCAATTCTTCGCCTCAGCCTCCAGAGTACCTGGGATTACAGGCACCCGCCACCATGCCCAGCTAATTTTTGTATGTTTAGTAGAGACGGGGGTTTCACTATCTTGGCCAGGCTGGTACTGAACTCCTGACCTTGTGATCCACCCGTCACTGTCGCCCAAAGTGCTGGGATTACAGGCGCGAGCCACAGCGCCTGGCCTTTTTTTGTATTTTTAGTAGAGAAGGGGTTTCACCGGCCGGGCGCGGTGGTTCACGCCTGTAATCTCAGCACTTTGGGAGGCCGAGGTGGGCGGATCACGAGGCCAGGAGATCCAGACCATCCTGGCTAACACGATGAAACCTCGTCTCTACTAAAAGTACAAAAAATTAGCCAGGCGTGGTGGCGGGCGCCTGTAGTCCCAGCTACTCCGGAGGCTGAGGCAGGAGAATGGCGTAAACCCGGGAGGCGGGGCTTGCAGTGAGCCGAGATCGCGCCACTGCACTCCAGCCTGGGCGACAGAGCGAGATTCCATCTCAAAAAACTAAAAACTTTAAAAAAAGGAAGGGGTTTCACCATGTTGGCCAGGCTGATCTCAAATTCCTGGCCCCAAGTGATCCGCCTGCCTCGGCCTCCAAAAGCGCTGGAATTACAGGCGTGAACCACCACACTCAGCCAGTACAACAATATTTAACATGCCCAGTGCTGAGCAACAGACTCCTATGTCACCTAGTCCCTCCTACCTGCTCAGACTGCACACAGAGAAAACTCCAAAAGCCCTGGGATAAGGGAGCCACCAGGGCCGGTCAGGAACACGCAGAAGGATGACCCGACCAAGGCCAGGCGCAGTGGCTCACACCTGTAATCCTAGCACTTTGGGAGGCCGAGGTGGGTGGATTACCTGAGGTCAGGAGTTTGAGACCAGCCTGGCCAACACGGCAAAATTCTGTCTCTATTAAACATACGAAAAAAAAAAAAAATTAGCCGGGCATGGTGGCAGATGCTTGGAGTCCCAGCTACTCCAGAGGCTGAGGCAGGAGACTCACTTGAACCCAGGAGGTGGAGCCCAGTGAGCTGAGATCACGCCACTTCACTCCAGCCTGGGTGAAGGAGCAAGACTCCATCTCGAAAAAAAATAAATAAATAAAAATAAAAAGAATGACCCAAATAATAGCAGGAGAAGGAGGCAAGGGAAGGTGGAAGAGATAGACAGCGTGCCCAGGAGAGGCAGCAGGAGAACCTGACAGTGCAGGACAGCCAACTATTTGGACACTCCAGCAGACTTGCTAAGGAATTCTGAACTAAAATAATAAGAGCAATAATAAAGAATGCCCTGATCAAATCTATGTTCCTTGCATCCAAGAATTCCAAACACCATGCCCCACCCAAATCGCTCATGCCCTGAGCCCCTCTTCCCTGGGACATTCTGGTAGAAGCATCAGAAGGTCAGGTGAACCGTCAAAGCCACTGTGTCCCAAAGAGGAACTCTCCTCCCACTCAACAGAACCAGCCTCCTGGATACCCCCAGGGATCCAGGGCACAGCACCCTCCTGGCCACCCAGCCACCCTCTCACCTTTGACTCCTCCCCCGGAAGGGCACCAAGAAACAGTCACCAAATCCCATCAATGTTCCTGTCTACCTACCGTCTAGCCATCAGTTCCCATCACCAAAACTCGTCTCCCAATTCAAGCCCTTCTGTGGGCATTTCTTATATAGTCTTCCTATTAGAGAGCAAAGACCAAAAAAAATTAAAAAGGAAAAGTACAGAATGTTTTTCTTGATTACTTTGTCTTCTAAAAATTGACAGCAGGAGAAAGAGAAGAAGAGGAGAGTGAGATCGACATTAAAAAGGCAGAATCAAAGCCTGGTGTTCCAGGGCACCTCATATTTCTGCAACTGTATCTCCATATTCCCCCATTTCCCTAAAGTCCAGTGATCTTAATCATTGCCCCTCACCCGCTCCCTGCATCGCATAGGGAACTGAGCATAGAGCCAGGGTCCACACCTGAGAGCAGGTCAAACCCACCACAAGGGCAAACAGCAAACTCTGGCAGGAAAGGGTTAATAACCCCCAAGTATGAAATGCTTCTGTCAATCTCTAAGGAACAGTAAGATCCAAAGAGGGAAAGGAACAGAGACATGAAAGCAATGACAACAGAGGAAATAAAAGGAGCTAACCCATGGCCTGCAGGTATAAAGACCTGTACTTTGGGACCACACTGACCTGGGTGAGTCTGGCTGCACTCCTAGTGAGGAGTGGACTCTGTGCCATGACTCCAACCTGCTGAGCCCGTTTCCTAATCTGTATAATGGCAATAACAGCATCTGCCTCCCTGGGTCATTAAATTAAATGAGGTAGGGTGGGAAGTGCTGACAGTCCAGGTGCTCAAGAAATATGATGGAGTCCACTCAGTAGCCTGAGAACAGCACAGTTTGGTTTGGGATGGAATAGCCCAAAGCTCAAATCCTAGCTGGACCACCTACCAGCATGAGACCAAACCTCTCTGCCTCTCTATTTCTTTGTCTGTAAATCAAAGATAATATCCCAACATCAGAGAACTGCAGTTACGCTGGCAGAGAACAATGGTTGGAGAGCACGTCACACAGCACTGGGACACGGTGGAAGCTGGGAATGCAGATAACCTCTCTGGTGGTTAAGAACGTGAGTGCTGAAGCGTCATGCTGTCGGGATGGACAGGGCACGAGGGCAGGAGCCTCGGCTCAGGGGGAAGGCTGGCATGCACCCGTGGGGAGCTAAGTGGCATGCGGGCAGTGGGGCCAAGGACAGCTGCAAGTCCTGTGCATCATCAGGCAGTGATACTCCCCGACAGACTTTGAAAAGCTGCAAGCTGCCTCTGATGGAGTCTTAGGCACTGAGTTCAACATGGCCTTGCTCAGCAAGAACTCTCAAGATCACCTCAAGAACACTTCCTGAGCAGCAGCCAGTTCAGTGCGTACCTCACCTGACTTGGTTCTTCAGAGAATAAAATCCTCAGATGAAGACATGTTTAGCCACAATTTTGTAGAAATGGAAACTGAGGCTCAAAGAAGTCACAAGAAAGATCACACTGTGGGTCTAAAATGCAAAGCTAGGTCTCCGGGACTCCAAAGCCAGTGCTGTTTCCCAGAGCCCATATTTCTGGGGTGGGGGACCCCACAGACACCCAACTCAGCAAGAAGAAAGGCCAAGGAGAGGAGAGAAAGGCAGGCTAGATGGACAGGGAGTTGACCCTGCTGATGGAGGTAGAGACTCAGGACATGGGCAGGGCCTCACAAGCCAGAGGCTACTGGACAGCTCAGCCAGAGTGCTGGCAGCTCCAGCAGGAGAGCCGGCCGGCTGAGCACACTCCCCTCCCTCCACCCCGGTGCTTGGCAGCTCAGACCTGACCCCTGTACAAAGAATGCACGAGGACCTGGAGGTTCACTGTCAGACTCTGGGCTGCAACTGCCATGCCTCCGCAGAGCTCTGGCCAGTCCAGGGGGAGGCAGAGGCTGCATACCTTGTCGGGCTCCCTCATGCTTTCCTGCCTTGCCCCCTGCTGTGCCTCCTTGGCCTGGTCAATCTGCTCAAACATCATCCTGTGGCTTTCCTGAGCCCCTCGCCCAGCCCAGGCAGAACTGACTGGCAGTGACCACGTCACTGATCCCCCTACTGTACCTTGTACAAGCTTCTAGCACTGTCCAAGGGACCCTTGTATAAGTGAGTAAGTTTAAATCGAGAGACAGGGTTATGTCGCCGTCGCCATGGCCACAGTCAAGACTCAGACCAGTCCCAGGCACCCACCAAGCTCCCGGTGCCTCTTCAGTCAGTGCCCTCACCCCCCACCCCCATGTAAATGTGTGTTTATGGTAAATACACATAAAATTTACCATCTTAACTATTTTTAGGTATACGGTTCAGTGGCATTAGATACATTCACACTGGTGTGCAACCATCTCGACCGTCCATCACCAGAACTTTTTCATCTTACAAAACCAAAACTCTACGTCCATTAAACACTAACTCCAGATGCCTCTTCCCCCAGCTCCTGGCAACCACCATCCTACATTCTGTCTCTTTGAATTTAACTACTCTAGGAACCTCATGTAAGGGTAATAATTTGGTAATTGTCTTTTTGGGACTATCTTATTTTTGCTGTGCACAGTGGCCTCAAGGTTCATCATGTGGTAGCCTATGTCAGGCTTCCATCCTTTTTAAGGCTGAATAATGCTCTATTCTATGTATACACTACATTTTGCTTAGCCTTTCATCCCTTGGTTTGTTTCCACATTTTAGTTATTATGAATAACGCTGTTATGAACATGGGTATACAAATATCTCTTTGAGACTCTGCTTTCAATTTTCAGAAATATATTCCAAGAAGTGAAATTGCTGAATCACATGGTAATTCTATCTTTCATTTCTTGAGAAATTTCCATACTGTTTTCCACAGCAGCTGCACTGTTCTACGTTCCAACAAACAGTGAACAAAGGTTCTAATTTCTCCCATCCTCAAAGTATGTTGTCTTTTGTGTCTGGCTTCTTTAACACGCCCTTGAGATTGGTTCAGGTTGCTGCCTGCATCACTTTTTCATCCTTTTTCATTGCCAAGTAGTATTCCTTTGTATGGATATATCACAATTTGTTTATCTTTGCACCAGCTGTTGAGCATTTGGGCTGGTTCCAGTTTGGGGCTTGCTATGCTTTCAATGTTCCCTCCAAAAATGCACGTTGAAACTTAATCCCCAATGTGGCAGTGTTGAGAGGTGGGGCCTTTAAGAGGTGATTGGACCATGATGGCTCTGCTCTCATGAATGAATTAAAGAGTTAATAGAATAATGGGTTATCATGAGAATAGAACTGGTGGCTTTACAAGAAGAGGAAGAGAGTCCTGATCATAGTACATTAACAAACTCAGCCCCTTGCCATTGATACCCTGTGCCACCTTGGGACTCTTCAGAGAGTACCCACCCAGCAAGAAGGCCCTCACCAGATGCAGCCCCTTGACCTTGGCCTTCTCAGCCTCCAGAACTATAAGAAATAAATTCCTTTCCTTATACATTACCCAACTTCAAGTATTCTGTTATAAGCAACAGAAATCAGACTAAGACAGGGTTATTAGAAATAAAGCTGCTATGAACATGTGTATACCTGTCTTCAGACAGACATAGGTTTCATTTTTTCTTGGAATAGGATTGCTACCTTTTATGTTAAGTTGATATGGTCTGGCTGTATTTCCACCCAAATTTCATCTTAAATTGTAGCTCCCATAATTCCCACATGTTGTGGGAGGAATCCAGTGGGAGATAATTGAATCATGGAGGCTGTTTCCCCCATACTGCTCTCGTGGTAGTGAATAAGTCTCATGAGATCTGATGGTTCAGGTCTTGGAACCATCTCTCTTTCACTTGGTTCTCATTCTCTCTTGCCTGCCCCCAAGTAAAACATGCCTTTCGCCTTCTGCCTTGATTATAAGGCCTCCACAGCCACGTGGAACTGTGAATCCACTAAACCTCTTTCTCTTGATAAATTACTCAGTCTCGGGTATGTCTTTATCAGCAGCATGAAAGCAGACTAATACATAAGTGTACCCTCAACATTGTAAGAAGGCAGCAAACTATCTTCCAAAGTAGCTGTACCATTTTGCATTCCTACCAATGATGTATCAAAGTTCCAGCTGCTTCACATCCTTATCAGCACTTGGGATTCTTTTCAATTTTCACCATTCCAGTGGGTAGGTAGTAGTGTCTCATTGTGATTTTAATTTGCATTTCCCTAGGAACTAATGATGTTGATCATCTTTTCATATGTTTATTGATCATTTTTATACATTATTCTGTTAAAGAATCTTTCAAACCTTTTGCTCATTTTAATTAGTTTTGTCTGCCTTGCAGACTGTGAGTTCCTTCAGAACAGGTCTCAAGGCCCCCTCGATGCCTAACTCCTGGGAGAACCATTCCCATAGAGGATATGTGAGTAGTGCCGTGGAGCCACCTACCAGCTGGTGCCTCAGCCACTGCACGCAGCCCAGATAGGGCCTCACACACAGCAGGCACTTCAGAGATATTTATGACCACATCAGCAAGCACAGATGGCCAGTAGCACAGGGAGAAATTGAGTGGAGCTGGACAGCCACAGGGACCAGCCTGAGCTTCTGTATCCTCACTTGCAAAGCAGAGATAATAGGCCCACCTTGCAGAGCTTTTGTGAAGAATAAACTAAAGAATGGGTGTGAAGCACCCAACTGAGCAGGTCTACAGAAATGATAGTTATTATGATCAGGCCCTATCTTATTCCCCTGCAACTGCATGGTGAGGGATTGGATCCAAATGTTCAGGGAAAGAAGGTGAAGACTGACAGAGGGAGAATGGAAGGGGAAGAGAGGAGAGGGAAAGAAGGAAAAGACGGATGGTGGAAAAGAGTAAAGTCCCCCGCCATATGCCAGGTATGTTCCCAATCCTCCCGTATGAAAACTCTACGAGCACGCTACCTAGTAGGTCTGTGGGGACCATTTTCATATAATATATAATATAGGAGGCAATGGTGGCTCAAGATACTTGCCAAGGCCCCAGGGCTGTTAGACAGCAGGACCAGGACTTCCACCCAGTTCTGCTTCCCCTCAGGGCCCCTTTTCCCTGCATTACCTAAGCCTGGTTCCCTGTGGGGCTCTCTCCCCGAGGAAGGGTCTTCCCAAGGTGCTTCCTGGAACTGGGCTAGCCCTGAACAAGTCCCTTGCGCCAACTCAGAAACAAAACCAGGCAGAATTCAAAAGATGCTTCTCTACCACCACAGGAGGAAACTGAAGATTATAGACCCAGGGCTGCACATAGGAAGCCTGCAGAGTTTTCATGTCCCTGAGCCTGTTACATTCACCATTCCCCTTTCCCTAGAAACAAACACAGATGGAATGCCTGCAGGTCCCTAAGGTAAAAGCCAATCCCTCACCAGTCCCAGGGGCTTTCTCTCTGAACTACTTCTCTAAATCTGTCCCTCCTCATCCCTACAGCTGGGATTGCACTAGGACAGCACCTAATGAAACTCTCCTGCCTGTATTTTTGTCCCTCCAAAAAGTGTTCTCTTGCTTATTATTTATACTTCAAAAATTACTATAAAGCTGTAGTAATCAAAGTAGTGTGGTACTGATAAAGAATAAACAAATAGAGCAGTGGAACAGACCAGAACGTTCAGGAGTGAACTGACACATAATTTTCAAGAAAAGGGTCAAACTAATTCAATGGAGGAAGAAAAGGTGCTTCTAACAAACGAGGCTAGAAAAACTGGGTAACCACATGCAGGAAGAAAAACATTCTCCATCCCTACTTCATACCATACACAAACTTATTAGAGATAGATAGTAGACCTAATAAAAGCAAGAAATATAAACCTTAAAAAAAAAAAATTAGACTTTCTTTGTGACCTTAAAGTAGGAAAACATTTCTTAAGAGAAGATACAAAAAGCACCTCCTATAAATGTAAAAATAATGGCAAATAAAACTCCAATAAAATTACAAACTTCCGTTCATCAAAAGATAAGAGACAAATAAGTGAGCAGAAATTGGGAGAAAATGTTCACAACATACACACGCACACACACACACATATATATACAACAAAAGACAAACATCCAGAATATATAAAGAACTCTTACATTCCAGCAACAAAAAGACAATAAATCCTATTTATGTATTTGCTTGCCTATTTGTTTATTTTTAGAGAAACTGTTTCACTGAGGCCCAGGCTAGAGTGCAGTGGCATGTTCACAGCTCACTGAAGCCTTGAACTCCTGGGCTCAAGCGATCCTCCCACCTCAGCCTCCTGATAAGCTGGGACCAAGGGCATCCACCACCATGCCCAGCTTTTTTTGTGTGTAGAGGTGGGGTCTCACTATGTTGCCAAGGATGATCTTGAACTCCTGGCCTCAAGCAATCCTCCCACCTCAGACTTCCAAAATGCTGAGATTGAAGGCATGAGCCACCACACTCAGTCCCCAATTTATTAAAATAGGCCAAAGACTTGAATAGACATTTCTCTAAAGATGACACAAATGGCCAATAAGCACAAGAAAACATGTTCAACATCATTAGTCATCAGGCAAATGCAAATTAAGGGAGATACCACCGCACGTCCTCTAGAGAAGACAAAATAAAAGACTGACAATACCAAATGCTGGTAAGGACAAAGAGCAAGCAGAATTCTCTGACAGAATTCTCTGATGGGAATGTAAAATGATACAAATGACTCTGGAAAGCTATTTGGAAGTTTCTTAAAAAGTTAAAACATCACTATAACCCAGAAATTCCACTCCTATGTACTTATTAACCCAAAAGAAATGAAAATAAATATCCACAAAAAGGCTTGTACAGGAACATTCACTGCAGCTTTATTCCCCATAACGAAAAACTGGAAAGAGACTGTGGCTATATTCACGCAACAGAAAGAAACAAACTACTGAATCTCAGAAGTTCTATGCTGAATAAAGGAAACCAGACACAAAAGAATTATATGATGTTCTACAGAAGAAGAAATTCATCTATGGTGACATCAAGACTAGTGATTGTGGCCAGGCACGGTGGCTCATGCCTGTAATCCCCAGCACTTTGGGAGACCCAGGTGGGCAAATCACTTGAGGTCAGGAGTTCGAGACCAGCCTAGCCAACATAGTGAAACCCCTTCTCTACTAAAAATACAGAAATTACCCAGGTGTAGTGGTATTCCCCTGTAATCCCAGCTACTCAGGAGGCTGAGACAGGAGAATTGCGGGAACCCAGGAGGCAGAGGTTGCAGTGAGCCGAGATCGCGCCATTGCCCTCCACCCTGGGCAACAAGAGCAAGACTCCATCTCAGAAACAAACAAACAAACAAAAAGACTAGTGGTTGCTTGGGGTGAGGAGCAGGGATGGGACAGTAAGGTGCAAGAGAAAACTTTCTGGGCTGATGAAAAAGTTCTGAATATTGTTAGGAGTGTGGGTTATGTGAGTGGTCAAACTCTACACTTTAAGTCTATGCACTTCAGTATATATAGTACACACATACAAAAAAAAAAAAACCTGTCTCTTGGCAGCTGCCAGAGATCTTTCTTTCTGAAAGGCCAGTCCGCAAGCCTTGTTATCTTTCTGTCCCTCAAAGTTTCCAAAATAAAGTCCTAACAGCTTCCCACTACTCAAAGGCCCTTCATCACAGACCTCCAGCACCCCATGCCCCTCCCCAAGCTCAGTACTCACCTGGTCACAAAGGGTGGGCCACACCTGTGTCACTGCACCAGCTATCCCTTCTTTCTACAGGGCACCTCTGCTCACCCCACAAGACCCAGCTCAACACATCTCCTCCTTCAGGAAGCCTTCCCACAATCCCTCGGGCTGGGGTAGATGCACCCACTCTGAAGCCCTCAATACTCAAGGCTTACTTCCATCACAGCACCTAGCCCCATTCCTAAAGGAATCTGTTTTCCACTGCCAGGACTGCATGAAATCCTCAAGAGGGAAGAACATGTCATATTGGACTTTGCATCCCTAGCAAACAGCACAAAGTTTGGCATAAACATCTAGGTAAACTGAAGACCAGCTTGATAGTAAAAAATAATAATAATAATAATAAGCAATAATAATAACCCTAAGGGGCAGAGAAATGGTAGCAACTCCTGAAGAAGAGGCCCACCAGCAGGGACACAAGGAGAATATCTAACACTAAGAAGGAAGCCAGTTAGGGCCCTATAAGGAGCCTTGGGGCTGAATTAAAATGCTCTCCAGAGATACCAGGACACCCTAAAGCTCTCCTGGTCCTTGGCTCCAGGTCCCATGGCTGAGCTGGTCCTCTTTTCCCCCACTGCCCACTATGGGATGCTGCCCCCTTCCTATTCGGACAACCTGCAGTTTCCACTGGCATCCTCTGAGGCCAGGTCCCTACCCCACCCATCCTGCCTTGATCTGCCTGTGTTGAACACAAAGGCACCCGATTCCAGAGTTCCACCTTTTGCAGCTCCATGTATTACATGATTTAAAAGAACTCAAAGGATTTTAAACCCGTATACTGAAAGGGATGACTGAACCATGTTCACTGTAGTGCCATTCACGATAGCCAAGTATGGAATCGGCCTCAGTGGCCAACAACACGTGAATGAGTTTTTTAATGTGGGACATATACACCATGGAATATTATTCAGCTGTAAAAAAGAAATGTTGTCGTTTGTGACAACATGGATGAAACTGGAGAACACTGTGCCACGTAAAATAAGCCAGCACAGAAGGACAAACACTGCATGTTTTCTCTTACATGTGAACTCTAAAACAGTGGAGCTCAAAGAAGCAGAGAGTAGAATGGTGGGTACCAGAGCCTGAGGGTGCAGGAAAAAATGATGATCAAAGGGTACAAAGCCTCAATTAGACAAGAGGAATCGTTTTTTTCTTTGAGACATATTGCACAGCATGGTGAATACAGTAATAATGTACATTTCAAATTTGCTAAAAGTACATTTTAAATGTTTAGTTACCACAAAATGGTAACTATTTGAGGTGACGGATATGTTAATTCACTTGATTTAATTATTCCACATTATACTCATAAATCATAACATCACATTATACCCCATAAACAAATATAATTTGTCAAGTTACAGGTTTTTTTAGTTTAAAAAAAGAAAATCATGTCACCCAATTTTAAGTCCCTGTTTTTCTATTGATATGCCAAACATTATCTTTATAAGCAAACTCAATTATCTATATATTTTGTGTTCCTTGAAAAAAAAGGAGGCAACGTTAAATCTGTAAGATGTTTAAAATGTCTATTTTGCTTTGCTCTGCTTTTTTCTCTCTCTCTTTTAAAAAAATTACTCAGCCAGGCACGGTGGCTCACATCTGTAATCCCGGCACTTTGGGAGGCTGAGACAGGCGGATCACCTGAGGTCAGGAGTTGGAAACCAGCCTGACCAACATGGTGAAACCCCATATCTACTAAAAATACAAAATTAGCCGGGCATGGTGGCGCATGCCTGTAATCCCAGCTACTTGAGAGGCTGAAGCAGGAGAATCGCTTGAGCCCAGAAGGCAGAGGTTGCAGTGAGCCAAGATCACACCATTGCGCACCAACCTGGGCAAAGAGCGAAACTCCGTGTCAATAAATTAATTTTATTTACGTTAAAAAATGACTTATTAAAAAAAAATTACTCAGTCTGGCACAGTGACTCAAGCCTATAATCCTAGCACTTTGGGAGGCCGAGGTGAGTGGATCTCTTGGGCTGAGTTCAATACCAGCCTGGTCAACCTGATGACACCCCATCTCTACAAAAAAATACAAAAATTAGCCAGGTGTGGTGGTGCACTCCTGTAGTCCCAGCTATTCGGGAGGCTGATGTGGGAGGATGACCTGAGTCTGGGAGGCTCTGCCTTTCCATTCACAAATGCTTTCAAGAAGCGAGTGGATGACAGTGTACTGAGCTGTACACTGGGAAGTCTGGTTCTGGGAAGGGAAGAGACAAATCCCATTTCCTGAATGCCATCAGCAGCCACCTGTGGCAGGATTGTGTCTCCTTTGCCAGTGAAGGGACTGGGGTCCCAAGGGCTCTGTGACTTCCCTTAGGTCAGGAATCTGGTGAGAAGCAGATGTCTGGGCCCAGAGCACAGGCTCTTTCCACCCCCTTAAATGTTCCAGCCCTTAAAGTTGATGCCTGTCCTTGAGAAATTGCAAAAACAGTGAAAGTTTAACCGGGTAAACAGCTAAGAAGAGAGGGAAAACTTAACTCTAGACTAAATCTCTTCTACATAATTAAATCAACCCATCTTGGTGCAGAACTTTTCAGAGGCTGTATGCTTGAAACTATCTATAAAAGGAAATGCAATTAAGGAGAATTTTTAATATATCTGATTCCTGACTGCCCTTGCTCCAGGCAAGAGCTTAATTCTACTTAACGATAGCTATCTTTGAAAAGTTATGTAAATTGCAAGGTATGGGGAGACAAGAAACAGGAACCCTTTCACCGGAGGCAAAGGAGAAGCCCACTGAGAAGGGAGCACTGTGGAAACAGGGCTCCAATTCACACAATGACCATCTCAGCTCATTTGCCACCTACAGCTGTGCTCTGTAGACCACATGCAACTCCACCTCGTTATCATTCATGGTACTCCCTTTCCTAAATTAACCAAAACAGGAAACTCTTTTCAGAAATTAGCTGACCATGAGTTGACAGTAACACATTTTAATATATGATCTTTTCTCATTTGGTACAGCTGGAAATTGAAGGCAACGTCAACATATGTCCAGGGTTCTTCTTTAAAACTCTTGGGTAAATTCCAGAAGTGGAGAAGTGGACAACTCATTCTCTCTACACAAGCAGCAACGTGGGAGGAGGAAGGTACCAATCGAGAAGATGTTTCACGTTTCTCAAAATGGAGTCATTCATGTGAAACTCTTAAACAAAATGGAGCCAGAGGATATGAAGGAAGGGCCCTCATGCAAGTATGCGTATGACAGGAACTATGCCAGGAATTCCTTCGAGCCTGTTGCTTGCACAGGACACTTGCCTGGTGCACCTGTCTCCAATGGACTAATGCCAACTCCTGCAATAAGCCTCCAAAACCAATGGTCTTTGTTTCAAAACCGCTTAGGTGGACTTCTCTTTAGTCTTTAAAAGTTTCCATTTGCCCCAACTTCTTTGGATGTGCCTATGATCCAGCATAGCGCACATATCTAAATTGCAATCCCCTGTTATTCCCAAATAAACTACTGTTTCAGGATCCCATATCCAAAATGCTTGGGACCCAAAGTTACAGAATTCCAGATGTTTTTGATTTTGGAATATTTGCATATACATAGTGAGATAACCTGAGGATGGGACCCAAGTCTAAATATGAAATTTATTTATGTTTGATGAACACCTTATACACACAGTCTGAAGGTAATTTTACAATATTTTTAATTTTGATCATGAAACAAAGTTAGTGTACAATGAACCATCAGAAAGCAAACGCGTCACTATCTCAGCCACGCATATGGGCAATCTGTGATTGTCTGGCATCGCCACCATTCCTGACTCTGAATTTCTATGCTACCAATAAGACGATCACTTTCTTATATTTATTTACACATAAGTCCTTACCAGTAAAAAATATGACACACCATTAATACAGTGAAAAACAAGGTGTTCAAGGTACCTAAGCAGCACAGCAGCATCACCAGAACACGTGTGTCAGCTGCTAAACAACAGAATGATAAACAATGGCTGGCTTTAAGTCTGCTGTTCAGCCTACATTTGTTTCTGAATGTTAACAGCATCGTCTTTACAGTTGTGTAACTGTTTTGTTTTGTTTTGTTGAGAAAAAGAGAGATGGAGTTTCACTACACTGCCCAGGCTGGTCTTGAACTCCTAGACTCAATCGACCCTCCCACCTCAGACTCCCAGAGTGCTGGGATTACAGGCGTGAGCTACTGCGCCCGGTTATGCAACTGCATTTCTACTGAGAACCCTCACGA
Organism: Macaca fascicularis; assembly: GCF_037993035.2. Classification (NCBI taxonomy): domain Eukaryota; kingdom Metazoa; phylum Chordata; class Mammalia; order Primates; family Cercopithecidae; genus Macaca; species Macaca fascicularis. Next base: position 144,347,354 of record NC_088382.1, read on the forward strand.
GGTCAGATAGAAAATTTTCCACTGTGGCCTCATGTCAGTGCTCAAAAGTTTCAGACTTTGGAGCATTTCCGATTTCGGATTTTTGGATTAGGGATGCTCAACCTGTATTTGGAGAGTAGGTCTCTCCAGTGCTCATTTTAGGCTACCATAAGATAGCATACCTGAATTAGCTGGGCACCACAGCTCATCAGCGTACCTGTGGTCACGGGTACTTGGGAGGCTGAGGTGGGAGGTTCACTTGAGTTCGGAAAGCAGAGGTTGCGGTGACCGCAGATTGTGCCATCGCACCCCAGCCTGAGTGATAGTGCGAGACTCTGCCTCAAAAGATTAAAAAAATTAAATTTAAAAAAGTACGCCTGATATAGTTCGGCTCTCCTGACCCAATACTCGGCTCTGGGCCCACTCTGTCACTCCAGGACACATTCTCCCACGTCTAGCACCGCAGCAGGTGGAGGCAGGACTATGACTGGCACCGCTCTTTACCCCTGCCTGGCGTGCAGAGGGACTTCTTGCAAAGCTGTTATTTGAAACTAAAGTCAGGAAAGGGGGTTAACCCGCCCCTGGGGGTTAGAGGTAGTGACACGCTACTTCCTTCAGCATGGGGACACACACTACAGATGTTTCAGTAGATGAACTGGTAGGCTCAGAACACACAACTGAAGAGAGGCAGCTGTGCAGGGTAAGTCCCAGTGACACGATGTTTGCATCTCCAAAAGGTCACTTGGGCTCAGCAAAAAAAAAAAGCCAGACCGATGGGCAGACATGATCAGCCAGCGCGTTCGTTCTTTCATTCACTAAGTACATACTGAACGCTTACATGAACCAAACCCTATTCTAAGAAGACAGAGGTACAAGTCAGGCGAGCACGCAGGAGTTTGGATTTTAGCCCAAGTTGGAGGAAGTTAATTTTTAAAGCCCCAGTTCTATCGTTTTTTAAATGTGTGATGTTGACCTCTCTGAACTTCTGTTCCTCATAATAAATGACCTACAAATTAGAGTTCTCAAGAGAGCTGAGCAGCAAAACGTGTTAAGTCAGTGCCCAAATGTGGAAGCTTGTAGTAATTACAGGTGAAGGACCCCAAGCTCAAGGTTAAAAGACTTGCACCGGGTGTCAAGTGGAAGATCTGTCAATCTATCAGGTCCAGCCGCCGGTCGGGAAGCCTGCAGGAGGTACTCATTTCGCCGAGGAGGAATCTGAGGCCAGGCAAGAAGGAAGACCCGCCAAGGTCCACTCAGTCAAAGAGCTGGCACCGCCGGGATTCGAACCTCGCGCCCACTGCGTTCCGTCACTGGCGCGCGCCCAGACACCACCCATTGCCATGGAAACGGCTGGGCGCGTGCTCTTCCACTCGCTCCCTCCTTGCTTTTCATTTTTTTTGCGGCGGGATACCCCAGCGACTGAACGTGAGCCGCAGAACGCAACTACGTTCGCTCTCCTCCCCAGACCCGGATCCCTCCGCGGCCGGCGCGCTGCTTCCCGACTCGACGCTCGAAACGGCTTCCCGCGCGCCGCGCCCCACCCCCACCCAGTCTCACCCCAACCCCCAGCCCGACTCACCTGCCGCCCGCGTCTCCATGGCAACGCCCCCACGGCGGAGGAAAAAAAAGCCTCGGGCTCTTCCGGGCCCCCTCCCGTGCCGACCGAGGAGGCGGGGCGCCCTGCTGACGCTTCGCTTTTTATTTTTATTTTTTTAAGAAAAGAGCCGGCGAGGTTATGGCGAATCTGCGGCATCCAACATGGCGGATGGAGTCTTCGCCCTCCTCCCCACGGGGCGCAGACGCCTGCGTAGCGGACGTCCGCCTCGGGTGACCCTCCCCCCGGCGCCGAGCGCGGCCCGGCCGGGGCCGAGCTAACGCGCATGCTCGCAGCCGGAGGCCGTGCTTTTCATCCTGCTCCGCGGAGCCGCTGCGCCTCGTTTTGAGCCACGCCCAGGGAGGGGCCCTCGGGAGGGCCGGAGCAAGGATCTCCGGCTTGGGAGTCTGGCGGTCTTGCCCAGCCTTTGCCAGGGCGACCTTAGACCCGCGGCATGTGGAGCTGCTGGGCTGGGCGTGCAAGGAGAGTTCTGGGCACGCTTCGTGTCGCAGCGCTACCTCTCACTACCTAATTTGGGGCAGTGAATTAACTTTTCTTGCTCTCAGTTTACTGATGTGTCCATCGGGGTGCTCCCAACCTGCATCCCACTGGAAGCTGCGGCGTTTCCTGAAGCGTGGGATGCTTTCCTTTGGGCCACCCGGCTGGGTTTTAGGGGCTACAGACCACTGAGCAGCGTAAGATCACACGTGATATGGCGACTTCCTCACGTCTCTTTTTGTCCCGCAACAAGTCTGTGCTGGGTGTGCGCGCCTCCAACACTCGCTCATTCATTTCTCTGCTTGTGGCGCAGCCTTCGGCAGGCAGCTGAGTCTGGTGGAAATTTAATGGCCTTGTTTTTGGTTTTGATGTTAAGGTGTTTAGCTCCAACACTGTAGTCCTCGACTCAAATGACATCTTCCAATCCCTGACCCTCACCCCCAGAAACCCATCTAAAGTAACCCTCCTGAGACACTTCATATTTTCTACGTAACGTCCATTCCTATGTGACATTATCTCCCTCCCTTACCTCTGTCCGTCTTGGTCACCCCTTTAGCCTCAGAAACAAACTCAGCCTGACAGTTATTTCATGAGTAATGAGTTGATGTGGCCCATGTGCTGAGGTCATTTTCTGTTTTATGACAAATGATAACGTTTTTCACACAGTCATATAAAGTTTTCTTTTTAAATTTTTTGTTTACATTTTCAAAAATCAGCCAACTTAAAATGGTGTACATGCTGCAGAGACATGCCCCCCCCCAAAAAAAATGTAAAAGCAGACCTCAAGAGACTGAAGTTTGGGAAACTGATTTGTTTTCATGATTCCCCTGAAATGCTAGTCTTTGCCTGTTCTTCTTTTCCTGGAATAACCCTCTGTGGTTGCTGCTCAACATGAAATTCTCAGGCCATGAGCCCTGAAGCTCACAATTCACGTTCCCACAGCTGTGGTCGCACTGGCCTAGCTCCGTCCCCCATTTTTCTGTTTGCACAACCTCCCTCCTCACTAGACTGAGCTTCCTGAGCAGCCCTTACAGGTCCTTTTCATTTTGTTTTCCCAGCGCCTGTTGCATAGTCATGTTACTGAATGAACACTTCGTTCTGGGGTCACTTATTTTTTAGGAGGAAAACTCCCTTGGGCATTGAGCTTCAGGATGACTCATCTGATTTCTCAGGAGCCTTCCTGCCTGCGCCTTAACCCTGTTCTTGGGAAATACGGAACCATGAAAAGACCCTAAAGTTGTCTAGTCCGTTAAATATATGCTCACAGATATAGCCTCCCCGCCTCTTCATTTCATCCTCACTATCCGGAAGGTTAAGTTGGGCAATATGATTATTGTTCTTTTCCAGATGAGAAAAAAGGAATGTTCAGGGTGGTCAAATGGCTTTCTGAGATTACACAGCAAAACAGTGAAGAGCCAGGTGTGGACCTCCCCTCTCCATGCCCAGTGTTCCTCCCCCACCGCATGCATAATGTACCCAAACTGCCTCCAAGAGAGCCTCCAAGAGAGCCAGTTTCAAGACAGCCACAGAGTCGCTGCACAGCCATCACGTCCTGCACCACAAGATACGTGGCTAGGTGGGGCCCATCAGAATCTTTATTTGGAAATGAACTGCTGAAAAAGCTGCATTGATGAGCTTTTTCTTTTAGAACTATAAATATTTACAATAATCATTATTTTACTGTGAATCGATTTCTGTCAGGAAATTAGAGTTGTCCTGGGTTGCTGACAGTATTGGTTTTGTGCCGGTTTGCCTTTCTCGCAGCAGCATTTAAATGTTGTTTATTGATTAGCAGATGGATTGCTCCTAGATGTTGTGACCAAACGAACTTTGGAAATGAAACAATTTAAAATTTGTCTCAAAACCCAATTACCTCAGAATGCTGAAGACAAATTAAAAGAAGAAATTGTGGACTGTGGATGATGGTTCTGGGTTAATTATTTGGAAAGCTATGATTTTCTCCACTATTCCCATGGCATTTTCTTCCTCCTACCCATTCATCATTCAGAGAAGAGTTACTGAGCACCTATTATTACTGGAAACTGTCCTGGCCATAGGCAGATGGAAATGACTAAGAGATGGCCCCTTTCTGTGGGGGAATCCAGGTTCGTAAATGGAGAGAGGAGTCCACAGCTGGCTCTTCCATGGCCTTACTATGTGATTTGCACATTTTCAATCAGCAAACATCTCTATTCTTTCTATTTGCCAGTAGTATTTCAAAATGCCTTCAATTAATGAAGACACATTTGTGGAATTGGATGTAAATCACTCAAAAGTGTATAATTAATGGCAACCTGCCTCGGTGATGGTTCCTAGAGGAGAGCGGCTTCCCAGCTGCCCACTGGTGGCAGTCGGCCTCTTGAAGCTAGTATGTGAATGAATTTGTGTCAATAAATTTATCGACATGAAATGGCAGTTATATAAGAAATATAATTAATTTGCACAACTGAATATATTCGTGTCAATTTTATCATAATATCCATTATCTTTATGAGAAATGAACATTTACATGAAAACAATAATTTAGGAACATAATTTCACAAGATGCTTTCTTGAAAGAAGATTTTGATAAAGGATACAGGCGACCTCAAAATAATGGATCTTGGCTGGGCATGGTGGCTCATGCCCGTAATCCTAACACTTTGGGAGGCCAAGGCTGGAGGATTGCTTGAGCCTAGGAGCTCAAGGATGGAATAAGCTATGATCATGCCACTGTACTCCTCCAACCTGGGCAGCAACAAAGCAAGACCCTGTCTCTAAAATTCATATGTATGTGTGTGTGTGTGTGTGTGTGTATACACATATATACATATATACACACACACACACATATAATGATAAAATCAGAGGTAGGAATAATCAGTTTGGGTTAAGAGTCAAAAATCTAAATAGGCACATTGTAGAAAATAATCCACTTAAAAATCACATAAAAGAGAAAGCTGTAGTAATACTAGAACTATATGAGTAATCTCACTATGAACACAATTACAAGCTCAGGAAACAGCATCTTTTCCACCTGTCTTTCCAGTGGCATGGAGTGCCATCGCATCCCTGGTCTGCCTGTGCACACCTGCATGTATTCTTGGTACCCAAGTATTAATCTCCGGAGTGGTTTTCATTAGCAGTGGCCAGGACCCCTTCAAAGAAGCTAATTCCATGTGTGGGAGTAAGGGAACATCAGAATGACCTGAAACATCTTGCTATTCTCAGAAAACCAGGTTCCTTCCAAAAATACTGGGTTAGTGCTGAAAGGACAAAGGAACAGGCAGTGACAATTTGCGTATCACTACAACTGTAGATCTATGGTTGTTGATCTACAGGTTGACTCTATGAAAAGCCATGAGGCTTTACTGATAAAAAGTTAACATTGTATATGTAAAAATAGACAAATAACTGTGTAATTACAAAACTAGTTACAATTCAAAGAAAGGGTCAAAATAGGATATTTTAGTAAAGAGACAGGTTTGGTAGATACGGGGTCTTATTTCTTACTTGAAGTTCTGTGTGTCTGTTTATGAAATGGTATATTTATATAAGTTTCGAGGGGCAGATAAGTTGACTAAGAGTAAGTCAAAGGCTTCCAGAAAACAAGGAACCATGCCAAAACCAGGAAGGGCAGGTCAGAACCAGTGGTCTCATAAATAACCAGGTAAAACTGGGGGTTCAATAATTTATGTTGCAAGTTAATGGATTAGCCAGGTAACCTAAGGGAGTAGCTGATAGATTAAACTGCTATATGGCCCTGCTAATGTTAATGAAATGCTAATGATGCATAATGAAGGTCATTGTAAACTGCGGCAGAACATCATGTTCCCAAGACTTCATGCACATGGGAGTGAAGATTGCGAGAACCTGGTGTAAGTCCTCTTGATGTAACAGTTGAAAATGGTCTGAGGGAGGCCCCACCAGCAAATGTCTGCTGCCACCAAGAACCCACCGGTCCAGGCCCAAGGCTGCCACTCAGTGCACCTGGGAAGGAGATCATCTTTCTCTCTGCGGTCCAATAAGGGCAGTCCTGAAACAGTATAAAAATACATTTCGTAGAGATGACAAGTTTGTCAAGTCAATAACAACTCTTTTTTTTTTTTTTTTTTTTTTTTTTTCCCCACACAGAGTCTTGCTCTGTCACCCAGGTCGGAGTGCAGTGGCGAGATCTCAGCTCACTGCAACGTCCACCTCCAGGGTTCAGACCTTCTGCCTCAGACTCCCAAGTAATTGGGATTATGAGCGCTCACCACCATGCCCAGCCAATTTTTGTATTTTTAATAGAGAAGGGGTTTTACCAGGTAGGCCAGGTTGGTCTTGAACTCCTGACTTTGCGATCCTCCTGCTTCGGCCTCCCAAAGTGCTGGGATTATAGGCATGAGCCTCCATGTCCAGCATAATAACAACTGTTTTTACAAAGTTAAGGTATGGGTGCAGTAAAAACGTTTGTGTTAAATTTTAAGGTGTTTGAAGCATTTCGAAGTTACATTCGACAGTTACATTGAAACAAGATAATTTGACTGTGTAAATGTTTAGGAAAATTTTATTTTGAAAGTTTTAAGTTTTAATTTATCAGTTATATTTAAATAGTTTAGGAAAAGCCGGACGCAGTGGCTCACACCTGTAATCCCAGCACTTTAGGAGGCCAAGGCAGGAGGATCACAAGGTCAGGAGTTCAAGACAAGCAAGGCCAACATGATGAAACCCCATCTCTACCAAAAATACAAAAAATTAGCCAGGCATGGTGGCAGGCACCTGTAATCCCAGCTACTCGGGAGGCTGAGGCAGGAGAATTGCTTGAACCCGGGAGGTGGAGGTTGCAGTGAGCCGAGATCACATCACTGCACTCCGGCCTGGGTGACAGATTAAGACCCTGTCTTAAAAAAAAAAAAGAAAGAAAAGGAAAAAGGAAAAACGTGACTATATTTATAACAAATATAGTCAGCTATGAGTAGGAGTAACAGGGCCATGAAAAAAGGGGCAGGGAGTGGGGTTTGGATCCCAGCAACCAAAAGGAAAACCAGGAGAGCTACCAGAGCCTGGCACTGTTGGGTGCACAGCTGGGACCCAACAGACAGTTGTTGAAGAAAAGGAGAAGGGGTAGAGGGAGGGAAAGATGGGGTGAGGGATTGAGGAAAAGGAATAATACATAATTAAGCATGTATTTGTAGCTGTCGCGTAAACAGCACTGCTTTGGATGTTCAGAAGAGAGAAAAACTATTTCAAATAAAGGATGGCATCTGGTGTCCATGACTACAGGGCTGGTTAAACGGATGGTTCAGTCATATGGGGAAATACGACGCGGCGGTTTGAAAGAGTGAGAGTGGAGACCCGGGGTGTGCTCTGCAATGCATCCTTGAGTGAAAAGAGCCAGGTGCAAGACAGCATCAGGAGCACACTGTCGCTTGTGAACATGGTTGTACATGCACAGAAAAGCTGAAAGTGTGGAAAGAAACCGGCTAGAGCAGACAGCTTTGGAGACAATGTCTGGGCCCGGAGATCTGGCTCACAGGGAGACTGACTTCACCGAACATCCTTTTGAAATATTGGGATGTTTAACCACGTGCATAGACTGCCTCTTCAGAGAAGAAAGGGGAGGATTTCAAAGCCCAATCTCCAGATCTGGTCCTACTTTTATTACTCAGTAGCTTTGACTTTGGACAAGTTACTTATCTGCAACGTGCTTCCCTTCTCTGGGCAATGAAGGTGTTGAGCTGCACATCAGGGGTTGGTGGAAGAGAAATGAAACAAGAAAATGCAGTTGAGTGCCGTGGGTGGGGGCAAATCAAGTGGCTTCAGCCCCTTTGGCCACCAAAGCAGCTCAGCAGCAGCAGCAGCAGCAAGAGTGACAGCCAACACATGGGGTGTTGTTTGATTTAAGGGCTGCCGCCAGCCAGCCGCAGAACTCGAAAAAGTGACCTTAAGGTCTCTGGATTTCAGTTCTTTCATCTGTAAAAGGGCAGTGGTGGGGCGTGGCAATGACACTAGATGGTTCACTTCAGCTAAAAACAGACATAAAACCATGATTTTAATATTGGTTGGAAATGACTCAGTGCAGTAACAGAGGCAGAAGAAAAGCCCCCAAGGGAGTTCGCAGCACAGAACCATCGCTTCCAGCTGCGAATGTGCAGAGGGGAAGAGGACATTGCAGAAAGGAGAAACTGGTGGTCTCTTTACCTAAGTCACCCAGACCCTGGTGCCAGGCAAATGTTTACTCTTTCAGCTGTTTTTGTAAAGGCCAACAGAAAGAAGAGGTACCTGGACAGTCTGTACAATGGTGGCCCCTAATGAACTATGCCTCCTTGTAATCATGTCCTAGTGTAATCCCCTCTGACACTGACTTTGGGATTGACCATGTGACTTGCTTTCGCCATGGGACACAAACAGCACAAGCACAAACTGGATAAACACTTGGACACTGGGTCTTTGGAACACTGCCTCTGGAAGCCAGCCTCCATGCTGTAAGGAAGCTCAAGCTAAACTACCAGATGATGAGAGGACATGGAGAGAAAACCCAGAGGATAGGAGTCCTCATGGGCATTCAAGTCTTAGCTGTTCCCCAGCCAATGCAGCCATATGGGTAACCTCAGCAGCCCCTGCACTGTGCAAAAGAACTACCCAGCTGAACCGGTCAACCCATAGGATTGCAAAACATGATAACCTGTTGTTGATTTAAGCCACTAAGTGTGGAAGCAGTTTTTTGGGCAGCAATAGATAACTTAGTATTGTGGGAACCTAGAATTTCACTTTCAGGGAGGGTTTGAGAGCTGCTGAGTCCATGGGGAAGGATGCAGTCTTAAGCTTACTTCCCCAGAAGCAAAAGGGGAATGAGATAAACAGACCTTTGGCTGGACTCCAAGCGTCTTTCAACCAAAGAAAGTTTACTGAAGAAAAAAAGAGAAACTTGGCTGAGATCTGAAGTGTGATGAGAATTTGGAACAGGAAAGACAGGCCGGGAGGCCCTTCTGAAAGTAAAAAGCCACAGAAGCAAACGGTGCCAAGGAGGGTGATCCAGGGCGGGCCTGGCCGCAAGAGGGCACCTTGCAGAAAGCACCGCAGTTGGCAGTAAGCAGCCTTTTTCCAGAAGAATCCCAAAGGCAAATACTCTGTTCTGCTCTCAGTTAACCTGTGCAACTGTCAGACCACATACACCATGGAGTCCAGAGGTAGCTGCTGTGGGAGTGAATCTTCTTGTTGCTGCCAAAGTGAGTAGAAATCAAACGGAATAAAATAACAATGGTGGTATGGGCCCAACCTTCTAGAGTTTTCCATGCCCTTCATTTCACATAGCCTTCACACCATCCTGTAGGGTCGGGAGGGCATGAATAAGAAGCCTCCTACCAAAGATGAAAGAACAGAGAACAAAAGGGGCTGAGGGACTTTTGTGAGGCCATGCAGCAATCTGGGGCCTGGAAACATGAGCTCATCCAGCCGGGCCTTTCTGCTGTGCTTCTATCATCCACTTGTCCAGGAGGGTGCCAACTCTGCGTGTGTTTAGTGAGAAGTGTGGGGTGAGAGCAACCACAGGAAAGAAAGCCCCGTTATGACCAGGTTGTGCCCTGAGCTGCCTGGCCCACTCATTCCACTGGCCTGTGTTCTACCCAGGATGGGCCTCACGTCCCAGGGTTTATGCTGAGCAACGAGCCAGCATGCTGCTGAGCACCCGGGCCCCATGTGAAATGGTCAGCTGCTTTCCTTCTACCAGTGCCAACTGCTGCACCTGCCAGCCTCTGCCTAGCCTCCACCACTGATGCTGCCGTAAGAGGAAGAAGATTCCCGACTTAACAGAATTCTCATGCATGCCTTTCAAACCAAGGAGCCCACAGGTTGATGGAAGAGAATGACACAGAGTAGAGGTAGCTGCACTCAGGTGTTTATAGTGCACATACATGATTCATCTCAAGCCATGCTGCACCTGACAGCTTGCCATTTCTTGGAGATGCCAAGCCTTCTTACAACTCTGAGCCTCTGCATGTGTCTCGAACATTTTACCCACATTTCCCTACTTGCTGGACTCCTTTCCATCCCTCAAAACTCAGACCAAATGTCCCTGCTCTGTGAAGCCCTCCTTACTTCCCAGGCAAGTTAGTGACTCCCATAGCCCCTTTCCATGATTCTTACATATTGTACCATATCTCGTAACATACTTGGCTTCCCTGTTGACAGGGGGCCCTGCAGGCCAGTAGCAGGGACGGACTCACCTCCCTGTGCCTTCTCCCAGCAGATGACCTCAGCCCTCACGGTTGAAGAAGTTGGTAAGAAACTGACAATTTGGTGTATGGAAATTTAAAACACTGTCAGCAAGTTCACTGAATAACATCTGGGGGGAATTCATTATGAAAATGCAATCAGGCCATTCATGCCTTAAGCATTTATGGAGTGCCTACCAGGTGCCCAAAGTGTGCTCCAAAGAGGCACAGGTGAGGTCACAGGATCTGTCCTCAGATCCGGATTTCACAGCCCAGTGGAGGAAGTGATGCCTGACAAGGTGAGCATCATACAGCACACCACTCATGGGAGAAAAAAAGTTCTGGAGCAATGGCAAGGGGACAGAGCCCACTCTAGGAGTCGGGAAGATGTAGGAGGCACACCTCAGTGGGGCGGAGAGTCCCTGGAAACTGTGCTTCAGGCAGAAGGGACAGCCTAGGCAAGAAAGAGCATGCCAGGCACAGGGGAATTTGGTCATAAGGGGAGGCAAGAGTATAAGAAAACCGGGTTTGCCCTATCGCATTCAAGGGTGGCTGTCTTGGCCAGCATCATTCAGGTGGCTGTTTTGAGTTGTTCCCGGCAGCCTCCACCGAAGACAAAAGAGGACTGTGTACAAGCTCTCACCTGGCCAGGTCCTCGTGACTGGCAGCTTACATTGCCAAGACGGCTGCTTGGATCATGAGATGGAGCACAGTTGGCCCAAAAGGCAAATAAGAAATGATCCATGGTGTCACCTCGAGTGCCTCAAAATCACTGGAGCACATGCAGAGAGCCCACCTCTCACTTTGCAGATGACGAAGCAGAGGAGGGGAGGGAGTTGTCTAAGGTCACACCGCAGGACAAGCATTGAGTGACAGGGCAGGAATCAGGCACCTGGGGAGACGGAGCTGCAAAGGACACTGTCCTCAACCTTGAGGGGCTTACAATATGTTATTGATTGAACTGTCCCCCCTTAACTCGTAGGTTGAAATCTTCACCCCCACTATTTCCAAATGTGACTGCATTTGGAGAAAGGGCTTGTAAAGAGGTGATTAAGGTAAAGGGAAGTCATATGAGTAGACTCTAATCCAATATGGCCAAGGTCCTTATAAAAAGTGGAAATTAGGACAGAGACACACGGAAGACACAGAAAAAAGGTGGCCATCTACGAGCCACCTTCTATAGAAGAGGCCTCAGAATGAACCCAACCCTGCTGACACCTTGATCTTGGGCTTCTAGCCACCAGAATGGTGAGGACATAAATTCCTGTTGCTTAAGCCACCCAGTCTGCGGTATTTGTCACAGCAGCCACAGCACACTAGTACACAAGGAGGTCCTGGGAGTTTGGGGCCAGTGGGCTATACTGCAAAGAGAATGAGGACACAGGGCCAGGGCTCAGAGAGGTGCTATTTACTAAATCACTAAATAGAGAAAGATTTCATTAGTATAATAACCACCATGACCATAACTCATGTATATGGATTGAACAGAAGCCCTGCTGGTAGGTGGCCAACTGGTCTCGGGTGGTCTGGGCCTTTCCTGGTTTCATCACTGAAAGTCCCAGAACCTCTTCAGCCTGCCCTGGGTATCATTCTATCAGTTATGGTACCTGCTGGTCAGGTTCTTCAGTGCAGGCTAGAAGCCCTCAAAGGGGAGCTGTCTATAGCAAGGGGAAGAAACTCGCCTCCCTTCCCCTTGCAGAGTCAAGATTACCACGGGGTCTGGGGGAATTCACCCCACACTCCCCAGTTAAAGCGCTTCTCCCTTTGCTGACTGAAGTCCAAACGGTTCTCACCCATGGAAGTCCTTGGCAACCAAGCTCACCTCTCCACCTCTGCTCTCCACTGCAAGCTCAGTTCCAGTTGCACCTCTGCAGGTTATTTAAAGTAACTCCCTGGGGCCTTGCTTGGGAAAACAGTCCCCCATCTGCTCCTACCCCTGCTCCCGTTTGCAGATCTCCCTCCAGCTCTCTGGGCTGGAAGTCATCTACTCAGAGAAGGCTTCCTCAACCCTGCAGATTAAGGCTAGCATCCTTCCTGCCTGTTTCCTGGGCACACTGTACTGCCCCATCCCACATATTGTTATGGCTTGTTTAACTACTTTCTCCCTCAGAATGGCAAGCTGCCTTAGGGCACAAGTTCAAGTGCCTGGCAAAGAGTGGTGTATTAGTCTGATCTCGGATGGCTTTCAAGAAATATCTGAGACTCAGCAATTTATAAAGAGGATGAATTGGCTCACCGTTCCACAGGCTGTACAGGAAGCATAGCACTGGCATCTGCTCAGCTTCTGGGGAAGCCTCAGGAAATTTACAATCATGGCAGAAAGTGAAGGGGGAATGGGCACATCTTACATGGCCAGAGTAGGAGCAAGAGAGGGATGGGGAGAGGTACTATACACTTCTATACAACCAGCTCTCACAAGAACTCTATCACAAGAACAGCACCAAAGGCACGGTGCTAAACCATTCACAAAGGATCCACCACCATGATCTAATTACCTCCCATCAGGTCCCACCCTCAACATTGGGGATTACAATTCAACATGAGATTTGGGTGGGGACACAGAGCCAAACTATATCAAGTGGGCCTCCCATAAATACTGAATGAATAAAGCAACTAGATAGGAGTTAAAGGAAGTGGCATGGGCAAACCAGAGCCGTTTTGTTAAATTAAGTCATTGGTCCTATGCACCTATAAACAGGAAAAGCTCTGCCTTCAGCTCACCACTGTGAGGCCAGGCTGGGTGGGGAAAGAAGCAGAGACCCAGGACTCAGTAATTACCGTGTGGTGGTTAACTGTTCATTAATCCATTCGATTCATTCATTCATTCTATCAATGAATGAATTGATGGAATGAATTAATTAGTGGACTTAACTCATTCCATTAACTTACTCAATTAATTCATTCTTTTCCTTTAAGACCCATGGTGTGCCAGGCACTGCCTAGGTTCTGGGGGTACAACGATGAGTGAAACAGACAAGAGTCCTCCTTTCATGGGGTCTGGAATTGTTAACATCGGGGAATTCGTATGGGTCCAGAGCAACTTGATTCTTGCTTCTCAGAGGAAATAATTCATCTGAGGAAGCATCCTTCCTCAGGACAAGCAGGAAAGGAAAGGAAGTAAAGTAAACTTGGAAGAGGGCCAAGCGGGCAACTTGAGAGATTCAAGTGCCCGGTTTGACCTTTGAGTTGGGGTTTTATGTATTGGCACGCTTCCAGGGTTTTGCATCTCTCCTCCCTTGATTTTTCCTTGGGGCAAGCTGACTGCTTGAGCAGCGGCCTGCCAGCACCTGGGAGGGGCCGCATGCACAGTGTGTTTACTGAAATTGTGCACATGCTCACTTGAGGCATTTTCCCCTTACCAGGCGAGTGTTCCTAGAGGAAGGTCATATATACCAGTTAAACGCCACCATTTTGCCTCTTAGTGCACGTGCTTGAACCCACGCACCCAAGTCCTGAGTCCAACTCCTGAGGTCTTATTGGGAAGTTGCTGATCACCAGCTTCAGGGTTTGGGGGGTTTTCTTTGAGATGGGGTCTCACTCTGTCACCTAGGTTGGAGTGCAGTGCTGTGATCTCAGCTCACTGCAACCTCCACCTCCCAGGCTCCAGCAGCAAGCAGTCCTCCCACCTCAGCCTCCTGAGCAGCTGGGACCACAGACGAATGCCACCACACCTGGCTAAATTTTTTTTTTTTTTTTTGGATTTTGGTAGATACGGGATTTTGCCATTTTGCCCAGGCTGGTCTCAAGCTCCTGAGCTCAAGCAATCCACCACCTCCCAAAATGCTGGGGTTTAGTTTACAGGTAGGCGCCACCCCACCGGGCTGGGTATTTTCTATGTATTGAGAGACTGGCTTTCCCTGGCACTGGCTGTGAACAATTATTGTTTTAGAGAGACAGTTTAACAGCCACCTGACCATCACCTGATGCTTGCCTAACCTTCCTTGGGAAGACCCTTTCCTGCCCTGCTCATGTCTGCCTTGCTACCCACTCTAACAGGATGACTGACACTAAACAAACGTAAGATAATTTCATCCAAGGAGTGACATAAAGGGGAAAAAAAACAAGAAGTAATGTTTTCTAGAATGTGTCTGGCGGGAGGGAATGAATCTTTGGAGTGGGTGAGCAGGAGAGATCTCTGCAAGTAGGCAACATTTGAGCTGAAACCTGAGTGATGAGAAGGAGCCAGCCTGGTGGACACCTGAGAGAAAAGTGATCTAGATGGAGGAAGCGGCTGGTGCAAAGGTCCTGAGGTCAGACCACTGCTGTGTTTGAGGAGCAGAAGAACGGCTGTGGGGCAGGTTCATTCGTAGGCAGAGGAAAGGGCCCTGTCACTACGCTGTCTCCTCCATCTGCCTTTCTCTCTCTGTGACCATTGAACACCCTGTCTCTCCTCCTCTCATGGAGCTGCCCTTTTGGGATTTCTACAAACGCTGAAGTATACGACGAAATTTAAAAGCATACTGCAAATTACAATGCTTTTTCAAGTACCACCTATTTTACACGTCAAGCCAGTTTTGTGACTTCAAAATGAATAGGGCTTTTTTTTTTTGAGAAGTCACGGGATGAGAAACTAAGGCTATCCATCTATGTCAGGGGCGGGGAATCTTTTTCTGTAAAGGGCCAGATAGTAAATATTTTCAGTTTTGCAGGCCACAGGGTGTCTACTGAAGCTACTCCACTCTGCCACTGTGAAAGCAGCCAAAGGGAATGTAAATAAAAGCCTGTGGCTGTGTGCCAATAAAAGTTTATTCACAGAACCAGGTAGGAAGTGAGATTTGCCCCCTAGGTTATAATTTGCCAATCCCTAATCTACTTATCATAATGATAAATATCATTATGAAAAATGCATTTATTGTTCTTTTAGCACTAGCTATGGGCCAAGCAAACAGGGCACTTTTGAGTGCTCCTGTCTCCTGGTAGTGAGCAGACATGATGTACCAGGTACAATGTGAGTAATGAGCAGAGGAGTACCTGAAATGTATAACACCTCACCTGGATATACTACCAGTGGTGCAATTCTATTTTTAAAAATGTGAGATTTCAATATTACATTTTTTAAGTTTATGAAATATTTTTCCCAAGGTCAAGCTTAAGCCAGTTGACTCTTCACAACTGACTGGGCTCGGTGGCTATTGGCAGCCTTCCAAGATCACAGGGAGGAAGGTGAGGGCCTGAAAGACCCCACTGGGAATCTCTGCCAGGTAGCATGTACAGGGAAGGCAAGCCTCACATGGAATTGTGCAAAATGTTTCTAAGCAAGCAGGTATAGAAACAGGCATGCAAGCTTTTCTGAAAAGTCTGTGAGGCCCTACTTTGTGCCTTTTAGACTATCCAGTAAATCATGAAAGGTTCATGTGAAGCAGATACCCCAATAATTTAGCAGTAAGGTTTAGCTAATCTTCTAGAGGGACTGGCTGGAAAATCTCCAGCTGCAAGTCCAGGGCACCACTCTGGAGGGTGTGAGCAATGCTGGGCTCAGCAGGATCCTGCATCCCATCCACACCAGGACAGGTGTGCCTGCAAAGATGCACACCCAATCCCAGATCCTAAACCATGTTTACTACTGGTGAAACATTAGCCAAGGATCTAATAAAAAGTTTTGATAACTTATAACAGCACTCCTGAAATCTGCATTTCTGAGCAAGGCTTCTAAATGTTAAAATTGCAGAGTCTATATTAAAATCAGTTTGCACACACATATATAAGAATGTTTATGCTAAAACATTTTAAAGTAAATTATGCATTACATAACATCTCTCTCCTCTTGTAGTAAATTTTTGATGCTTTGGAGAATTCATTCCTCTTTTCCAGTTACTCATTCTGGATTTTTTTTTTAAATAGAAGGTGAAAGAAAATATATGACTTTTTATTTTCAATTTTGAAATTGTGGCAATATTCTATACACTAATTGTCACATGCAAAAGTTTAAAATAATCCTTAAATATTCTTAGGAGAATTGTACTATCAGGAAAGAATGTGTATCTTTTCCAACTAATAGTTTCATCTCTAACTAATACCTTTGTAAAGAACTCTGGCCTATAATTTATAGACATGACCCCTGAATGGGAGAGTCACCATGCCCGGCCAGGAGGATTTTTTACATCACCCTTAACACTATAATTTACTTTAGTAAACTCTGTGACCCCGGGACCTTTGTTCCTAGGCCCCTCTGTAAAACTGGAAGACAGATTTGGGCTGCCCCTGGGATTTCATCCACCTCGCCATTCCAACACCAGAGCTGGCCAAGCCGTCAGGCCGCGATTCCAACTGCCAGTGAGGGCTTTCTTCCCAAATGAAGCTCTGTTACTACACGTGAATAGCATCGTCCTTATGAGCAATGCACCTGAAGCTTGACTGCTTGAGTTTGTAATCCTGGCAAGCTGGTTATCCTTACAAGCTGGGGTCCTGGGCATATTCTAAAACTTTGTATGTAAAACAAAACTTAGAGTATCCACTCCATGAATTAATACCTCATAGCTAGATTTTTCTTTTACAAGACGCAAAGCCATGCTCCTGTTAGACTCAGTGGAATCTGGAGTCTTGCAAACCTAATCAATATTTTCATTTTCTCCTCCCAGGCTTTGCGTTTTGACAGTGTTTGGGTCAGTTAGATTAGGCTGGTGTCTGCCTGCCATCTGGATTTGGTGACCTGGCCTTTGGTTGTTACTCTCTACTCCCACTTGTGTCAGGGACAAAGCAAAAGAGAAGTCTGGCCTGGGAATTTCTTGCTACAAAGGAAGTCTGTGAATACTGAAAGTGAAGCCTGCACTCTCCGTATCTCCAGAGGGAGCAATGCCCCAGGCCAAATGCCCCCAGTGACCAGCCAAAGGCCCAAACTCCTCCTCCCTCACCTAGCTAGCCAGCTACCCTGCAGCTTGCAGTGATCTGCATCAGCCTCAACATTTCCCATGACTCTCGCCTTTTAAAGGTGCACGTGGCACAGTGCCAGCCTCCCTTGGATGCTACAGAGACGCCCAGGCACACAGTCCACTTCCCCACTCCCCCTTCCTGCCAGAGTCGTATTTGACACAAGAGAGACCTTTATCAGTCCCATCATCCTGGACTCCTAGGGCAGCACGTGGAACATCCTCCGTGTTCAGGAACAGTTTGTTAGAGGAGAAGATGAATAAATAAACGTCTCCATTCTCTACTGTCTCCATTCTCTACTGTTCAGTAGACGTGAACAGGAGCATTTTGGTGTGATCCCTTGTTTAAAGATGTGTGCGGAACTCTCTTCAAGGGTACCCATGACAACATTTAACACAAAATGTTGGAGTTCAAGTGACTGAAGATCTTTTCATTGAACACCCTCAGTTTACGGACGGGGGACCTGAGGCCCAGAGAAACTAAACATTCATCAGGCAGCCAGGATGACGAAGGCATGCAAATCCATGTCTTTTGAGCGACTTTAAAGAGCTAGAAATATTCTGGTTTCTTTTCCTGGAGAAGATAGCATTCCGTGGGAATATGAGCACTGATTTTTTTTTAACATCTGAAGGGCTACTATATGAGGAAAAGCTCCTAAGAGATCAGAAGTATCCAAAGATGAAACAGTTGTCCCTTGAGGCCGTGAGTGCTCTATTGCCGGAGGTGTTCAAGCACAAATAGAAATAGCTTAGAGAGAGGAGAAGCATCAAAGTGTGCGGGGGGCGGGGGAGGGGCAGGCAGAAAAAATGTCTGAAGTGATAAACACAGAAAACAGCAAGTGTCGGAAGGATATGGAGCAAGTGGAACTCTCAGGCACCGCGTGTGGGAGAGGTAATGGTGCAACCACTTTGGAAAGCTAGCAGTTTTTAATAAGGTTAAACTTACGTCTTCCCTGGGTTCCAATAATTCCACTCCTAGGAAGAGACTCAACAGAAACACATATGTATTTTTTGCAAAACACATATATGAGATCTTCGTAGCAGGTTACTCATAATAGCCCCAAATTGGAAACTCCCCAATCTACTGCTCATTGACAGTAAAATGAATAAATAAATGTTAGTATAGTCACACAATGGAATATTATACAGAAGGCAGGATACTTTTTCTGTAAAGGGCCAGATAGTATTTTCAGCTTTGCAGGCCATATGGCCTACATCTCAACCACTCAGTTCTGTCATTGTAGTGCAAAAGCAGCCATAGACATAGACATATACAGAAATAAATGGGCATGGCTGTGTTTCAAAAAGAACCTCAATTTACAAAAGCAGATGGAATACACAGTGTGTTCAGTTTTTGAAAATTCATTAAGGTGCACAGCTATGGTATGTGTACTTTCTGAATGTATATAAAAAGGTTTTCAATTTTTTAAAAAGGGTTTTCAATAACAAGTTTAAAAACAAATAGGGGCAGGGCAGTTATTGGCCTGTGTGTCTATGATTCAACGGCTAGTCCCAGATAAAACAATTAGATAATAGCAAAACTGGAACTGAAACTCAGGCCTCCAGCTCCCAGAAAGGAAAGGGAATTCATACCTATGCGTGTTTCCAGTGTGCAAGGCACTTGTCACAGCAATTCCTCATCATAACTCTCAGAGAAGGCATTATTATGCTCATTTTTGTAGATGAGAAAACAGGGGCCTAGAGTGGGTCCCAACTTAGCCAGGATCATACATCTCGTCATCAGCAGCAGCGCCATCTGAGCCCAGGTCTGTCTGATCCTGACCCCAGGCTCTTAAGCTTCCTCCACAGGCTTTAAATGCAAAGATGGCATTTCTTAAATGGGCATTGCATGTGTATAAAAATAAACCGTGAGCCCCACACTTGAAATATTATCCAGTTATCATTGGCTTCTGCTGCTGACAGCCAGGGCTGCTAAATCTTATTAGGCTGTGCCCGCTGCTTCTGGGCAAGCCCTGGCCATGGGCACAGCTGGGACATAGGCCCGCTCTGCAGGTTTTTTACTGTGGCTTTTCTCGCTGAAGCAAGCATAGGGGGATGAGGGGGAGAGGGAGAAGCAAGGGCGGGCAAGATACTGGATGATGCAGGTTCTGCAGCCAGGGGAGGCCAGAAGGCAGACAGACTGATGGGGAAGGGGCTTGTCACAAGGGGCCAGTCCAAAGGGGAAAATAAGACCATCCCCTACCAGGTGCCACTTGCCCCTTGTGTCCGACTCTACTTCTGAGATTCTCTCCCTCACCACCCCCCAACAACCCCTGCTGCCAATATCAGTTGTAGAAAGAAAGAGAAAGGTACCTACTCATCCAAATCAGAGAATGGGGTAGGGTGAAGTTCTGTTTTTGAGTGTTTTGTGACAATTTCCGTTAGTTCTCAATAGTTAAAAAATTAGGAGGGTTTCAGAAAGGAATGCATACACCCAGTGAAAGATGCCAGTCTGAAAATGCTACATACTTTACGGTTCCAATGACATCACATTCTGGATAAAGCACAACTATAGAGACAGTGAAAAAGATCAGGGGCTGCTAGGGGCTGGTGCGAGGAGTGGAGAGAAACGGGCACACAGAGCACAGGCTTGCTAGGGCAGTGAGACTATTCCATAGGATCCTATAATGGTGGGTATGTGTCAGTATACCCTGTCACAATCTACAGAAGATACTTCACGAAGAGTGAACCCAAGTATGAACTATGGGCTTTAGCCAGTAGTAATGTATCGATATTGGTTCATCAATTGTAACAAACTTGCCACCCTAATATAAGGTATTACAGGGGAAACTGAGGCCAAGAAGAGGGCATACATGGAAATTCTGTATACTCTACACTCAATTTTTCTGTAATCCTAAAACTTCTCCAAAAAATCATCTCTTAATGTTATAAAAATTAGGTGAATTCAATGAAAAAATCTGGATTTCTGTCTTCATGCAAAAATCTAGTCTGGGAACCTAGGGCTAATATTCCTAAAGCTGCCAGAGTCCAGCAACAACCTCTCCTGGGGAAGAAGCACAGCTTCTCAAGTCCCCAAGTCCTCCATGGCTAAAATGAGCCAACATCACGCTTTATGTGACCATCCAGCTTTTGGGGTCATTGGAGTTTGGGACTCCCTGGGGTGAAACAAGCAGTTTATGCAATGGTTTTCTGGGTTCCTGAGAAAGTTTTCTGCCCCTGGGGTGTTGAGGCCAGAGAGGGGATGGGGGTGCGTGGGCAAGGCCCTGGGCCCCACTTATGATCCTTCTTCTTTATCTGCTGAACCTATTGGACTTACATAAGATTAACCCCAACAGACTGGCCTGTGGGTAAAATACATGTGCAACTTCTAATGCCTTCCTTTAACAGACAGGGAAACTGAGGCTGAGAAGGACGATGACTAGCTAAAGGTGATTGCTTGCAGGTGGAGGCAGTGCTGTGTCTCTCTATTGTCCCTCTGAAGTTCCCTCTATGAGAAACCCCAGTTTTCCATCTGTGTCTCGTCCTTGGTAGGTCACCGTGCCATCACCTGTCCTGACATGACTTGATGGCTTGACGGATGTTTTCTGCATAGAACATTCCTTTCCCATCATCCGAGACTGCCCTGTTTACTGGACAAGCTTTGTCCTGCGGCCATCCCAGCTCCTCAAAGGCCCTCTCATTCAGGGCGAAGGCCAAAAGGTTTAATTCAAAGAAAATAAAAGCACAGAGGCCTAACAAACATGAGGTCTGTGGCATGCATTTTGAAAATAAGATCCCCTTAAACTTTCTGACTGCTCACCCTGATTAGAGAGTGTGGTTACCTTCCTGCTTCAGGACGCCATTATTCAGGGGTTTTGGCATGAAGCTGCTCTTAGTTTTCTGACTCCATGCTCAGTAGGGGCACCGTCTGTCCTCTGCTGTGGGCTGCTTCTGCCACTTCAGGCTGCTCTCCCCACTTCAGGGGACTCCCACCACCACTTCAGGACGCTCTGGCAACTTTAGGCTGTTTTCACAACCTCAGGATACTCCTGCCACTTCTGCCACTTCCGGTGGCTCCTGTTACTTCAGGCTACTCCCTCTACTTCAGGCTGTTCCTCACGACCAGTCTTTATTCTTAGGAAAGATGCTTTCACGAATGTTGGGGCTCCCCAGAATGTCTGCATCCTGCATGCATCATATGGGTCACATTCTTTCAGTGGGTTGACCGTATGTCACACAGTTGTGAGCATATAATTTCACGAACATTTAAAAAGTAGTCATTGTGTGCCTGACACTGTGCACAGAGCAAGTCTTTGTTATCTTGGTGAAGCTGCATGAACAAACCCTTGTGGCACAGTGTGGTGGGTGCAGTAAAAGAGCGGTGGGTGGGGTGCCAGGGGAGCACTGGAGAAGCAGCTAAACCCACCCCCAGAATTAGGCTGGTGGCTCCTGTGAGGCGAAAGGAGAGCTGTCTTGCAGAGCATGCAGGTACTGGACTAGAGGGGCAGCATTCCTGACACCAGGAGTTCCGGGAACGGCAGGTGCTCGGGAGCAGGGAGTGCTGGCCCACAGCTACTGCTCCAACAGAGACTTTTCTAACTGGGAAAGAGCGAGCTGGTGCAGCTGCTCAGTCTGAGGGCATTAGGAATGGTGGAAGGGCAGTGTAACCTAATCCTCTTATCAGATCTGCATAGCCCTGTCCTGCCTCCACACTTGCTGCTCTGTCCCTCTCAAGTTTGCCAACAGCTCAGCATCCAGGGCCGTGAACCACACCTGCCATTTGTTCTGTGCTCAGTGTGGGTGCAAGTGTCTGCTTGTCACCTGTTCCTACTCTATGATATATTAGGGTAGGTTGTCCAGTTTGTGCACCTTCACAGGCCAATGTCACTGTGAATTGGACCTTAATAATCTTTTTGTGTCAACATTGGAAAGATTTTACAGGAGGGTTTTAAAAATCTGGGTCCATGAATTTGGGGAATATATAAACACTCCAAAATTATATACAAAATTTTGTTGATCTGGGCATTTTTCCTAGCAGGAGCTCCCAAGCTTTCCTCTAAGCCTAAAAGGGTTGTGTGACCCTTTATACTGGAGCCATGGCCAAATCCTCCCAAGAGTCATGAAGTCTTTTCCCCAAAAGCTTACACATGGGAAGTAGCAGCATTGAGGCTAGCACTGGGATTGGAGGGCAGGCTATAGCTGATCCTATGTCCAATCAAATGAAGATTTCCTTTTACAAAACACTTTATTTACAAAAATTCAAAATGAAAGAAAAAAAATCGTCATCTTTGACAGTACTTGACTATTTGGTATTTCCATTGTAACAGCAGTTCCAACTGGCTTTTTCTTAAGTAGGTGTATATGTTTTCAATTTTCTTCCCTTTTTTGACTTCCCAGTGAGTTTCCTCTGATACCTCAATCTAGAAGTGAAATGCTGAGGAACTAGTGTAGCCTGAGTGAGTGGGATTGTTTTTTAATTTTTGTTTTTGTTATAAAATGAAATTAAATCACTCATGAGGCCTCTAATAGAGATTTAAATGCTTATAAGCTTATACTTCACTGTGACATTATTATAGCATTTGCACCCAAGTAAAGCTGACCCCATGAGCCCAATAGGTTAAAATATATTTTTCACTAATGCTAGTGAGATGCAAAATAAAGCACAAGTTGGGATTTTTTAGAAGTTAAAAAAAAAGTCTAACATTATTGAATATTACCTATAAATCCATCATGGATATATGCACTTTAGAATCATTTCAAGTGGCAGGACATCAGCTCCAAAGAGGCGAGCAGGCAAGGTTAAGGCCCAGCCACCCGTCCTGGAGGGAAACTGGGGTCTCGGCAGCCCTAAAAGATGGCTGAGGAGTAGGGATTAGGCTCAGTGGGTCCCAAATGTTAGAATTGAAGTCCATCAACAGGGAGATGTGGGGAGAGGGGGAGCCAGCCATGGGCCCCAGTTACTAAAATGGAAGCACATATGTAGGGAATGAAGAAAGGATGTGATAAAGAATGAAGAAAAACGACCACACCCAAGAAACCAACTGCAGGTGACCTTGTTTATTCTCCCGTCTGCTGACCGGCCCTTTCTTCATGAGTTATAAATGACCCTCATGACGACCTTTCTTGTGCAAAGTAGATATGTTCACATATCAGAGGTTTCAGGGATGCAACCAAACATATCAGGGTGTGACGTGGCCATGCCTGCCACCTGGCAGCTCCATTTCAACAAAGTTGTCATCTTTGTTATACAAACATTACGGAAGGTGAAATTAAGTATTATTTGATAGTGATGGCTTCCACACAGCCACGCAGAGCCAGGTTTGCAGAGACAGGGTTCTAGGTCCCTGAAGCCTTTCAATATGTGCCATGCTCTCTCTCTCCCTCTCCCTCTACTGGGTCTTGCTGTTTCACCCAGGTTGGAGTCTGGAGTGCAGTGGTGCAATCACAACTCACTGCAGCCTCAACCTCTCAGGCTCAAGTGATCCTCCCACCTCAGCCTCCTGAGTAGTGGGGTGCGTACCACCACACCCAGCTAATTTTTTAAATTTCTAGATACAAAGTCTCGCCATGTTGCCCAGGCTGGTCTCAAACTCCTGGGCTCAACCAATTCTCCCACCTCAGCCTCCCAAAGTGCTGGGATTACAGGCATGAGGCACCATGTCAGGCCTGAGCCATTCTTCTCTTATTGGCTTGTATATCGAGGTTCTGCATAGGCTTTCATTTGAAGAAAAGGTTCTGCTGTTAGACCAACTTTTGTTTAAAATGTAAAAACAGGTCTGGCCAGGCATGGTGGCTTACGCCTGTAATCCCAGCACTTTGGGAGGCCAATGCAGGCAGATCACCTGAGATCGGGTCTTCCAGACCAGCCTGACCAACATGGAGAAACCTTGTCTCTACTAAAAATACAAAATTAGCTGGACGTGGTGGCACATGACTGTAATCTCAGCTACCCAGGAGGCTGAGGCAGGAGAATGGCTTGAACCCAGGAGACAGAGGTTGTGGTGAGCCGAGATCACGCCACTGCACTCCAGCCTGGGCAACAAGAGCAAAACTCCGTCTCAAAATAAATAAATAAATAAAAATAAAAATGTAGTTCTGTTATATCCTCCACAATTATTACTTTATGAAAATAAATGGAGTCAGGGAGGGAATGAAAATATTGGCATGAATAGTAAGATGCTAGCTGGTCACAAGCAGCAGCTTCCTAAGCCCAAATGTTGGTGCTCTTCAAACTTAAGCCAGGGCTCTGTGTATTCAGTCATGGGGGATGGGAGGATGAAGTTCAAGGGATACAAAAAGTGGGGAAGGTCAAAGCGTGTGTCTACAAAGCAAAGAGTAATTAAGTTATACAGCACCCTTTCTAACATTTAATTTTCAGGACACATCTTTAGGACCTTATTGCAGGTAAAACTTAGGACTGCCTAGCTGGGTCAGAGGTTGCAGTGGGGAGTACCCTGAGTGGGATAATGAAGAGCTAAGGCTAATGAATTAATTTTAACCTCAAATCAGATGGACCTGGGAATCCATCAGTTGATGAACCTAGCATCAGGGATGGTGATATAAGGCAGGTCTGATACAACTACAACCAGAACCTCTATCTCTCGGCTCCTATCCAAGTCACTGTCTATGAGATTGGTGGGTTTTTCAATCCTGCTTAATTGATATCCCATCAATTATTTGAGCAATGAAGTTAAGTTTGCTCAAGAGAGAGACAAAAAAGACCAGGAGATCTTTTTTTGTGTGTCTGGAGATTGCTCTGCATTGTGCTACTATTAAGGTCTCTTCATTGTAAACATGGGGAATCTCCCTTCATCTTGTGACCCTTTGAGGACTGGCATACCAAGGCTGAAATCACCTTGTCATGATCTCAGTTCCTGTAGTCTAGTGTTACTTTTTGTGTCGATGCACATAAAATGATTTAGAAACCTAAATTATTTTGTGTGCATCAATAAAGAAACATCATAGGACTCAAGTTTCCTTGAATGGCCCCACCTAGCCTCCTCTCCCAATATCACCAAGCTTGGGGGTTGAAGTCAGGCAGCCCTGGGTGGAATTCTGCAGCTGTCCCAACTCATGAGCTCTTGGGCTTTTGGCAAGCCCAAATCTTCTGAGTTTCCATCTCATTATCTATAAAAAAAGATGAGTAAGGGTTATCTTGGGAGGAGCTTGTGAGGCTTAGCTTTTCATTTGATCATTGATCCATTCATGCATTCAAAATATTTGAGTACCAACTATGTACAAGAGTGAAGTACTAGACAAAACCAGACACAGCTCTTTCTTCCCAAAAACGTAGACTCTAAAAGGGGACGTTGTCCTGAAAAGATACGACTTCAGCAAATGCGTACACTTGCAAACTGGAATGAATGCCACAAAGGAGGTGGGATGGCTCCAGGTAAGAGGGTATGAGGTGTAGGGGGTGGAGGAAGGTAGGGGTGCAGAGAGGGGAGGCACACTCAAGGAAGGACATCAGAGCTAATGAACGAGGAGGGGAAGGTAACTAGGAGGAAGCAGAGGGGCTGAATTCCAGGCAGAGGGAACAGCATGTGCAAAGGCCCAGGGGGAGATCCAAGCATGGATAAGGAAATAATAAATAACAGAAGCCCAATTTGGCTGTGGAGCAGAGAACAATGGGGAGAGGGTAAGACAAGGCACAGGACTTGCACTCAGAAGCAAGCTTCCCTGGTCCTTTTAGGAAACCAGTCAAGGGGAAAAACAGCTGAGGCTGCTGAGAGTCACCCCAAATCAGCAACACCTTCAGGAGATACAGGATGGCGTAGGACTCCAGGTGACAGAGTTTATGGTCGGCTTGAGAGGACGGAGCTGAGGCCACTCTCCTTCCCTTCCATTTATCTTGTGAATCCATCTGGGGCCATTCTATATCACCTCAGAATGGATAACTCCATAGACCCCAGCTGGGTTTGCAACTTGTAAATATCTATTAGAAGACCACTCTCACTTTTTCATTCCACCTTGCCACCAGCCCAAAAGAAAACACAAAGCAGCAAGTATCTACAGAGAAGCACTCAGTGGTGTGTGTAGATATGTGTGTGTGTGTGTGTGTGTGTGTGTACACGTGCACGTCCTTGTGCATGCTCTTGAACTAGGATATGGGAGTAAGAAATGGAAGAGACAATTGCAGGCAGCTGTAATCAATGAGAAGAACCAGGATTTGGAATTGGGAGATCTGATTCTGCTACCAGTTAGCTTCATAACCAAGGGCAGGTCATAGCCTCTCTCTGTCTTACTTTGTTAACTTTTAAAATGAGGATAAAACCTAGCCCATGCTGAGGTGTTGGAAGTCCCAGATTCATGCATTCTTTCATCTTCTGGGATGAAAAATACCACATTCCACAATGAGATGCAGAGATACAGGATATAGCCTCTGCCCTTAAAGAGCTCCCAGTCTAGGTCCTAGACTCTAGGAAAAGGAGATAAACAATAAACAAGGAAATAGATAATTACAAAGCAATATGATGGGCATGGAACAGAAAGAAACCATAGGGTCTGATGGGACTACAGATGGAGGCAGAGTGTAGCAGAGGCTGAAGACTCCCCACAATTTCGACTGAAGATACAGGCAGTTTCTTGCCTGGGGGCTTTCTCTGGCCACTGGAGACCACTTTGCCCTGCAGGCTGGTAGTGAGGAGGAATTAATGTCCTCCTAAGCAGCTGCCTGCCTATGAATGACCATGGTGTATCAATACCCAGCTTCCTCATGCCTTGGGGGAGCTAACTCTGAGGTGAGTGTCTCCACCCTATTTCTCAGAATCCTGCCAGCAGAACCAAGTGTCAGCTGTCTACCAGATGGCTTGCTCAGTTGATCCCTTTACTGACTTTTCCCCTTCTCATTCATCTCCCCACTCCTTTTCCAATATTCTCTGGGGTTCTTTCCCAATAAACTCCTAACACTCAAACCCTTGTCTCGTGGAAATCCACTGTCAGACGGCAGACACCCAATCCCTCCTAGGAAGCGGGAGTGAAGTAGAATCCGTAGGAGGAGTGACATCTGAACTGAGCTTCTGAGAGCCTGAAGGCAAACACACTTGACCATTCTAAGTGCTAGACATGGGTAAAGAGCCAGAATGAGCATTGTCAATGGAAGGGGAGTGAATGTGGGCTACCCACAGCGTGGTCCTGGAACAAATGCTGGTCCCTAAACAATATAAATCACTGGTTTAATTACTCAAACTTTCTGTTTGAGTAAGCATTGGCCTGCAACAGATTAGAAATTAAATAAAACAAGCAAAGCTTTATTACAGATAGTTTGACCACAGTTTAGAACACCTAGTTCCCCTCTTACACATGTTTTTTTCTGTTGTCATGTCCACAAGCAAAATAAGTGGTGCTTTGTCCCAAGTCTTCTCCAGGATAGGTCAACCTAGAAAAAAAACAAAGCACAAGGGCCGCTCACATGGAATTTAGCCTCAGGCCTCCAGAACCATGGAATGTTCTGGCCTTTGGAAGGACCTCTGGCCTCCAGCTTGCCAAAGACTCAGAGTTCATGTGCTTCTCCCTCAGCAGGGCTAGGCACAGCCTGTTCATTACTCTGGTACAGCCAACCAACAAGCTCAAGAAGTTAATCAGTAAAACAATGTCTAGAAGACTGAGCCCCATAACATAGGATGAAAGGGGCTGTGGCATTTCATCTGCCAGATCCAGCTTGTCAACACCACTTTGAATATGTTTCTCAGAGCAGGTAGGAAGTCATTAAACTTGATGTGCACCCTTTCTCCCTCCCTTTTCCCTCTCCCATAACCAACAGAGCCCAAGCCCTGCAAAGGGTAAGTGCTCAAGAAAGTTCTGAAGTGAATAAATAAAAATCATACTATGATTTGTGTTTTAAATGCAGAGCCCCTCCACCTATATTGACTCCCTCCCATCAGAATTCAAACATGCCCAAGTTCTCACCTGTCCAAAAACACAACCCCACTTGTCCTGCTCCTCCTCCCCATCTCGCTCCCACCCCTTATAGACACAGTTCTTGAAAGAGTGATCTTTTATCTTCACATTGGCTCACATTGACCTCTCAAATCCTCTCCTCTGGCTTCTGCTCCAGTACTTCTCTGAAACTGCCCCAGCCAGGGTCTCCAACAACCTTCTTGTCTTTAAATAAACACTTCTCAGAGTCTGGATTGCACTTACCTTCTCTGCAGTGTTGGGTTCTTACTGATACTCTTCTATTCTTTACGCTTTTCCTTGGCTCTCGTGACATCACCGTTTTCGCTTTTCCTTTCCACGCCCTGGACTGTTCACCTTATTTGACTTTGCCAGCCTCTTCTTTTCTGGCTGTTTCTTAAATGTGGATGCTTCCCAGGACTTTTTCGCATGTCTCTGTTCTCACCATGCACAGTCTTCCTGGGTAACAGAGACGTGTACCGTGGATTCAATTACCATCTACACGCCGAGGTCTCCTAAAGCCACACCCAGTCCAGACCTTCCTTCTTAGCTCCAGACTCATACACTCTGCCTACTTGGTTGTGCCACTGACACCCAAAAACTAACACACCCAAATCTAACTCAGCATCTGCACCAATCTTACCTCTCATGCTCCAGCCCTGATGCCGCTGGAACGGCAATACTTTTCCACCAGCCACTCGGAAAAAAAAAAACCAAGGACACATCTTCGCTTCTTCTCTGCCTCCTCAATCCCCTCTCCCTGATTAGTGAGTCCTTCAAAGTTCCCCTCCTCCTAAACACCTCTCCATCTGCGGACTTCTCCCCAGTCCCACTTTCAAGAACTGTGCCCCATCACTTTCCTCTGGGACCACATGTGTTGCTATTTCCAATCCTGTCTCCTCTCTGCAACCAGATAAATTTTTCCTAAAAGGATCTTTGAAGCTTTATTTATTTATTTATTTATTTATTTATTTATTTATTGCTGTGTCAGATCATTTCTTTTATTTTTTAATTTTACTTTAAGTTCTGGGATACATGCGCAGAACATGCAGGTTTGTTACTTAAGTATATATGTGCCATGGTGGCTTGCTGCGCCTATCAACCAGTCATCTAGGTTATATCAAGCTTTACTTTTAAAGGAGACCTGTCTTACTAAATTAAGCCTTCCCAGAACCGCCGGGTCAACCAGGTGAGAGCAGCAATGCTTTGGAGATGCAGTGCAGGTGCCAGCATGAAGCCCTCTTCCTCTCCTCTCTCCCACTCCAGAGGAAACTTTGCGCTCTGGGGAACTGTTTGAAAATCACAGTCCTCGGGGTTCAATCTGGTCACACTGATCTCCTTTTTAAAATGCTCCAAGTCACCCATTATCCTCTGATCAGATTCCTGAGCACATGGCAAGATTTTCCAGGACCTGGCTCCCGCCTCTCTCCAGACTTGCATCTGCCCAGCTCCTCAGCTCTTTGCTGCCATGCACTCATTTCATTCCTCAGCTCATCATTCTCGCACCGCGAATCTGTGAGCTCGGGCTCCCTGTGCTCCTTTCCCTCTCTTCCTGGAGCTAACTCCTGCTCCAGTCCTTTGGGTCTCAGCTCCGATGCCATATCCCAGACCTTCTGAGGCTGGGCTAGGGTATCACACAGCACATCAGGCTCTCCGCTTCGGGCCCTGGGTGGTGGTCGCAGTTAAGGAACTGAGCTCCCCTCCAGCAAGCTCTAAGGGGAGGGCCCTCCGGCCACCGCCTCACCCAGAGGTCCGGGAGCCGGACACCCACTCAGTGCATGCCCCAAGTGCGCCTCTGTCTCAGGTACACGTTAGACTTGCCCATTCACAAAGTCCCATCAGACTGTCACAACTGCCTCACCCCAGTTGACAGGTGTGAAAGAGTGACACATAATCAAGACTACACAGAAAGTGGCCGATCCATGACTGAAACACATGATGAAACCATCTCTATGCCCTTGCAGGTCTCATCACGACTGACTGTGAAGCCTCACTGGTTTGGGTTAATCATGGCAAAGGCCAATCTAAATTAAAGAAAATGTGCCGGGCGTGGTGGCTCACGCCTGTAATCCCAACACTTAGGGAGGCAGAGGTGGGTGGATCACTTAAGGTCATGAGTTTAAGACCAGCCTGGCCAACATGGTGAAACCCCATCTCTACTAAAAATATAAAAATTAGCTGGGCCTGGTGGTGGGCACCTGTAATCCCAGCTACTTAGGAGGCTGAGGCAGGAGAATAGCTTGAACCCGAGAGGCAGATGTTGCAGTGAGCCGAGATCACGCCATCACACTCTAGCCTGGTCAACAGGCACGACTCCGTCTCAAAGAAAAAAATAAAAATAAATAAATGAAGTAAAATGTTATTATACTTTAAAAATATATACAACTTATTGTTTTAAGTGACATACCTAATTGCAGCAAAGTGTTTCTTGGAAGAATCACTTTAGGGAACAGCTAAGAAGTCTTTGTAAACAGCCTGTTGATTATTTGTAAAATGGTGCTTTTCACAGCCTCACAGAGTCTTACCTGGGGAGGGGAAGAGGGAGTTTGGAGGTTGCCTTGCCCCAGAAGCATCTGTTTCTCCCTGGCCTGGGCACCAGCCTGCCCAGTCACAGCGAGAAGAGAACCCACTTATCCACTTCTTCCTACTTGCCAGGCTCCTGGGGAGGCAAAACTCCACCCAGGGCTGCCAGAATTAAGAAAATGTGGCACATATACACCATGGAATACTATGCAGCCATAAAAAAGGATGAGTTCGTGTCCTTTGTAGGGACATGGATGCAGCTGGAAACCATCATTCTCAGCAAACTGTCGCAAGAACAGAAAACCAAATACCGCGTGTTCTCACTCATAGGTGGGAATTGAACAATGAGATCACTTGGACACAGGAAGGGGAACATCACACACTAGAGCCTATTGTGGGGAGTGGGGAGGGGGAGGGATAGCATTAGGAGATATACCTAATGTAAATGACAAGTTAATGGGTGCAGCACACCAACATGGCACATGTATACATATATAACAAACCTGCACGTTGTGCACATGTACCCTAGAACTTAAAGTATAATAATAATAATAACAATAATTTTTAAAAAAAGACTGCCTTTCCTTTCTGGCCAAAAGGGCACACTGATTTCTTATTGCAATGGCATAGAATATGTGGCTATCACAAGATGGTGACAGGGACAGGCCAAACAGGTTTCTTGCTCCTCCATTTGTTTTCTATTGCTACATAACACATCACCGCAAACTTAGTGACTGCAAGCAACACAAATTTATTATCCCACACTTTCCATGGGTCAGAAGTCCGGGCATGAGTTAACTGAATTTTCTAGTCAGGGTCTCACCATTTTAATGGGGTAGTTGCGCTGCATTCCCCTCTGAGGCTCAAGGTCTTCCTCCAAGCTCACTGCTGGTTGGCAGAATTCATTTCCTTATGACCGTATGACTGAGGCCCCCCTCTTCTTGCAGGCTGTTGTTCTTGCAGGCTGTTGTTCTTGCAGGCTGTTGTTCTTGCTGGCTGTTGGCCAGAAGCAACTGTCAACTCCTAGAGGCTAAGAGTTTTTTTGGTTTTTGTATTTTTTTTTTTTTTTTTTGAGATGGAGTCTTGCTCTGCTGCCCAGGCTGTAGTGCAGTTGCACAGTCTTGGCTCACTGCAACCTCTGCCTCACAGGTTCAAGAGATTCTCCGGCCTCAGCCTCCTGAGTAGCTGGAATTACAGGCACCCACACCGTGCCCAGCTAATTTTTGTATTTTTAGTAGAAATGGGGTTTCATCACATTGGCCAGGCTGGTCTCAAACTCCTAACCTCAAGTGATCCACCTGCCTCAGCCTCCCAAAGTGCTGGGATTACAGGTGTGAGCCACCGTGCCCGGCCTAAAGGCTAAGAGTTCTTTGTCACATTGCTCTCTACATAGGCCCCCTCACAACAAAGCAGTTTACTTCTTCAAAGTCAATAGGAAAATGTTTTGTACTTCAAATCTCTTCCTTCAGGAAGGGCCTACTGTCTTGTAAGAGTTCATCTAATTTGCTCAGGATAATCTCCTTTCGATTAACCCTATGTCGACTGATTTGGCACATCAATTATATCTGCAAAATCCCTTCACCCCTTTACCTAATTGTGGGAATGAAATCTACCACATTTATAGCCCTGCTCACACTTGAGGGAAGCGAATTATATGGCATGTTCACCAGGGGTGGAGGAGCCTGGAATTCCGTCTACCGCGTTTCCCTGGTCTAACTCCTTGAGATGTGCAATACCAAGCAGAATCCAGCTATCCTTGCACTGCTCTTGCCATTTGATGGGTGGGATTCTGCAATGGTTAAGACAGTCCTGGACCCTAAAGCTGGCCTAGCTTGCTTAGTTTTGAATGCAGAAAGGTTCTGCCCTGAATTTACAGCTGGGTGAATGTTCCAATAAGGAGGTGGGAGACATAATGGTCAAAGCTGGGTTAGGACTTTATTACTTTCTCTATGACAGAGAAAGGGAAAAGAGGAGTTAGTGCGGACGTGAAATCAAATGTTCTTTGACCTATTTTGGTTAGCAAAAAGTGCCACGGACTCCCCAGTTTCACAGTGATGTTCAACATGGGCAAATGTGATTTCTAGGCAGAGGAGCTTTTTTTATCAGATCATAAAAAGCCAAGGTTCAGGATTTTACTTGCTGCCTTGCAGGTTTGGAATCTAAGGTCCCACTGAAGGAATTTCCTCAAGGGTTACCAATAATAGCATTACTTTATTTACTCATCCAAAACATCCTGTGAGATGAGTATATTATTATTATTATTCCTATTTTATAAGTACGGAAACTGAAGCTCAAAGAGGTTAAGTAGCCTGCTCAGTTACACAACTGTTTAGTATAGAAAGATGGGGTTGGTTGCAGTCTGTCTGGCTCCAAAGCCTTGCTGGTTACCATTTATGAGGCAATTTCTTAGTTTTTCACATCAGCCCCTTTGCCTGTGCTCTTCCTGCTCTCTGGGACTCTGCCTAGTACTTTACAAGAAAGCCCCTTCCAGGTTGCATTGTCCCTGAGTGTAAAACTTCTTTAGTTTGGAATCTACTATTCTATTGATTTCCTCTCAATTCCGCTCTTTGCAGCACATTGAAAAAGCAACTAACCAACCAATCAATGAAAAGAACCTCCTCCTTCTGCAAGACATTCAAATGTTTAACAGTAGCTCTCATGTTCCCTTTAGGACTAAATCTTGCTAGGTTTTCTCACTATTCCTCACATGACTTGATTTCCTGATCATCTGTAATTCTATTTGCCCTCTGGTTAATCTTTGATTTATCATTTTCTGCTGAAAACAAGATACCCCAAATTGAAGACTGTTTGTGCTATGTCTAATGCGTAGAACACTGCAAGACCATCACCCACCTGATATGGATACTATGTCTGTGTTTATGTACCCTAAAATCACATTAGCTTTTTAAATAGCCAAATCACATTGTTGGCCCATATTTAAATTGCACTTGGCTAAAACTTTGGGTCTTTCTCCACTAAACTAATGTCAAGCCACAGCCTCTCAATACTGACCTTGTGTTGCTGAACTTTTTTTTTTTAACCTAGTTTTCATTTCCTTTCTGCCCTCTTTTGGAACATGTTCAAATCCCTGTAAGTCTGAATCTCCAATGCAATGTCTTAGTTCTTCCTCCAGTACTGAGTCATCTGTACAGTTCATAAGTAAGTTTTCTAGCTTTTCAGCCAGATATCAATCAAGTGTTACAATGGACAAGTTGAAGAATAGAGTTCTTTAAGGTTGATATGACAAGTTAAACAACTGAACAATTAAAAATTGTTAATCCCTTAATTGAACTAGTATCCACGCTTTGTGAAAATTGAGCTACGATATGTCTGCGACATTCCCTTTATTTGTGAACCTAGTAATTTCCTTAAAATGGAAATGAGATTAATAACAAATACTTTTTTCCTAGAAAAGCCATGCTGATTCTTAAGTCACTACTAATGATTATAAACTATCTGTTAAAAATCATAGCTTAATGTTTTATCAGGGATTGATACTATTATAATTTGTTCCTGGAATATACCTTTTCTCTAAAGATCTTTTTTTTTCTTTTTGATAGGGTCTTGCTCTGTTGCCCAGGTTGGAGTGCAGTGGCATGATCACGGCTCACTGCAGCCTCAACCTCCCAGGTTCAAGTGATCCTCCCACCTCAGCCTCCCAAGTAGCTAGAACCACAGGCACATGCCAGCACGCCCAGCTAATTTTTTAAAATTTTTATAGAGATGAAGTCTCACTATGTTGCCCAGGCTGGTCTCAAATTCCTGGATTCAAATGATCCTCCCACCTCAGCCTCCCAAAGTGCTGGGATTACAGGTGAGAGCCACTGCCCTCGACCTCTAAAGATGTTTACAGTGTTTGAAAACCTTGTTTAAGCATCCTTTCTGAAAACTTATATAGATTAATAATTGGCTTATATGAATATTTTTCCTAATAGATTTTTAAAAAACACTTAACATTATTCCTTTAATTCAAAATACCAAATCAGCAAGGTCCTAACAATGTCTCTAACTACTATTATTTATTACTCACATCCCTCCAAAATATAGCCAAAGACACATACCAAGCTTGTGAAATACATTTATAGAACTTGTAACTGTGAAGAACAAATTTAGGTAAATCATGACCTTCAGGTCAGCTGTGATGGAATCTAGGCCACTTGTTTTTCTTTGTTCTTATTTTGAGATAATCTTTTCCTCCCTATTTTAACAGCCCTGTAATTTTGTGTATCTAATTCCTTTTTTATTACAATGAAGCCATCATCATCATATTACAGTCTGAGTAGACCAAAGATGTAAATTAATCTGAAGAGTCTCTGGTCTCTGTCTTTTTTTTCTTTTATCCAACGAGCGTGGATACTAGTTCAATTAAGGGATTAACAATTTTTAATTGTTCAGTTATTTAACTTGTCATATCAACCTTAAAGAACTCTATTCTTCAACTTGCCCATTGTAACACTTGATTGATATCTGGCTGAAGAGCTAGAAAACTTACTTATGAAGCTTTGGTCTTGATGAAGTCCAGAATTATTGAAATGTGGATAGCAAGAATCAAAGCTTATCCTGAAAATAAATGTGCACAGTTTGTTCAGCTAGTTAGATCTGTCCATTATATCAGAAATACCTGGGGTTTCAGAAATATCTGGGGTTTTGGTAGTTTTTAAAGTATTTTTTAATTTAAGATATATTACTTAGACAAGTGCATACAATTTATATGTACAGTTTAACATATGGTTGTTAAGTGAAGACCCAAGCAATCATCCCCCAGGCCAAGAAACAGAACATTAAGAGCACTACAGAGGTCCTCTTTCTATTCCTTGCTATAATAACAACCCCCTCCTTCCACCCTCCAGAAGTAACCATTTGCCCTTTATAGTAACAATTTCCTCACTTTTCATTGTAGGTTTATTGCCTGAGGATGCATCCCTAAACTGTATGTATTTGTTTTACTTGGTTCTAAACTGTTTAAAAATGGAACTGTATTGTATTATTCTTTTGAAACTTAATTTTTTTCCTCAACATTTCAGATTCATCACATTGTTGCATTCAAACTGAATTGCTTATTTTCCTTCTGTCATCTACGGTATGAATATACCATATCATGGGCATTTTGTTTGTTTCTGGTTTTCGGTAATTACAAAACACAAATGTTGCTTTAGACATCCTTTTACACTTATCTTAGTGAATGTACATATGCATATCTCTAAAAAACATGGAACGTTCAACTTCACTACACAACGCGACACTGTTTTCCACAGCAAGTTTACTGATTCACATTCTTATCATCAGGATTATGAGTTACTAAATCTCCACATCCTAGCCACATGCAGTATTGTTAGTCTTTTTAATTTTTACCAATCACAGATGTGTAGTTGTATTTTGTTATAATTTTAATTTGCATTCTCGTGATTAACACTGATGTTGAGCACTTTTCATAGGTTCTTTGGCCATTTGAATATCTCTTCTTGTGAGGTACATGTTCAAGTCTTTGCCTATTTTTTCCTATCGGGTTTTCTGCCTTATGTATTTTTAATATTTATCATATATTCTGTATGCTAGCCTTTTTAATCTATTTCTTGTTCAGAAAAAAAAAAATAAAAAAGTGCAGCCTACTGTCAGTGCTCATTTCTCGGGGCAAATGAGAAATGGGTTAAAAAATTATATATGTTACAAATGTGTCCTCCCACTCTGTGGCTCGTATTTTAACTCTTTTTGTGGCATCTTTTGAATAATGGAAATTTTAAATTTTACTATAACCAATTTATAACTTTTCCTTTGTGTTTAGTGTTTTTTTAATCTACATAAGATGTCTACTCCAAAATTACTAAGATATTCTCTTACACTACCTTCAAAAGCTTAGTATTTAGCCTTTCACAGTAGATCTTTGTCTTGATCCATTCAGCTACTGCAACAATACATCTTAGACTGGGTAATTTATAAAAAAGTGAAATTTACTGCTCACAGTTCTGAAGGTTGGGAACTCCAAGATCAAGTTGCCACCAAGTTTGGTGTATGGCAAGGGCCTGTTCCTCATGGACAGTGCCTTCTATGTATTCACATGGCAGAAGGGGCAAGGGAGCTGAAACCTCATTTATAAGGGCATTAATACCACTCATGAGGGTAGAGCCCTCATCAATCACCTCCCAAAGGCCCCATTTCCAACACCATCAGATTGGGTATCAGGCTCCAACATATGAATTTTGGGGGGACACTAACATTCAAACCAAAGCAGTCTGTAATCCACTTGGAACTGATTTTACATACAGTATGAGGAAGGAATAAAATCTCAACGTTTCCAATATGAACAATTTCCGGTTGTTCCATTATTATTTATTACAAATGTTATCCTTTACCTACAGCCACTTCTGTCATAGATCAAGCCCATGTATGTGAGATCTAAGTTCTCTATTCTGCTTCACTGGTCAATTTTTATTTTATTATATTTTTTCCCTTCATTTTCTATACTCTAGAGGAACTACTTGCAGCCTGTTTTTAAAATCTTTGCATAAATACCACATCATCTTGATAGCTAAAATACTGTAATGTATCTTGATATCTGATAAAACAAATTCTCCTACATTTTTCTTTTTCTTCAAAAAGTAGCTTCTCAAATTCTACAAAATAAAATCAATTGGAATTTTGATTGGGGTTGTGTCAAATCTACTGATCAGTTTGAGAGGAACAAACATTTTTAAAATAGTCATTTTTCTATCCATGAACATGGTATAACTCCTTTATTTGGCTATTTAAAAATATCTCTCAGTAAGTTTTAATTTTTCACCTTTTGAGGACTTCTGCATCTTTTCATAGATTTATTCCTAAGTAATTAATGCTTTTTAAATTATATTATGATTGGTATCTCTTTTTAAATTCTACTTTTAACTGTGTTTTTACTGGAATAGAGAAATACAACATTTTTTGTACACTGGTATTTTTGTTATCAGTAATAGTTTAGCTGTAGTTTTTTGGATTTTTTAATGCATTTATAATAGCATCTAAGAAAAATGACAGTTTTTTCATTACAACTCTTGTGCCTTATATTTATGTGTCTTCCTTATTTCACTGGATAGGCCCTCCAGTACAACATTGACTAGAAGTACAGACTTGCTCCTAATCTCAAAGTGAAATCTTTTTTTAAAAAAGTAATTATTTATATATTTTAAATGGCAAATTAAAAAACTGTATATATTTATCATCTAAAATATGTTGTTTTGAAATATGTAAAGCTGGGCACGTTTGGTGCATGCCTGTAGTCCAAGCTACTCAGGAGGCTGAGGTGAGAGGATTGCTTGAGCCTGGGATGTTGAAGTTGCAGTGAGCTGTGATTGCACCACGGCACTCCAGCCTGGATGACAGAGCGAGACCCTGTCTCAAAAATAAACAAACAAAATGTATATATATACATTGTGGAATGGCTAAATCAAGCTAATTAACATATGCACCAAAGGAAAACCTTTTAATGTTTTATCATGTAGTACAAGATTTGCTGAGAATTTTATGTTGATATGTTTTATCAAATTAAAGGAGTTTCTTTCCATTTCTAGCTGCAAAGGAGATACATAATGAATGTCACCTAATGCTTTTTCTGCAATAACCAAGATGACCATTTAATTTTCTTCTTTAGCATGTAAATGTGGCAAATCACATTATTTTTAATAAATATATTTTTATTTAACACTTGCTAAATACTTTTTTTTTTCTTCAGGTTCCAGACTGAAACAATTAACTGCAGCAGGAAAGAGCAGAACATGGGTGGGTGGGACCTGAAATATACCTACTCAAAATGACCAAACAGGGTTTTGAAACTTCCCTCCCACTCTAAGTGCTGCAAGGAGGCTGTAGTTGAGTTGGGATTCAAGTGGTCTGAAAACAGGTTCCCATCCTGCTAGCACTTTTCAGTGGGTTCAGGGGGCTCCAAGACCAAGTGCTGGGGAATCCTAATGGACAGATAACATCAAGCACAAAGGTCCTCAGCAGGTTCAGAACCCTTAAAAGTGCAAGATCAGGACACCATTTAGGATACGTGGGTTGGGACAGGAGGACGGGAATTGACAAGAACAAGGCAGAGACCCAGTCCAAAACTGGGACAGCAGCATGAACTTGTGACCAACACCGGAACCACAGTAAAATGTGAGTTATTAGAATGGAACACTACATCAGAATCTGAAAAACAGTAAAAATGACCCAGAGAGGTGTAATTGGAGCTACTTAAATCTCTTATCTCACATGAGGATTGATTTTAGGAGCTGGAAGTAGGGCTGTACTTGCAAAGACAGATCAAGTAGCACCAGGTGGGGGAATGTGAAGGCAGTTGGGGACTGAGATAGACTGGGCTGCCTGAAAAATTTAAAATCCCTAGAAAAGGAGACCTGGACATGGTTTGAAGCTCAGACCTGGAAAAAATAAGAGAGAGAGAAGTAGCATGAGTTTGGTTGCATTAGCCTAACCCAACTCTTTCCAGAGGAAGCTGATTCATTCAAAGCCCAGTGCTACAGAAGACCATTTCCCTCAATAAACTATGAAATGAGAACATGTCCCTTGCACACCAGGGAATCCACATGGCTCATGGTAGACTCGATACATGTTTTTGAATTCTTGAACTAGCTGGAGTGCCCTGGGCGCGTTTCTTTTTTTCTCTTCACTCCTCAATTTCTTCCTCTACCAAATGAGGATCAACTCTAAGATCTTCCCTAACTTTGTCCTCCTTCATTCCTAGTACTTTGTATTCTTTCAGGCCTTCATCACTGCTCACTTTTGCAGATCTCCTAGCGGGGACCCTGGCTTTCTGCCTTGCCCATCCCACACTGCTGTCTGAGCTCTCTCTAACATCTTAATCTATGTTACTCCTTTCCTGAAACCTTTCAAACACCAGCCTCTGTGGGTCAAAAGTCCAACTCCTGAAACTGCCACAAAAGGCCGTACACGTGCCAGCCTCTGCAGTCCTCTCTTCTGTCCAGTGACTTACCTCACATGGCACCCTCGCCCTTGAACCATCTTGAACAACTTAGGGTTCTCCAGATGTCTCTATTGACCATTATTGTTCTATAAAATGAGGATATTTACAAGACTGTCATGAAAAGCAAGTAAGAAATGTGGAAACAAATTCTAAATGATCTATTTAGATAACTAATTATCTAATAACATCGCAAATATTAAGACTGATGGATCCTGAGTGTGTAAGTCAGCTTAGGCTGCTATAACAAAATCCCACAGATCAGATGGCCTGAACAAAAGACATTATTTCCCACAGTTCTGCATGGTGGAAAGTCCAAGATCAAGGTACTGGCAGGTTTGATGTCTGGTGAGAACTCACTTCCAGGCTTGTGTACAGCCATCGTTATGCAGTGCGCTCACATAGCAGAGAGGGAGGGCGTGCACGTGAGCCAGCATGCACGTCTTCTGGTGTTTCTTATAATCCCATCATAAGGGCCCTGCCCTCAGGACTTCCTCTAAACCTAATTACCTCCACAAGGCCCCATCTCCAAATACCATCACATGGGAGGTTAGGGCTTTAACAGATGAATGTGGGGGTGGGGGAAGATATAATTCAGTCCATAACACTGAGCAAAGGGATGATGGTTGATAGCTTTTGGTATCCAGTGTCTTGCTCCAGTAGAGCACCTATGGTAACAGGAAGTTCGTGTTCAAAACAAGGCATTCTGTGTGTAAAAAACTACCAATTTTTCAGGAGGCTGAGGCGGGAGGATCACCTGAGCCCAAGTGTTCAAGGTTACAGTAAGGTGTGATCACACCACTGCACTCCAGCCTGGGCTACAGACTGAGTCCCTGTCTCTAAAAAACAGCACAAAACCAACCAACCAAATAACAACAACAGCAACCAAAAAAACCTACATATTTTGAGGGGGTGGAGGGAAGGTGACAGAATAAAAGAGAAAGTTGAGGATTGTTGGGAAATTAGAAGGGAGAGACAGGCAAAAGCCAGTTCACGGAGGAGTCCTGTATTTACCAAAAAAGGTGAATTATAACTCATGACTGTAAAGGTAAACTGAGGCTGGAGCCAAACCGGGAACAAAGACACAAGGCAAATGGCAGTGAGGATGGCCTTTATTAGGACTCGCGGGCGAGGTTCCTCGGTCCAAAGGTGCGGGCTGAGGAAGTCACGCTGAGGGAGGAGGGTAGGGGCTTTTTTATAGCCCGAGAGGTAGGGAAGCTGTTTGTACAAACAGGGCCTGGGGGGTCTTGAAACTACTAGGGCAGGAGTTGAGTAAGGGTCATGAGGAAGGGGTATTTGGAAACTGTTAACTGAAACTGCTGTTTACAAACTTGTGGAATGCAGGTGAGCTGCAGGTCATGGGGGAGTGTGGTTGCCCAGCCGGAACCTCTGACGTATGCAAGTCTGCGGGTGTGTTCAAAGAGGAAGGGAAATCTCGAACAAAGGACCTGCTACGCCGGGTGGCGCCGCCATGTCGGGTCTAGATCCCTGCCTAACAATGACTAGGATCATGAGGAAACAGATTCACTGACACACTCGCACATGATTGGCTGTTAGCTTTAAGAGCTATTTAAATTCTCCCCCTAATGATCTTACTTTTGGGAATTTATCCTAGGAAAATAATCCAAAAGATCAGGAGAGGTATGTGTCCAAATACATTTATTACATTATTTATGATGATAAAAACTGGATGTAACTCATATTGGAATAGTTAAGTAGTTACTAGCTAAAGAGTTTCTGAATGAACCAATAAATGCTTGTTGAGTATAATGTGACAATGAGAACAGTGAAGTCCAGGTTCACAGAATGGAAAAATCTATGAAGTAAAATAAACAAAATATTAAATTATAGCTATATAACACTACAACTATATAAATACAGTGAAAAAACAGACAATACTAGAAGTAAATATAGATTAAAATGACAACAGACTATTTGTTAGTGTGGCGTAATCATGTGCCACTAAGATACTACGCTTAAAAAGACACTGCCGTTTTGAAAATGAAAAAACAACCAGTCCTGCACAAGGTAATCTGGCTGGTCTGTCTGCAGCACAGCCTCACAAAGTAGCCTTTGTTTGTCCCAGCCTGAATCAACACTTGGCTTTCAGTAACACAAGTGAATTGACGAAATATTTGGGGTCAATATAGTGGAAAGAAGTATTTGTTTTATAATGAAGCCCAGAACAATGGTCACTGGGGAAGCAGGGTGAAAAAGGAAGAGGATT
Organism: Macaca fascicularis; assembly: GCF_037993035.2. Lineage (NCBI taxonomy): Eukaryota > Metazoa > Chordata > Mammalia > Primates > Cercopithecidae > Macaca > Macaca fascicularis. Next base: position 144,389,001 of record NC_088382.1, read on the forward strand.
TGAACTGCTAAATGAACTACATGCTCCAGGCCAAAGCATCCATTATCGCCTACAGGCACGATGAGAAACAGAGTCCTTGTGAATAAATAAACCGAAGGGAACATAAACCATCAGATGATGCCCGAGCGGAACTGTGTTTACCCTCACTTAGAACAAATACTGAAGAGAAAGAGAAGCAGGTTATTTGGCAACAGTTATGACATTACTGAATTTATAGCTCATCTAGTCATAAGTTTCCTCAAAGGAGAGTTGTCAAATTTCAGAGCTGGATAAGGGGACCAAGGTCAAAAGGGGTAGGTGATTAGGCCAAGGTCATCCAGTCAGTAGACAGCATGGAATACAAACATTGGCTGCCGATCACACAGACTGCATGTCCAACTCCAGGACTGCCCCTTCCCAGCTACGTCTTAATCAAGCATTCCCTCAAACAGATATTAAGACAACATGTGTCTCAAACAAGTCACTCAGTCTCGCCTGCTGCCAATTTTCTCACCTGTAAAATAGTACAAGGCCGCTGCTGTGGTCCTCTGTGACTGTCCACCCAACTCACCCTTCTTCAAAACACCCATAAGAGCCATCTGTCACCAACCCTCAGCCCATGGGCTCTGAATAGGCCCCGAGCCCATGAGCACATCATATTCTCAGGGACTTGGGTGCTGGGTCAGGAAGGGTGTGGGACCTGATGAGAGGTGCTGAGGGGTGAGATCTCGGCAATGACAGAGGATGCAGCAAGTCCTTTTCCCCACTGACTTGAGCTGCTGTGACCTCCATCTTGGCCAACACAGGCAGTCAAAGAACAGAGCCAAGAGATGGGAGATGGGGAGCGTGGGTCTCGGAGATAGCACAAAAATCCCAGAACCAAGTTATTCCTGAAGCCAGCCTTACCTTTTTGGTTGCTGAGCCAATAGATTCCTTTTTTCCTGTTGGTGTTTGTTTTACGTAAGCAAGTATGAGGGTTTTTTCCTTTCATTTTTTATTTCAAAAGCTTTTTGGGGCTGGGCACGGTGACTCGCACCTGTAATCCCAGCAGTTCGGGAGGTTGAGGCAGGCGGATTGCCTGAGCTCAGGAGTTCAAGACCAGCCTGGGCAACATGGTGAAGCCCCGTCTCTACTAAAATACAAAAAAAAAAAAAAAAAAAAAAAGCCAGGTGTGGAGGCATGTGCCTGTAATCCCAGCTACTCAGGAGGCTGAGGCAGGAGAATTGCTTGAATCTGGGAGGCAGAGGTTGCAGTGAGCCAAGATCGTGCCACTGCACTCCAGCCTGGCAACAGAGCAAGACTCCATCTCCAAAAAAAAAAAAAAAAAAAAAAAAGCTTTTGTGGCATAAGTGTATTTTGGTTACATGGATGAATTATATAGTGATGAATTCTGGAATTTTACTGAGTTCTTTTTTGCTTAGGATAGTTGGATTTCCTGCCTGGTGTGGTGGCTCATGCCTGTAATCCCAGCACTCTGGGAGGCTGAGGTGAGCGGATCACCTGAGGTCAGGAGTTCAAGACCAGCCTGGCCAACATGGTGAAGCCCTGTCTCTACAAAAAATACAAAAATTGTCTGGGTGTGGTGGTGTATGCCTGTAATCCTAGCTACTTGGGAGGCTGAGGCAGGAGAATCACTTGAACCTGGGAGGCGGAGGTTGCAGTGAACCGAGATCACACCATCGCACTCCAGCCTGGGTGACAGAGCGACAGCAAGACTCCATCTCAACAAAAAAAAAAAAAAAAAAAAGATAGTTGGATTGCCTTTCACCTGCAAGCAAAAGTTTCTGAGAATCATCTCCCTTACGGAGAGAGAATACAGGTACAAGGGCCCAGCCTAACACCTGGCACAGGGTAGTTATTTAACAAATGTTGACTTCACTTTCTTCTCCATCTTCCTTACTGGGATTCCATCTCTTTTTTCTTTGTTTCTTCTTTCTTCACCAAGTTTCCTCCTTCCTTTAGGGCTCTATCCCTACTAGTCCTCATTTCCTGGAAGCACAGAGATAAGCAGCTTTCTCCTCCTCCTTGTAAAACTCTGCCAGCTAAGACTCTGGCATAAGCCTCAGTGACCTCTACTCTAGACCTCAATATCCCTGGTGCACACTTCTTTGAAATCAGACCCCATTAATTAGAACTCCTCACACTCATACAATATTTTATCATGGACTCTCACCTCCAGATTCTCATTTGGTTTAACTTTAGCCACGTGCAGAGGCAGGACAAGGTGTTCTTACGATCATAACCATTACTCAAATGAGGAATCAAATGTTCAGGAACGTGAGTAAGTGAGTACAGAGTGAGTAAGTCTGGGAACTGGGACACAAACACAGGTCCCAGGGCCAAACTCATTGCCCTCCCCGTTCTCCAGCCTGGTGCTGTTTCCTTCATTTAGAGTGAACACTCACATGCAGCGGATGCTGTGGGGCTCCACCTCCAATCCCTCTTTAGGGCCGACGCCCCCCCTCCAGATGCTGGGCACACTGCCTGCTGATTCTCACAGCTGCACCCCTCTCTGGAACTGTGGTCAGTGGCGGGGGCTACCCCATCTGAAGTTATGCTCCCTCCTAAGGGGCAGCCCAGGGCCAGTGACTGACCCCCTTGCTTCAATTTAGGACAAGTGAAGGGCCAACACTGCGCCAGAGCTCCCTGCAGGATCCTGAAAGCTGCCAGGTTTGGGACGCCTGGAGTGAGAAGCAGCTCCACGAGCGCAGTTGCTGTGTAGGCTGCTCTTCCACTTTGGCCACAGAATCCAGCAGATGTGAAGGTATGTAAAGCCTCTATGGCAGGTAGGAATGCTGTGAGTGGAGGCTTTGGGGTGAGAAAGGCCTCAATAACAACCAAATCACAAGTCAGCTTCTCCCTCTGCCCATTCCCACCTTCCTTCCTTCCTTCTTTTTTTTTTTTTTTTTTTTTGAGACAAAGTCTCACTCTTGTCACCCAGGCTGGAGTGCAGTGGTGTGAAATGGGCTCACTGCAACCTCCGCCTCCCAGGTTCAAGCACTTCTTCTGCCTCAGCCTCCCAAATAGCTGGGACTACAGGCACCTGCCACCACACCCGGCTAATTTTTGTATTTTTAGTAGAGATGGGGTTTTACTATGTTGGCCAGGCTGGTCTCAAACTCCTGACCTCAGGAGATCCGCCCACCTCAGCCTCCCAGAGTGCTGGGATTACAGGCATGAGCTACCACACCCGACCCTTCCTTCCTCCTTTAGAGGCATATTTCCTGAAGCACTTGAGTAAACTTTCTGCATTCTACTCTCCAGCTTAGAGTCTGTTTGCAGGGATTCCTGTCTAAGGCAGTTGGTAAGAGAAGCGATCCTAGGAAGCACACTCTAAAATGGGATTTTTAGGGATGAACTACTTGTTGGCCAGCTGGCAGTGAAGATTCCAGCACTTGTGGTGGGTGGGGTATTGGCAATGTCCCGCTGTCACTGGCAGTGAATTGGGATGGGACACTGGTGACAGGGGACATGCTCCTGTCTCCTCGTATACCTCTGGCACTAGAGAAGAATGTTACCTAAAAAGACAGTGCAATTGAGGGCTGTTGCAGGGTACCAATGATTTGATGGAGAGAGAAAAAAACAGACTCAGGATAAGTGGCAGACATGCCATCCTGTTTTGCTGGGGTGAATTGTAGCAGATGTGTCCTGGGGCTGGAGCTGCCAGTGGCAGTGGCTGCCTCCTGGTGATGCTGATTTCTCTCCCTAATACAGTCATGGTCCCAAGGGGACCAGAGAGGGCAATAGCTCTCTTGGCAATTCAGGTCTGCATTATGGCTTTGGTTATTGTTCCTGGAAGCTCAACAGAGATGGATTTCTTCAACCCTTTCAATGATTCTGCAACCCACTGCTGATCATTCTGAAGTCAAATCTTCTGATTTCAAAACCTACATTCTGTCCTCAACACCATGTGACGAGTAGGAGACTTGGGATTCCACTAACCAAAATGAGCTAAATCAAGGAAAGGAAAAAGTATTGCAGTCGCAGGGATAAATGAGTTCAGTTTTAGACATAGGAGCTTGATATTACTAGTAAGACAGCCTGAGACCATCCAGCAGAAATGTGACGGGGATTGGCTCTTATTAGCCTGGGGCTGGGAATGTAGATTTGGAGTTCTTTGCTAGAAAGCATGATCCTGGGTATGATCCCCCAGGATGAGTGTACGAAGAGACCAGGACTACAGGTGAGAAGAAAGATGCAGTGGAAGAAACAAAACAAAACAGTCATTTGGGAATAAAACACTTGGGTTCAACTCTCCACTTTACCTCCTACTAGCTATGTGATGTTGGGCAAATTACTTAACCTCTCTGTGCTTGGTTTAAGAGTGAGCACTGAGCATCTTGCTCTCCTGGCTACAATCTTTGGTTCTGTTTTGGGGAGGGTAGAGGAGGCTTATTGCCTAAACTTGCTGTCCCTAGGCTTGTTGCCTCATGTTTGCAAAATGGCTTTTCACGGCCCTGGCCATTGTGTCTGCATATAACCATGTTCAAGACAGAAATAAAAGAAAGACATGGAATGGAAAAGCTGGTTCTCCTCTTACTGGGAGACAACTTGTCTCTGACAACATATCAGCAAATGTGTTCTTATATCTCATTGGCCAGGGTTGGGTTACAAGACCAGCCTTAGTTGCATGGGGGGCTGGGAGAGCAAATGTTCCATCAAGGATTCCTTTGACTGATATGGATCATGATCCATCCTGATCCATGGCACATCACTGCCCCAAATAAAAGCATGATGTGGTGGTCCACCTCAAGGTTGTGTTCCACTGGTGCTCCACCTTGGTGCTCCACCTCAGGGCACCAGTGATATAGTGCTCCACCTTTGGGGCAATGATGTGCCATGAATCATGATGGATCCAGGATCCAGGATCCACGGCACATCACTGCCCCAAATAAAAGCAGTCATGTTAGCAAGGGAGAAAGGACTGACTATTGGAGCGACAAACAACATTGTCCATCAAAACTCATGAAAATCATTCTTTAGGGAAAGGTATAAATTTTGAATGCTAGAATTCAGACACGAGGCAGGACTCATCAATAGAGGAGATGGCTTTACCAATGCTATATATTTATATAGCACTATAAAGTTTATGAAAACGTTCACAGGTTCTTATTTGACCCTCACAACAGATCTGGGAGGTAAGTCAAATTTCCATTTTGTAGATCCAGCAAGAGGGACTCAGAAATCATTAAGTGAGAGAAGGGTCAGGCCTCATCCTGGGCCAACATTCTTCCAACTGAGCCAGGTAGATCTGGGACCCCCACGAATAGGCAGCTACCTTGAGGTAAATCCCAGGCTACCTCTTCTTCCACCACTGAAAGACCTGGAACCCCAAGATTACTATTATCTGGGACATCACAATTCTGAACAGTAGTAAATTGCTAATTCAATATTGATAGTTTATAGCAAATCAAACCTTTGGTAGAGGGAGGATGGTGATATTGAAAGAGAGTTGTGGTTTAGTATATGACCATAGGCAAAGAACATGATTATTCATTTAGGAAAAAAAATCAAGAAACAGACTGAAGAGTTTGAGGAAACTCTACAACTGAATCCATACTTAGAATTGAATTTTCAAAACAAGTTCCCAGCTGGGCGCAGTGGCTCATGCCTGTAATCCCTGCACTTTGGGAGGCCGAGGCAGGTAGATCACCTGAGGTCAGGAGTTCAAGACTAGCCTGGCCAACATGGTGAAACCCCACTTCTACTAAAAATACAAAAATTAGCTTGACGTGATGGCAGGCGCCTGTAATCCCAGCTACTCAGGAGACTGAGGTAGGCTAATCGCTTGAACCTGGGAGATGGAAGTTGCAGTGAGCCAAGATTGCGCCACTGCACTCCAGACTGGGCAACAGAGCAGGACTCCATCAAAAAAAAAAAAAAAAAAAAAGAAAAGAAAAAAGAAAGAACGAACGAACGAACAAACAGCTTCCCATGGATTATAAGCAATGCAAAATGCTAAAGAAACATCCATAGGGAAGAAAGCCAGAACCAGACCATTGATTTGGTTAACACAGCTATTCTATTGGCAGGCCCAGATTACAAGGGATTAGAGTGAGCGAGGACTGCCCTTATCTCTTGTTGGAGAATCATTTAGGAATCACCCAAAAGACTAGATAAAATTGTCAGTCCTCTCCCAAATATTGGAGAAGTTGCAGGAGTGGCGGGTGAGTGGGGGTGTGAGTGTGCATATTTCTCAAATACCTACAATGTGCAAAGCAGTACTAAATGCTGGGAGGAATAAAAGTGTGAATAAAAGTATCCATTCATTGATTTATTCGTAACTATTCATTAACAAACATTTATTGAGATGTCTTACATGTGCAGCACTGGGCTAGGTTCCAGGGATACTACTCAAAAAGCAGTCTAATTGGTGAAGGGAGGAGGGGGATGGGATTACAGTGAGAACATACAAGAATTTTAGATAAACATCTGATCAAGGCTGTAAGACAGGTGCTAACTGTTGTAAATACTAAGGGGAAAAATTCCAGCTGGATCTGGGATCCAGGAGAGGCTTCCTTCCTAAGTAAGATGGGAATTGAGCTTGGTCTTAAAGGATGGTTAGGATTTTGACAGTACAGATGAGCAGACACCGGAAGGGATCACATATTACAGTCTTTCCTGGTCTTTTATCTTAGAGGAGACAAACTGCCTACAGCAAATGTCAACAATGCACACCACTCTCCGTAGTGAGATAAAGAGCCTGGTATGCACAGAAAGCCCTGATCAGTGTGTCTCAAGCTCAAATCATTGTACTTTATCCTTTCCACTCAACAAATACCTGTTGAGCCCCTACTATGTGCTGAGCACTGCATGAGGCACTGAGGAGACAACTGTGAATGATACAGGCACAACCAAGACCTTCAAATGACTGAGGGTATGATGGAGGGAGACAGAGCAAGCATTTGTGATACATGCATCTAAAGTTATGAGAGTGGAAGAATGAGGGTTATGGAAGCACATAGTAGGGGAGCTTAGTCCAATCTGGATATTCTGTGCAATAAATCACAACAGGCTGGGCATGGTGGCTCACGCCTGTAATTCCAGCACTTTGGGAGGCTGAGGCTGGTGGATCATGAGATCAAGAGATTGAGACCATCCTGGCCAATACGGTGAAACCCCGTCTCTACTAAAAATACAAAAATTAACTAGGTATGGTGGCAAACACCTGTAATCCCAGCTACTTGGGAGGCTGAGGCAGAAGAATCACTTGAACCCGGGAAGCGGAGGTTGCAGTGACCCAAGATTGCACCACTGCACTCCAGCCTGGTGACAGAGAGAGATTCCGTCTCAAAAAAAAAAAAAAAAAAAGTAAAATAAATTAATTAATCACAATAATAAACACTTATTTTTTAACAATAAGTCATAATAATAAGCACTTATTTTTCTCATTTATCAGCCCATGATCTTCTGGGGAGCTCCACTTCAGGTCGCAGGTTGGCTAAACTTGATTCAAGGTTCATATTAGGGCCGGATCCCCTCCACATGTCTTCACATTTTCTCTGGACCAGCAGCTATTCAGTTCTCTCTCTCTCTCTTTCTGTCTCTCTCTCTCTCTCTCTCTCTCTCTGTGTGTGTGTGCGCGCACGCACGCGCATATGTGTGCTTTCCACAGGACCACAAGAGGCCAAGCCAAACTTCTCAAATACGTTTAAGGCCTTTGCTTGTGGCCCATTTTACAACACTCCATTGGCCAAAGTAAGTCATGAGCTAAGTCCAATATCAAGTAGGTGGAGACATATGCTCCACCCTCTGTCCTGTACAGCAAGGACACAAATCAGAGGGGCAGGAAATAACCAGGAACAATATCCTATCTACCACTTCATTCCCGGTCTCTACAAACCCCTCTTAATTGTCACCCATTTCTTTGCACCTCTTTAAAACAAAATCTCTGTGACAGAATTGTTTGTATCCACCGTGTCATTCATTCAGCACACTCTAAGCAATCTTTCTTTCCCAACCTCCAGCTGACACTGCTCTTGTCAAGGTTGCCAATGGCTTCTGTCTTGTCAATGGTCAAATCTAACCTTAGCCAACTTTCAGGAGAATTTGACACAGTCGATCTCTCCATCCCTTTTTGTAGCCTTTCCTTGTTTGGCTTTCAGACACCATCACCTCATGATTTTCCTGATTTCACTGGCCTCTTCTATTGTTTGCTAGTTTCTCTTTCTTTTTCTGACTTCTAACTGTTGAAGTGCTTTGGGATTTGGTCTTTGGGTCTCTTGCCATCTGTATCTTCACTTACAACATGTAAACATGGATTATGTTCAAATTTCTGTCTTCAGATTCATCCTCTTCCACACAACTGAGAAATATATCCAATTGCTTACCTGACATCTTTATTCTTGGATGTCTAATAACCTTTTTGAACCTGACATATCTAAAACAGAATACTTGCTCCCCTACCCATACCTCTCTACCCCTGAAAAACCTGCTTTTTTCCCAGTCCTCCTCTGGTAAATGGCAGCATCATATAGTCAATTGGATAAATAGATAATGAATTACCCAATGTTCGGGTCAACATAGATCCTGAATGCAACTGCTCCTCAGCACTTCCACCACTACCTCCCCTGTCTAAACAACCACCATCTCTTTATATGGACTACCACAACAGTCTCTTAACCAGTCTCCCTGTTAGCACCTTTGGTCCCCTACAATCTCATCAGAGTAATCTTTAAAAAATGTAAATCAAACTGAAAAGTCTTCTGCATTAGCAAGAAGAAATGTGAAGGGGCCTCTGATAGAAATAAAAAATAGTGTCATCATAAGGTAAATAAAAAATGTATATCAGATATAATGATGTCAATTCTTTTTTAAAATTCCTAATGGTTTTCTGTTTCCCATCAATTGTAAGGTCTTAACATAATCTGCTTATCTCACTGAATTCACCTTGTGTTACACTTAGCCTCCTTCACTCGGTTCCCCTACAATGTTCTTCTTGGAACAAGACAAGTTTATTACTACCTTGGAGCTTTTTTCTTGTTTCCTCTCATAATGCTTCTTCCTCCAGACTTTAGAATGGCTTGCGCCCTCATTTCTTTTAGGTCTCAGCTCAAATACTACCTTCTTAAAGACATACACTTGATCTCCCTAACTAAAAATTCAGCCTTCTTCATCTCTACTTCCTTACCGTGCCTTATTTTTTATAGCACTCATTGGTTGATTTATTTACAGATTTATTTATTCAGCCATTTGAATATAAATTTGCTAGAATGTAGGCTCCTCAAGTACAGGAATTTTTATATACTCATTATCACATCCTTGTGCCTAGAACAGTGCCTGGCCCATACAAGTTGCCTCCCTAAAGATTGGTTCAATAAATGCATAAATGCATGAATGAATGATCTCTGCTGCAACCATCTGAGTCAGGTATTATTCCTATTGGGTGACAGGAAACAGTGGCTTGGGAATGTCCAGCAGCTTGCCTAAGCTCTATGGCTAGATGATGGTCCTATCTTTCTAGAATCTAAAAAGTCTATCTGATTCTATTAAACCACACTTGGCTGAAGAGTTAGAAAATTGGGTTTCCTGTCCTGGATATTTAGAAAATTTTCCGTGTAATCTTGGACAAATTAGAAAACTTGCATTTTATAAGCCTTGTTATACTGATCATGTAAGTAATAGCAAGTGGTTTTCTAAAATCTCCAAGGCCCTTGCCAGCTCCATTATTTAAATAAATATAAAACAATTCACACTTATAATCATTGTTATAATATTTGATTTCTGCCTTGGGGCAAAGAATGCATGAGAAAATAATGAAGATGTAGAGCCCAGTGGTCCCACATTTACCCAGCAAAGTCCATGTCAATCTTTCTTTTCCTTGCCAAGTAATTTGTGTATTTGCTAAGTAGCTGCTGCCCTTGTCCTTGCTAGTTCTCTCATCCTGGGTAAAACATTTAGCTCCTCTAGGCTTCAAATCTTTGTTTTAAGGTTAAGTGGGATAATATACCTAAGACAGAAATTAAATTTCAGCTCTGCAAGTGTTATAATAAATCCTACCAATAAACAGATAAATTAGCTTGAATGGTTTTAAGTTTAGTGATTGCTGTATGTAGCTCCTCTACTGGAAATATTGCTTAACTATGCAAATATAGTAAATATAGGTTCCATGTGGTTTTCCTGGAAAATAAATTAGATAAACGTGTAAACTTTCACAGATTTATTAGAGACAATAGGAAGACAAGCTTGAATGTGGCTCATTGACACAATAAATCCCTTCCCTCCATGAGCCACCATTCAAATACATCTGATGTGCATCTTTTAATTTGAATATTCTTGATAAGTCTATTGTTTTGTATGCATTTAAATATACAGTATTGTACTATACATCTAATTCTGCTTTTACCTTTTATCACCAGGCACTATGCTTATCAGTGGATTTTCCAAGTTGGAGGCCTCACTGTTGCTTCAAGTATTACATGGTATGGCAGCACCCATCTGCCGTGTCCTTGTACACTTTATTATATATCTATGCACCTCATCAGGGAAGCATGGGAACCCACAGGCACTGCTAGTAGGAAGGCAAGCTGGCCTGGCCATTCTGGAGAAGAACCTGGCAGTATACTCGGTCACATTCCGGTCACACAGTCTGTGATTTGGGTATGCATCATGGAGAAATCTTCACTGCAGTGTTATTTAGGAAATCCAGGAGCTGGAGACGGAAAGCAATGTGCTAGAACTAGGTAGGATGTACACAGCTCAAATGGGCCCACTGTTAAATTTTCTGGAATTTGGCCAGCTGGTTTTTATACCCCATTATTATTTAAAATCAAATTATATAAACTTACCACTAAATAACATATATTTTTAAAGTAATACTTAAAGCACACTGCTTCCTAGTGCTTTCACTAGACTGAACCATCATCTTGGCTTCTGAGGTCACTGAGGCCTACTGCACCTCCCTGGTGGATATCCCATGTCATGGTGTGCATGCTGCTGCCCATCTCTCCTGGTTCTGTGTTCAGGGATGTCCCACTGGTAGCTTGAAAGAGGCCATGGTGGGAATAATTACACTACGGAAATTAGCAAACCCTATTTTGGCTAACCCTGAGAGCTAATTGTTCAACATTTACCAGTTCCCTGGAGACTGGTACTACGCCCCTTTATAAATGAGAAAAATGTGGCTCAGATGGCTTATGAAACTTGCCAAGAACCACACAACTTGTGACTGGTGCAAACTGGATTCAGACCCAAGCCTGTCTCAGACCTTGTACTTTACTTTGATGAAAATTAGAAGCGAGTTATAACGTTTAGACTATAAAATTCCCAATACTTTACTACCAACATTGCACTTATGTTTTTGATATTTAAAAAAAAAAACAAAACTATGGCTGCGTGCACCTGAGTACAGTGTGAAATCAAGAAACGACAGTTTTTAGAAACATCTGCTTACTGATTGAGCTTCATTAACTCCTCATGTGAGAGCCCAGTCCTGAACCACAGGTGCTGTTGCTTACAGTGCGGAAGAAAAATAAATGAGTTCAGTTTCCAGGTTAGTGCTGTGAGGTTACATAAACTAATCATTAAACATGACAGCTAAGATATTTTAGCTACTGTTTAACTTTAAAAGATTTGTTAGTAAATAATGATATTTGCACACTGGAGGCCTTGACCCTGTCTCTATCTGAGTCGCAAACCTTTGTGTTTGTATAGAAGTTACACTATTTCCTACATTTGACTTGAAATTTAGTCACATTTTCTTCTCAATATCAATTATCTACTTTCTCCCTCATTCAGTCACCAATAAACATTTAAAATGAGGAACACAACTTGAGACCAAAAGAGTTGGGAAAAATCCTTTCTAACATGACTGAATGAAAATATTTCATGAATCAAATGCTCTCTAAAATGTGAATATGAAGCGAACAACCTTCAGGATGACTAAATGATCAGATGCAAAGGTGAACTGAAATGAGCTCCTAACTGGATTCTGTAGGCCAACATTTTTTAAAAAGTATTTTTAATAACGAAAATTTCAAATGTTTACAAAAGTAGAGAAAACCGTGCAACAAATCTCCATGTACCTATTGTTGAGCTTCAACCATCATTAACTCATGGTCAATCATCTGTCACGCCCATCTTGTTTCATGGGTGTCTCCATCCAAACCTATTTGCCTTTCCAATCCCGGCAATGCCAGGGCATTTCACTATTCAATTTATTATTTACATATATATCCTAAGTGGATACATTCATCTATGGTATTCTACACACTGGGTTCCACAAAAGCAAGCAGACATTTGTGGTGCTGTACAACTATTTTTATAGAACTTGCCACCATACATTTATAAATTAAACCATTTAATGTACCAACAATGCTTTGAGGTAGAATACTACCACTTTACAGATGAAGGAACTGAAACACAGAGGTTAGGCAACTTGCCCACCATCACACAGTGAGTTAAGCAGCAGAACTGAGATTTGAACCCAGACAATCTGGTTCCAGAGGCTATGCCTTTAGCCATGACACCACAGCCTTCACACAGGAATTTACAGGCACTACTGAACACTCAACTGCTTAGCCAAAGCTTCTGATTAGAATAGTTCCTGCCCTGTTACCCCAGATCAATGAATAGATACTTTGCTTAAAACATTATTCAGATGGCTCTCCTCATCCCCAAACAATATCACAAGTTACTCCAGGGTATATTATGTTTATAAGTTTGAAATGTCAGGTTTCATTTCATTCATGACATCAAAACTTTGGAATTTGCTGAGATGAAACGTATGGCACAGTATATGATCAGTTTTTATAAATATTCAATGTGTGCTTGAAAAGAATGTATATTCTGCAATTGTTGGGTTCTATAAACATCCACTAGATTTAGTCATATGTTTAACTTTATATACATATAAAATGTTAAAATTTCTCATCATGATTGTGGATTTATATATTTTGCCTTGTAGATGTGTCAATTTTTGCTTCATGTGTTTTGAAGTCTGTTTTTGCAGATGCAAATCTAGAATTAGTATACTTTGCTGGCGATCTGGGCTTTTTAATCATTACACAGTGAGCTTCTTTATTCTTAGTAATGCCTTTTGCCTTAAACTATTTTACATGATAATAATACCATAGTATAACTTAATTCCATCATTTTACTTTCAACCTAGTACACAGGCTTTTGGTGTACCTATTAAGTAGTACACAACTGGCCAGGCTCAGAGGCTCACACCTGTAATCTCAACACTTTGGGAGGCTGACGTGGAAGGACTGCTTGAGCCCAAGAGTTTGAAACCAACCTGGGCAATATAATGAGACACTGTCTATATAAAAATTACTTTTTGGCTTCGATTTTGCTGTTAAGAAGTCTATTTCTCACTTTTTTTTAAAGGTAAGTGCTCTCTATCTTGTGCCTTTTTTTTTTTTTTTTTTTTTTTTTTTTGAGATGGAGTCTGGCTCTGTCGCCCGGGCTGGAGTGCAGTGGCCGGATCTCAGCTCACTGCAAGCCCCGCCCCCCGGGTTTACGCCATTCTCCTGCCTCAGCCTCCCGAGTAGCTGGGACTACAGGCGCCCGCCGCCTCGCCCGGCTAGTTTTTTGTATTTTTTTTAGTAGAGATGGGGTTTCACCGTGTTTGCCAGGATGGTCTCAATCTCCTGACCTCGTGATCCGCCCGTCTCGGCCTCCCAAAGTGCTAGGATTACAGGCTTGAGCCACCGCGCCCGGCCTATCTTGTGCCTTTAAAATGTTCTCATTGTCTTTAGTTATCTACAATTTTTACTATGTTGTAAACTTCTGTTTATCTTGCTTGATATTTGTATGGTCTTTGAATCTGTGGACTAATGCCTTTCATCTGTTCTGGAAAACTCTCAGGCATAATCTTCTACAAAATTGACCCCACCTTATTCTTCTCTCCTTCCTCTGGGACTCCAGTTAAACATATAACAGATCTTCTCCACTGTATTCTTTAAGATATTACTCTCTCTTCTGTTTATTCTTCTATTTATTCTCTATCCCACATCTTTTTGTCTTTTCATTCTTCGTTCTGTATACAGGCATACCTTGTTCAACTGCACTTTGGAGATACTGTTTTTTGTTTTTTTAATAAATTGAAGGTTTGTGGCAACCCTCTGTTGAACAAGTCTGTGAGCTCCATTTTTTCCAACGGCATGGGCTCACTTCATGCCTCTGTGTCGCATTTTGAAAATGCTCACATCATTTTCATTTTTCAATTATTAAATCTGTGATGGTAATTTGTGATCAGTGATCTTTGATGTTACAATTGTTTTGAGGCATCACAAAACAGACTCTTATAAGACAATTTACTTAATTAATAAATATTGTGTGTGTTCTGACTGCTCCCCTGACCAGTTGTTCCCCAACCTCTTGCCCTCTTCTCAGGCCTCCCTGTATTAGTCCATTTTCACGCTACCGATAAAGACATACCTAAGACTGGCGAATTTACAAAAGAAAAAGGTTTAATGGACTTACAGTTCCACATAGCTGGGGAGGCCTCACAATCATGGTGGAAGGCAAAGAGGGGCAAGTCATATCTTACATGAATGGCAGCAGGGAAAGAGAGAGAGCTTGTGCAGGGAAACTCTCCTTTTTAAAACCATCAGACCTCATGAGACTTATTCACTATCATGAGAATAGCATGGGAAAAACCTGCCATGATTCAATTACCTCCCATCAGGTCCCTCCCACAACATGTGGGAATTCAAGATGAGATTTGGCCAAACCATATCACTCCCTATTATATGAGACACAACAATATTGAAGTTAAGCCAATTAATAACTCTACAATGGCCTCTAAGGGTTCAAATGAATGGAAGAGTCACATGTCTCTCACTTAAAACTAAAAGCTATAAATGATTAAGCTCAATGAGAAAGACATATTGAAAGCCAAGACAGGCCTAAGGCTAGGCTTCTCATTCTGGTTAGCCAACTTGTGAATGCAAAGGAAAAGTTCATGAAGGAAATTCAAAGTGCTACTCCAGTGAACACACAAATAAGAAAGGGAAACAACCTTTTGTTAGCATGGAGAAAATTTTAGTGGTCTGGATAGAAGATCAAACCAACCACAATATCCCCTTAAGCCAAAGTCTAATCCAGAGCAAGGCCCTAATTCTTTTCAATTCAATAAAAGCAGAGGGTAAGAAAGCTGCGGAAGTAAAGTTGGAAGCCAGCAGAGGTTTGTTAATGTGGGCTTAAAAAAAAAGCCATCCCCATACCATAAAATACAAGGTGAAATAGCAAGTGCTGATTAAGAAGCTGCAGCAAGTGATCCAGAAGATCTAGCTAAGATCACTGATGAAAAGGTGGCTACATTAAACAACAAAACAGCCTTCTCTTGGAACAGGATGCTATCTGGAACTTTAATAGAGACAAGTCAATGCCTGACTTCAAAGCTTCAAAGGAGGGGATGTGGTGGCACACACCTGTAATCTCAGTGCTTTGGGAGGCCGAGGTGGGAGGATCACTTGAGGTCAGGAGTTCAAGACCCACCTGTGTAATAGTGAGACCTCACCTCTACTAAAAATTAAAAACAAACAAACAAAAAGAACAAAACAAAACAAAACTAGCCTGGCATAGCAGCATACACCTGTAGTCCCAGCTACTGGGAGGGCTGAGGTGTGGGAGGATTGCTTGAGCCCAGGAGTTTGAGGCTGCAGTGAGCTATGATTGCACCACAGCTCTCCAGCCTGGATAACAGAGCAAAATCCCAATTCCAAAAAAAAAAAAAAAAAAGAAAGAAAGAAAAGAAAAGAAAAAGAAAAAGAAAACAGCTTCAGGGGACAGTCTGAGTCTCTAATTAGGGACTAATGCAGCTGGTGACTTTAAGTTGAAGCCAATGCTCATTTACCACTCTGAAAATCCTAGGGCTAAATCTACTCTGCCTATGCTCTATAAATGGAACAATGAAACCTTGATGACAACACATTTGTTTACAGCCTGGTTTATTAAATATTTTAAGCCCAGTGTTGAGACCTACTGCTCAGATGAAAAGATTCCTTTCAAACAACTACTGCTTGTTGATAATGCACCTAGTTGTTCAAGAGCTCTGATGGCGATGTAAAGATGAATGTTTTCATGCCTGCTAACATACATCCATTGTGCAGCCCATGGATCAAGGAATACATTAGATTTTCAAGTCTTACTATTTAGGAAATATATTTTGTAAAGTCTATAGCTGCCATAAATAGTGATCCTCTGATGGGTCTGGGGAAAGTAAGTTGAAAACTTTCTGGAAAGGAGTCACCATTCTAGGTGCCATTAAGCACATTCATAATTCATGGGAGGTGGTCAAAACATTAACAGGAATGTGGAAGATGTGAATTCCAACCCTCACGGATGACTTTGAAAGGTTCAAGCCTTCAGTGGAGGAATTAACTGCACATGTGGTGGGAAGAGCAAGAGAATTAGAAGTAGGGCCTGAAGATGTGACTGAATTGCTACAATGTCATGATAAAACTTGAACAGGAGTTTCTTTTTATGGATGAGCAAAGAAAGTGGTTTCTTGAGTTGGAAACTACTCCTGTGAAGATGCTATGAACATTGTTGGAATGACAGCAAAAGATTTATATTACATCAACTTGGTTGATAAAGTAGCAGCAGGGCTTGAGGATTAACTAGTTTTTTTTGTTTTGTTTTTGTTTTTTTTCTTTTTTAGATGGTATTTCACTCTCGTTGTGCAGGCTGGAGTGCAGTGGTACAATCTCAGCTCACTGCAACCTCCACCTCCCGGGCTGAAGCTATTCTCCTGCCTCAGCCTCCCGAGTAGCTGGGATTATAGTCACGTGCCATCACACCCAGCTAATTTTTTCTATTTTTAGTAGAGACGGGGTTTCACCATGTTGGTAAGGCTGGTCTCGAACTCCTGACTTCAGGTGATCCACCCACCTCGGCCTTCCAAAGTGCTGGGATTACAGGAGTGAGCCACCACACCCAGGCTTACCTCCAGTTTTGAAGGAAGTTCTATTGTAGGTAAAATGGTATCGAATGGCATCCTAGGCTACAGAGATCTTTTGTGAAAGAATCAATTGATGCAGCAAACTTCACTGTTGTCTTCTTTTGACATTGCCACAGCGACCATAACATTCAGCAACCATCACCATGATCGATCAACAGCCATCAACATCAAGGCAAGACACCACACCAGGAAAATGATTACGACTTCTGAAGGCTCAGATGGTTGTTAGCATTTTTAGCAATAATTTTTAAATTAAGACATGTACACTTTTTAGATATAATGTTATTGCACACCTAATAAACTACAGTATTTTGTAAACTTAACTTTTATATGCACTGGGAAACCAAAAAATTTGACGTGCTTTATTGCAATATTTACTTTATTACAGTGGTCTAGAATGGAACCCACAGTATTTCCAAAGAATGCCTATAATTTCTTCCTAACCTGTCTTCTCATTCGCCAACTCTGTATCTAATCTGCTGCTAAACCCTTCCAATGAACTTTCTTTATAACACAGTTGGCCAGGCGCGGTGGCTCATGCCTGTAATCCCAGCACTTTGGGAAGCCAAGGCGGGTGGATCGTTTGAGGTCAAGAGTTGAAGACCACCCGATGAAGGTGGTGAAACCCCATCTCTACTAAAAAATACAATAATTAGCCGTGCGTGTTGGCTTATGCCTGTAGTCCCACCTACTAGGGAAGCTGAGACAGGAGAATCGCTTGAACCCAGGAAGCGAGTTTGCAGTGAGCTTAGATCGTGCCACCACACTCCAGCCTGGGTGACAGAGAGAGACTCCATCTCAAAACAAACAAACAAACAAACACCCCACAGTCCACTTGTTTTCAGTGTTTGATAATACCAATATATGAAGTCCCTGTGGATCTATTTTTGTTATTTTCTCTTATACTGTCTTGTCTCCTTAGGGCCTGTTTATCTCTGATTGTGTGCTGTATATTATAATTGAAAATTTATTTGTAGAAATAATTTGAAGCATAAGGATTTTTGTTTGCTTCTGCTAGACACCTGGGAGTGCTAACAAATTTCAAGATTTTTCTGTCTTGGCCACTCATATGACATAAAGCCTGGTTAGACTGATTGATGGCTGGTTTATTTCTGGTTCCTTCATGTTTCTACCTTTTGGGTCCCAGGCAAAAATGGGGCAATTAACAAGGAGAGGACCCACTTTTGTAAGTCCTGAACTTTTGACTTTTGTACCTTGTCCCGAGAGCCATGAATACGCAGCTCTGATCTTTAGCGTTTCTCTTTAGCTTGGCAAATACTCCCAAGACAACAGTGGTTGCAAGTGCTGGGTTTATCATTCTTAGTTTGCACCTTTTCTCAGATCTCAGTTGGTAATTTCTCACTATTTTATTTTTTGCTTTAAAAATTTTTGTATTTGGTCCAGGTTTTTTGGTTGTCTTCTGTAGGAAGATTGGTCCAAATGATTGAGACTTCCACTACCAGAAAGAGAAAACCCCACTATTATTTCCTTCCAGACCCCATAATAGTTGAAAGTATTTGATAAAGAACTGTTCTCTATATGAATAAAGGCATAAAAATTGTACATCAAATTATGCATATTCAATATTCAGGGCAACAAAAGGAAGTGAAAGGATCAATAGCCTGGAAGAAAGGAAATACTGGATTTTACACTCATCTTGTTATTGCCATCTTCTTCTTTATAATAAAATAGCCAAAGCTGTAACACTTGAATAAAGCATTATGGTAAATGCTGTTTCCAGCTCTTTCAATTTCCAACCTGTAAGTCCTCTTAAATAGAAACAGAAGATCCTCTGTCCACATATTATCTGATTAACATGATGAACAACACTGTGTGGTATTATAATACTCATTTTATAGACAGGGAAAATGAAGCTTAAAGAAGTAGACTGCTCTAATTCCAGCTTCTGTGATCCAAGACCAATGTTCTTCCTATTCTATCATTTTACTTGCTCCATTTCAAAGTCACCCCTCCACCCTAAGCTTTTTCTTCTTTGAGACACGGTCTTGCTCTCTCACCCAGGCTGCAGTGCTGCAGCACAGTCATGGCTCACTGCTGCCTTGACCTGCCAGGCTCAAGCGATTCTCCCACCTCAGCTCCCCAGTGGCTGGGACCACAGGCACGCACCACCGCATCCAGCTAGATATTTTAGTTTTTTGTAGAGACAGGGTCTCACTCACCATGTTGCTGAGGCTTCTTTTTTGTTTTTTGTTTTGTTTTTTGTTTTTTTAAAGTAAGATGAGATGAGACAACAAAACCTCTATAGGTCAAGAGTTGAAGACCAGCCGATGAAGGTGGTGAAACCCCATCTCTACTAAAAAATACAATAATTAGCCATGTGTGTTGGCTTATGCCTGTAGTCCCACCTACTAGGGAAGCTGAGACAGGAGAAGCTTACCCTCTCCTGCTCTGACATCTGGAAAATAGCTAGGCCTGCCTAGCTGATGGGCCTTTGTAGCAGTTACGTAAGAAGCCACAGGAAGAAAAGTGGGCTAGAAGCTTCCTTTTAGTGGGAAGATTTCTAAGCCTTCTTTCTCTCCTGTGCTGAAGACCACCTTCATATCACTCGGAACGAATAACAGTGGTTAACTATTTGCATGTGTTTTCCCACACCCATTTGTGCAATCTTCCAAGATGCAGAGTAGTATCTGCATGTTCAGATAATTACAGTGGGATATGGAGAGGCTTTTGTGTATTTAATACATTTCATGCCTTAGAAGGATAAACTTTTCTCCAGATATAAGAAGAAACAAACAGAACTCTGGGGAGTGAAATTCTCTTCCATCCTTACAGAGAAACCCCACATATTCTCATTTGAGGATGCAGTAGAAAGAGTATGTGAAATGAGAAATTCTGGGAGGGGAAAAGCCCTTTTCCATTAACTAGTTCTGTAACCTTGGGTAAATCACAAACTTATCTTGATTTTAGTTTCTCCTTTGTAAAATGAGGATGAAATAAGATTTTGCAAATTTTTTGTGAAATCTTGCTATTGAAATGAAAATTATAATCTTTTATAAACTAACATCAATCTGGGCACTGAATAGAGATTAGTGGAGAGGGAACAGGGGATGCAGGTTTGCTCATCTTCTCCAAAGAGGAATGAGAGAATTAGAGGGGAGGAAATGAACAACTCAGGGCACTTCTTCTTGCTTCCTGTAACATACTTGACTCTGTTAATAAGGTTTCTTACTGCATGGCCATTGGAACACAACACAGTAATGAAGGGGAAAGAATAGATAACAAAATCACATGTTCCTTGGCCAAACTGTGTGCATGCGAACATTGCCTAACCTCTTTAAGACTGTTTCTCTGTCTTAAAATGGGGGTGGCCTCTTAGGGTAATGGTGAAGGTTTCCTGAGATACCTCATGAAAAAAAATGCCTAATGGTGTTCTGGACATGGTAGATGCTCGATAAATGCAAGTTCTGTTCTCTGTCTCATATAGGGGAATTCCTGCCCTTATAAATTTAATTTTGTCAACCATTTATTGAGAATTCATTTAGACCCTTCAAAAAAATTATATATAGAAAATTTAGGTAGAAAACTTCCATAGAACTTTCTGCTTCTATGATAATTGTCTGGGTGCAGTAATATGCCAATTAGGCTGTAAGGAAAAGGAAGCTTAAATATTACCTAAATGATTTTGAAACCTGTGTTATACAATCAATATATATTTAATGCAGCTTCCAGTTCATTCCATTCCACATTTCAGTGATTCTCACCATCTCGTATCACTCAAATGCAAAACACTCTTCTTTCCAAGGAGCTATTTCACTGTTTAAAAGAAAAAAATGCAGACAAACAAATATCACTGGCCTTCTTCCTGCCAGCTTTCAAATTACCCCCATTTAACCTCAGAAGAACAATCCAAAGAGATGCATCCTGTAGCTGAAATTTCAGCTAAAATGTTTCTATAACTTCCCAGCTGAATTGTCATTTGTAAGCCTTTTAAAAATTAATTATTAAAACCACTTCCATTAGTCTTTTGTTTGGCATTCATGCAATCATTTTTCTTTTGCTGTTTAACAAGAGAAAACCCACCAGCATTAGCTATAAATATATGGCACCAGATATGGAGAGAAGGCATATGACTCATGCTGGACTGTTCCCTAGGGCTAACTCAGTGACGACTGCATTCTGGGAAGTGTATCAGGTCTACTCTTAGCCCACAGACAAATCCCAATCCAGCCGGCCATATGAAGAGAATTCTCTCTTTTCAGTTCTATTTTCTTTCTCAGTTCAAGGCACTGGAACACTTCACTCACTTGGTCTGCTGGCAAACTCCTTCATCCATCCATCTCCCCATCAGTTGATCCATTCATCAGACATACCTGATTACCAACCATGGCCTGGCGCTGGAGGCAGAATATGAAATAACATGTCCCAAAAAGAACACTAGTGCAGTGTGGGAGAGTCCGACAAACGAATGACCTATTAGAGTGTAGTACAGTCTATCACAGCAGAATGAAATGAATGCAAAGGAAGCACAGACAAGGGTATCAGGGCAGACTTCTAGGAAAAGATTCTATCAAGGACAACTAAAGGGCAAAGTGGCAGGAGAATGACGAAGCATTCACATTGGAAGAACTGGATATATGAACTCACAGGATTACAAAACAGGATGTGGTGGGGAACTAAACGTGGTTTAAAATGGCTGTATTGGAGAGTCTGTTTAGGCTGCTGCCCAGAGATGAGGATAACAACGAAGGTGGGCTTAAGTCAGTGATCTTGGAATTGTGTGCCTCAGCTGCTAAAAGGGGTAACCAGGGAATCAGCTTAGCAGGTGGGTTCACATTCATGTGCTTTACACGTTGGGCTTTGGTGAATGATTTCTTTTTAAAGAGTAGGTTCCACTATAAAAAATCTTTGAAAACTACTGGCTTAGATAATTAAATGTCTGTGCTTAAGCCAGGGAATCTGAACCTAATTCTCAAATCGATGTTCAACAGATTGAGTGACAGAGAAAGTGTCTTGTGTTTTGCCTCATTCCCCATAGGACAGTGAGTCTCAACAGGAGGAGGAGAATGAGTTTGAAAAAATAATATAATTAACAATTTAGATCATGAAGAAACTGTGTACTGTTTTAACAATACAAACTACACAAAAGAAAACCCTATAAAACTGGTTGGTGGATTATGAGTTAAAATGTTGCAAAACTGCCAAACAGGTAACCACAGTGTGGGACAGACGTGCTGAAGATGCTGAAACGTACTTATTTGACAGCTCATGTACCCTCCTGACCCTGGTAAACAGCAAAGAATACACACTTAGTAGGAATTC
Source organism: Macaca fascicularis (assembly GCF_037993035.2). Classification (NCBI taxonomy): domain Eukaryota; kingdom Metazoa; phylum Chordata; class Mammalia; order Primates; family Cercopithecidae; genus Macaca; species Macaca fascicularis. The sequence goes on from NC_088382.1 coordinate 144,411,169, forward strand.
ACCGTCTATACTTTTTAAATGTGTTATTAAAAACACGACAACTGGGCAGTTGCAACACTCATGCTTATGAGTGTCTTATATCCAAAGTGAGGTTCCCTTGGCTTCTTTTCTTCTTTCATTTGCAAAGTCTGGCTACAAGAATGATTCAGTTCTCCTTAAAAGTCATTGCCAAAAGATGAAAAGTATAAAAGTATCTATCTTAAAAACCTTGCAACGTTAGAAAAAAGGCTTTAAAACCATATTACAGCATGTTATGAGAAACTTCCTATTATACTTTTACAGCAGCAACGTCAACGCAGCTTGAACATAAAACCTGTCATCTACATCAATCTTTATATCTTCCAAGTATTTTTATATTGATCGTTTTATATCCACAACCCTGAAGGTAGGATAAATGTGGTGACTGAGGCTCAATACATTCTTATAAATACATATAATCAGGAATTGCCTTAAGGGAAAAGGTATAGAATCCTGGTCCACTGAATTCTACCTCCACTGTTTCTCCAACCCCCATCTCCCACCCTCCAATACCTAGCACTCTGAAATGAGTTTTAAAAAATCAGCTGCCGTCCAAAACATCTTTAAGTAGTTATCTGATGTGGTGTGTTTACAAAATTACGTATGTAATGTTACAGGCTTTACCCAGACCTTGGGCCTGTTCTTGAGTTCCAAAAATGACTAGAATCTTCCATTATTTTCAGGTTTCTTCAATTCTCCATGCTGTCTTAATGACTCTCCCATTCACCCGCCCCTATTTCTTGTCCTGGGACCAAATGGTTGCCAGAGGCAACCAATGTGAATGTTCTCATCTTCCAAGACACACACACTGGTTCACCTAGGCAGGTAACTCAGTAAACGGTAACTCTAGTATCACTCTTCCTTGCTAGCAATGCCTATTTTCCTATACCTACCAAATTCCTATCCTCGGGGCCTCTTTCAAGTTCCACTTGTTGCAGGAAGCCTCCCCTACCTGCTCCTTGTCCACATGGATGTATTCTTTCCTTGTCTCCTACAATAATTGTTTCTCTTTAACACTTGGATCCTAGTTTTCTTATCATTGGTTCTGTGAAACACATGTTTAGAAGCCAGAAATATGGGTTCAAATGCTAGTTCAGGACCTATTAGGTTTTAAGCTACTTAACTTCTCTGAATCTCGATTTTCACATGAGAAACAAGGATAATCCTTTTTCAGGCAAATGAGGACAACAGTTAATATATTTAAGTACTTAGCTTTCCTCCACCTGACAGATAGTAGATGCTCAATAAATGCTGAATTGAAAAAAAAATGCAGGACCCATGTCTTATCCTCCTCTCATCCCTTAATTAACCTGGCATAAGCTACAAGGAAAGACTTACATGATTATTAGTTGTTTTTCCTTATTCATAGCTCACCTCTTGTTTCAGAAAAACAAAGTGAGTAATGTTTTTTTTCCCTTCGCAATTATAACTACCCGCATGAGTGTCATCACAGTCAGGGTACTAGTAATACTTTTTATAAGACAAATTTGCATCGTATTTTATAATTTTTAAAGGTGAAGTTTTGTGGGGGTTGTCTCATTTGATTTTTCTAGTAGCTTTTGGAAAGCAGGTAGGGAAAGTATCATTAAACTTTACATACTAGAAATCTTTTTATTATTTATTTTTGAGACAGGGTCTTGCTCTGTTGCCCAGGCTAGAGTGCAGTGGCGTGACTGTGGCTCACTGCAGTCTCAATCTCCTGTGCTCAAGCAATCTTCCCACCTCAGCCTCCAGAGTAACTGGGACTACTGGGATGTGCCACCATGCCTAATTTTTAAATTTTTTTGTAGAGATCAGGTCTCAGTATGTCACCCAAGCTGGTATATACTAGAAATCTAAGTTCAGTTTAGAGTGGTTAACATCAGGAATACCACTTTTACCTTAACTTATAGCTTACAAAGCATTTTAATGCCCATTTTCTTATTTGATGATTACTCAAGATCCTAATAGCATGTAAAATGTAATACCCTTAAAGTCTTCCAGGTATCAGTGGACACTAAACTTGGGGTGATCTGTTTTTTGTGGCTGCTACAAATAACCAAGATTTTTTTATTTTTAAGAAAGTATCAGTTGGCTACAGTGCATGCTTGAACGCCAGAGGTTTGAAGTGCACAGGGCTACTTATATGTGGATTTTGAAAGCTAAAAGTTACACCTACTGTGCCTTGCTTCTCCTGCCTCCTTTCCTACCTCTTCCACCTCTACTTCATCTGAAACAGCTAGATCAACCCCCCTCCTCCTCCTCCTCAGCCTGCTCAACGTGAACATGAGGATTAAGACCTTTATGATGATCCACTTCCACATAATGATGTGTAAATATATTCTCTCTTCCTTACAATTTTCTTAGTAATATTCTTTTCCCTAGCTTACAGAATACAATATATAATACATACGGCATACCAAATATGTGTTAATAGACTATTTGTTATCAGTAAGGCTTCCAGTTAATAGTAGTAGTTAAGTTTGAGAGCAGTCAAAAGTTAACACTCAGATTTTCAGGGGGTGGCAGGGTGGGGGTTAGGATCGGTACCCCTAACTCCAATGCTGTTCAAGGGTCAACTGTATATTGCCTCCATTGTAAACCAGGGGTGGATTTAATGTCTTGCCCCAAGCCTAAAGAAAACTAAGCCCTGCAAAGGCAATGCTTTATTATTTGAAAAGAGGTAGCTGTGAGTTCTCAAAAAGTTTCTCTTTCTTCTTACTCGTGTAATCTCTCAATGTTCTCAACGTAGAGTCACAAAATTAAGAGAACTTGATGTCTCTAAAATGTACGGTACAGTCCTTGTATCTTTATTCCTTCATGTTTCAAGGATCAAATTTCAAGTTTCCACCATTCAAAATAAATCTGCCAGCACTAAACTATTTCCTATAGAACGCCGTCTTTAAGATCCTAATAGCACTTAAAATGTAACACCCTTAAAGTCTTCCAGATATCAGTGGACACTAAATTCTTTAAGAATTCGCCATGACGTGGGCAATTCACCTACCAAGGCCTGTTACTGACTTTCTATAGTTCTAAGCTAAGTTGATTTAAGGAAATACATGAAAATATTAATTAAAATAACCACTTTTTCATTTGTTTTACAAGGTCTGTTTTTTCCCTGTGATATGAACCCAGTGGCAGATAACTGAATCATAGGGGTGATTTCCCCCATCCTGTTCTCATGTTAGTGAATAAATCTCACAAGATCTGACGGTTTTATAAGGGAAACCCCCTTTGCTTGATTTTCATTCCCTGGTCTGCTGCCATCCAAGATGTGCCTTTTGCCTTCCACTGTGATTATGAGGCCTCCCCAGCCACATGGAACTGAGTCCATTAAACCTCTTTTTCTTCATAAATAATTACCCAGTCTTGGGTGTCTTTATCAGCAGCATGAAAATGGACAAATACACCCTGCATCTCTTTTTAAGAAACAAAAATGAGGCAAGTACGTTTTTTCTTCCATTCCATTTCCATCCCCTACCCCAAGCTTTAAGTTTGTGGACATCCTCAAACTATTGTTATGAGCACATACATACATACATACATACATATATACATACACACAGTTTCAACATATATGTTGAAAATAAACTGATTTTCTTAATGCATATACATTTTTTGTCATTGTTTAAAGTTACATAAATAATACACTATATCAACCTTCTGTTACATTTTTCTCCAGTTAAAACAGTTTGAGATTTATTCATAGCAATATTCGTCCATTTTAGCTGTTTTCAATGTATGAAACAAAGTTATTTTTTCATTGTATTTCTGCAGGGGTTGGCAAAAGTATTCTGTAAGTCAAGGGTCCCCAACCCCTGGGCCGAGGACCAGTGCCAGTCCACACCCGTTAGGAACCAAGCAGCACAGCAGGTGACTGATGGCCAAGGGAGCATTACTGCCTGAGCTCCACCTCTTGTCAGATCAGCAGTGGTCTCTGTGAACTGCACATGCAAGGGATCTAGGTTGCACACTCTTTATGAGAACCTAATGCCTGATGATCTGAGGTGGAACAGTTTCATCCTGAAACCTCCCCCCTTACCCCTGTTCATGGAAAAAATTGTTTTCCCTGGTGCCAAAAAGGTTGGGGACTGTTGCTATAAGTGAACAAATAGCAAATATTTTAGGATTTGCAGAACATACAGTCTCTGTCAAATATTGTTTTTAAAAAATAGTTTTTTAAACAGTTATGGCAGGGTCCCCAAGACCACTGTCCAGTTCAATGACTCACAGAACTCAGAAAAGTGGTTATGTTGACAATTACAGTTTATTAGAGCAAAAGTACAGTTTAAAATCAGTAGTTTTAAAAGGCAGATAGGAAAGAGTTCAGAAGAGAGCAGGGGCAGGCTTCCAGTTGTCCCATCTGACAGGAGATGCATGCACAGCACTTAATCCTCTCTGAATGAATGTGGGTCATTTATGAAATATTATCAACCACAGAAGCTGAGACTTGATGTCCAAGGTTTTTACTGGGTGTTAGTCACATAGGCATGGAGAACAGAAATGGCAGATGTTATTCAGTTTCCACCTACCCCAGAGATTAAACTGATACTGCAAGGTGCAATGCCCTCACCATAAATCTGTAGCATCAACTATCTGGTGTGATCCAAGGCCCCAGGTAAACAAAGGCCTTGTGTCAGGCAGGATATTCCAAGGGCTTAGCACTATGATCTCCCAGGAGCAAGTAGAGGGCTAGACCTTTCTTTGAAAGGTGCAGGGTTTCAACACGCCAGATCTATTAAGTCACTCCTTTCATACACATGTCAAAAACATTCTTAGTTCATGGGCCAGGGAGCAGATCTGACTGGAGAATGGAGTGCTAAGTGTCTTTTAAGTTACCTTTTTCTTCCTGCTATTTCAATAACTGCTGTAAGGAACATCCTTGTACATTTTCACTGTATACATACACCATATGTTAACGATGACAAAGGTATGTTCTTTCAGAAGTATGCAAAATTGGAAATACATAAAATACTTGATTCTCTTTAAAAGCAAATCAGTCTCTAATGCTAATCACTAGAACCCCAAAATTATTAAGAAATTTCAGTCTTTCTTAGTAAGAAAACTGAATTTACAATCTAGTGAACTAAATATAAAAATTTTGTATTAGATGCTAATAGATTTAAACAAAGGTCTCAAGAAATATTCAATTTGAGTATCATATGTATTCTGTCATAAGCAATAAACTGCTGTTGCTTTTCTGCTACTTCATATAAAGAGAAAGGAACTTTTTGGTCAAACTGTTTTATTACATATATGTTCTCCTAATCTGAACTGTAACCTCTGTATGAATATTGACATTAGGAAAAAAACCCTTTAATTGTCACCAATATAGGAGACTGGTAGTTCACAAACTGCATTTGTTAATATCTTTAAAAGTAGATAAATTTAACAAAATACTGTAATTTTTTTATCCCTCTCTAAAGCTAAGGTTCTGCTTTACAATACATCAATGTGATTTCTAGTTTTTGAAAAAAGCAATTCAGTCTTCTGTCTCCCTGCAACAAATGCCTACAAGTGTTCTGACAATTTCTATACCTAAATATGATGCAAAACTTTAGTCTTGTAAAAAGACTGTTTTTTACTGCTAAGTAATGTGTAATTTCAACTTTACTAAAGTATAAATTGTTTTCTCAACATGTTTGCCAATCCCTGATATTACCTGACTGGATGTGAAATGGTATCTAACTGTGCTGACTGGCATTTCCTTGACTACCAGTGAGCTAAAACATTTTTCTGTTAATTGCCCTTTTGGTTCTCTCTCATATATTGCTCATTTTTTCCTCACTTAAGTAGTCCTTTATGTAACTTGAACACTTCCTTTGTCAGTTACTGGTAGATAATTGCAAGGTAAGTACCTTGCAAGTCTGTGGCTGGCCTTCTAATATTCAGTGTCTTTTGTCATACTTAAGTTTCTAGTTTTAATATAGTCAGATGTGTGACTCTTTTTCTTCATGGTTCCCACTTTGAGTCACATTCCTTACACTGGTTCACGTTTTCCTGTATTTCCTTCTAAAATATTTAAAATGGTATTCCCCCCTCCGCCACATTTAGGTCTTTAATCTACCAGTTTTTAAAAATATGGTACGAGAAGGGTATATAATTTTTTCACATATAGACATGCAATTGTCCTGTCATTTATTGAAAAGTTACTAATTTCTCCACTCTGTCATGTATCAAGTTCTCATGTATCTGTTTCTGTACCATAGATTTACATGTTTATCCTGGCATCACAAGGGCTGTGTTATCACTATAGTTTTATAAGTCCTACTGTCTTTTATGATAGGTACTCCCCTAACCTTATTTTTCCCTTAAAAAAAAAAAAAAAATTCTCAGCTTTGTCTTTCTACATTTAGGTTAGGTTGATTAAATTCCATAAAAAGTTTTGTTGAGAATTTGATTGGAACTTCAGTGAATTTATAGATTTGAAGAGAACTGACACTTTAATGTACTGATTTTTCCCATTCTCTAACATAGACAATTGCTCCATTCATTTTAGTCTACTTTTACAAAATCTTGCATATTTTTATTGGACGTATTATTAGATCCCCTTAGAGTTTTAATTGTGAATGAAATTCTTTCAAATAATACACTTTCAAACATACTGTTTGAAGTGGAAAAGAACACTACTAATTCCTGCAGATTGCTCTTATATCCAAAATCTCTCAACTCTCACATTAGTTATGCTACTTTGTAGTTTTCCTTGGACTTTCAAATAAACAATGATCTTGCCCATTAACAATAACTGATTCTCTCTTCGCAATCCTTATGCCTATTATTTCTTCTTCTAGTCTCACTGCACTGGCCAAGATCTCCAGTGCAACATGGAACAGATGTAATAATACAATAGCCCATTTCTGTACTATTGCTGACATTAAGGAACGTCTCTAAAATTGTACCATTAACTTGTAACAGTAACTATGGGTTTTGGTAAGCTATCATTTATCGTACTAATACATTTATTCATCTATTAAGAGGATGTTTTATTTTTAAAATCCTAAGTGAATATAACTTGCATTTTGTTGGCTCTCCCCTCCAATCCCCTGCATTCACTGAGATAGTAACATGCCTTTTCTCTTTAATCTATTAACATGGTATATACTATGTGAAAAGATTTTCCAATGTTAAATCATTCTCCCATATGGAAATAGTCCTTACTTGGTCACAATGAATGTATTTCAATAACCCATCCAGAGCTTGTGTGTTCAGAGTAGATTTTAAAAAACAGATTTAGACTTATTTAATAATACGTATTTGGCAACACTCATCAAAAAATATCTAAAATTTCAAATTCACATAAATTCACAATCACTTTCTAAATCAAATAATTTTAATTTTATCCGTTTTCATGCCTTCTTTCCTGATATCAAGTTGTCTTCTTTTTTCTTTTTTAGACAGGCAGGGTCTTGCTCTGTTGCAAAGGCTGGAGTGCAGTGACACAATTATAGCTCAGACGATCCTCCTGCCCCAGCCTGCCAAGTAATTGGGACTACAAGTGCATGCCACCGCACCCAGTTAATTTTTAAAATTTTTGTAGAGACAAGGTCTCGCTATGTTGCCCAGGCTAGTCTTGAACTCCTGGCCTTAAGCTATCCTCATACCTCAGCCTCCCAGGGCCATAGGATTACAGGCATGAGCCACTGTGTCTGGCTAAGTTGTCTTTTCTTATTGACCAATTTTGCCAGGAGAGTGATAACCTCTACCCTGATTCTATCATCACAAATTAGTTTAAAATGTTCCTTTATGCTTTATGTCCTTTAAATAGTTGCCTACCCCAAAGCATGAAGACACTCTCGTGTTTCATTATTTCTTTTCACATTTAAACCATATTCCATATGGAACTGATATGGTGTCAAGGAAGGGGTCTACTTTTTTCCCCAATACAGCTATCTAATTGACTGTACCATTACAATAGTTTCTCTTTCTCAAAAGTCACAGATGACCTAAATGTGTGGATCACCATGTAGACAGAATTCTATCTAGTCTTACTTTGGTCTATTTGCCTATCCTTATACCAGCCAACATCAGTGTTAATTACAACTATACTTTTATAATCACAGGTCTTATGTCTGTTGGTGAACATTTTTCAGTTTTGTTGCTCAAGTTTATCTTGGATATTCTTGGTCCTTTGTATTTCTTCAGTTTGTTAATTTCTTCAACATACTGTTGGGACTTTGATAATATCATATATTGAAGTTACAGTTTAATTTACAAAATTGACTTCCAAGTAATGAACATGGTATATCCATACATTTAGAATTTTAAAAATTTCTTAAATGATTAAAAAATTTTTGTATTTATTTTACGCTAGTGTAAGTGGTATCATTTTATCAATTTCTATCTTTCTGATACATAGAAATAAAATTTCTGTATAGTTTGTATTCAGTGACCTTGATAAGTTATTTTGTTTGGTGAGTCTTTTGAAATTTCTATGCACACAACCAGTTGTCTATAAATGGTATTATTTTCTTCTTTCTAAACATTGTATCTTTTTACTTCAGGCCTTATGTTATTGGCTAATATCTCAAATATGTTAAACAATAGAGGTTATTATTGTTTTTAGACTTCAAAGAACCAACATATTGGCTTTCTCTATTGTGTGTTATTTCACTGACTTTTTGTCTTTTATTATTTCCTTGCTCTTCTTTTTCTAGCTTCTTGAAAATAGTTTAGGTAACTGATTTTCAGCGTTGCTTCTTTTCTAATGTATGCATGTAAGTCTATAAATTTTCCTCCATGCACTGCTTCAGCTGCAACTCACATGTTTTGCTGTGTCATATTATTCACTTGAAAATATTTTGAAATTTGTTTTGTTCTTTGACCCAGGGCCTACCAAGAAATCTATTACATAATTTCAAAGTAGTTGAGGGTTTCTCCAATCATCTCTTTTGCTGTTTTCTAGTTTAATTCCACTATGTTACAGAATGTAAGATGAATGCTTAGTATACACAGTGTGGTACATGTAACTTACGTAAAGTCATTGCTTAAGTCTTGCTACCATTCTGATGGAACAGTCCACTAGGAGGATGAACTAGTGTTCTAATCAGAGAATGCATACTCTAGTGGAAGCTATTTTAGGTATTGTTGACTGCTTCTTGATCAACATACAATGTTTTATTTTTCATACTAAATGGTAGAAATTTTTATTAGTGAACTGCTAACTAAAATACTTTTTTAAATGGGCCTCCAACGGTGAGATTAAAGGTTTTCAGATTAATAGCAGAGTAACACATACCACCATTGCAAGAAGAGGCCATAAGAATCCAGCATGGCCTGTAGCCCTTATATTTTGGGATGATGTCCTAGTCTAACCCCCTAAAAGGCTCTTGTCCAGCCATCAACACACCTTCTGTTAAGGTAATAGAATCCTGCTTCTTAAAGGAACCTTTCAGGCAAGATGGTGGTTAGAGCACCTCAACGGGCTGAGAGCAACTTCCTTTAGCCTGCAGAACATGCTGTAAGATCAGTTTTCTTGCTCAGTTAATATAGGTATTTGTAACAGAAGTTGGCATGAAACTGTTTTCATTATAACGTAGCTGTTAGGGGGTAATTTGGTGGCAGGAGTACGCGTGAAGAGAAGGAAGCTACCTGTTCCCCTCGCCTCAAAAACTTGAGTGCGTAACATTTATCTACCAAGAATTGTATACTACACATTCTTAGGTCAGTTCACAACTGCCTCACACCTTGTTTTCTCCTTAAACTCCTAAAATACATACGTATATTGGATCTTCCATGAATTACTTTCATTTTTCTACCTCTTCTGTGCTGTATTTTAGCTTATTCCTTCTGTTTTGAAATTTCCTTCAGGCCAGGCATGGTGGCTCATGCCTGTAATCGTAACACTTCGGGAGGCCAAGGTGGGAGGATCACTTGAGCCCAGGAGTTCGAGACCAGCTTGGGCAACACAGTGAGATTCCATCTCTACAAAAATTTTAAAAACTAGCCGGGCATGGCGGTACATACCTGTGGGTCCCAGCTACTTGGGAGGCTTAGGTGGGAGGATCACTTGAGCCCAGGAAATTGAGGTTGCGGTGTGCTATGATCATGCTGTGCAATAGAGCAAGACTCCATCTCCAAAAATGCGTAATTTCTTCAAATGTGTTTGAATATATGCCAATTCTTTCCCCTAATGATTTTAAGAGAAGCCAAGAGAACACATACTTCCGTACATCTTATTCATTGCTTTATTAAGGTCAGTACCTTAATGTGCCTGACATTTTTAAGCTAAGCAAGGATATTCTGAGAGCAAAACTGAAATGTAAACTTCAGCTTTCCCACAGAAAACTTCCTCTTTCTCCACCCTAAAGTCTTGGGTTCGGACAACTTTGTAGCTTCCCCGGGTTATTGTGTAGAATTCTGCTCATTCTCCTTCCTGAGGCTGGAGCACCTGCTAGGGTCTTGGCTTTGTGCACAGGTCTCAGTCCCAGCTTTCCTATATAGTCAGGCCATATCTCCAGCTGTTAAAGTCTCAGGGTCCATTGGTGAGACCCACAGCCAACACTATTATCCCCCTAGATCAGTGTACCTTCAGCTGCTGAGTTTACTATTCTGGCTTTGTTTTTTCTTCATTTCTGGCAGCTGGGATTTCCTTTTTCTTTTGTGGTTAGCTGTGTGTATGTTTGTTGTTTTCTATGACATTTCTATGAGTTTAGAATTATGGGATGGTGGTGGTAGGATAATTTATGTTAGTCAGAATAAGTAACCTATATAGAAGTTCTTCACCCTTCCGGGAAATCCTATGACAAATGACTACTTAAATTGCCATAAAAGGTGAATTTAAGTAGAAGGATCCAAATAAAACTTTGATTTTGCTCAGAGTGACAATATGCCCAGCAAAAAAAAAAAAAAAACTATGCTTCTCAGCATCTCTTACAGCCAAAAGATAGCCATGTGACGCAGCTGTGGCAAATGAGACATAAGCTGGGAGTTTCTGAAAGAGCCTTGTCTTTGTGAAAAAGGCAGCAAGACTTAGGGGTTAAAAAAACCAAAAATCTGGTTTAAGCTACTGTCTTAGAGTTCTCTGTTACACCATAGCCCAATTCAATCATTAGCTAATACACTTTGAAGAGCAGATCAAATGAAAAAAACACAAAACTGAGAGTTGGAAGAAAATGTTTATTTAGCAAAAAGGTATGGAGTAAAATTGGTAGAACAGAAAGGAGAAAATAGAAGTGGGGAATTTTGAGAAGTTGTTTTAAAACATGGTAACTGGCAAGTAATTCTGACAAAATTCTCATAGGTAATGAAGCTTCATATGCCCTTACTGCCTAATTAAAAGGTACCTAATAATCAATTTTATTTGTATCAATTGTATTGAGAATAATTTTCTCTAACCTTCTACTTTCATAAGGAAAAATACAGTGAACACCTAGACAGTTGTCTTCACTGCCTGGCACAAAGTATCAATGATTTAACTGTGGAGAGTAGTATCAAGTAGAGACTTGTCTTCTTGTGTTCGGAAGTATTACCCTTTATGCATCTTAATTGTCAGGTATGCCTTTGCCATTTGAACTCTGTTACTCTTCCCTATCACATTAGCATAATGGAGATAAAACCATTGTTTTTCATTACCTAACCAAGAGTATCAACTAATTTAAATAAAATTTCTAGCAGTAAACAACTGTATATATGTGATTTTTTAAAGTTGGTTTTTCTCAAATTTAAACGATACAGTATTAACTGTAACTCCAAGAAAGATTTGAGGTCTTCTACTTACCAGGCACAGTGGTAGTCTGTATGAATATTTCACATCAATCATAACAAGCCAGAAATAGAGATGATCCCTATTTTGTCGAGCCAAAGAGCTTGATCACTGTCATATGACTAGACAGTAGCAGGGCTGTAATATAAACCCAAGGTTTTTGATTGCAAGAAAATACCTTTTTATAGTGCCATTATGTTGCTTTTACATAATTTCTGATCATAGCACTTATTAATTCATATTTAGTGGACAGTTTTCTCCATTGGGCAGTCACTTTATTACTTTATTTTCTTAGTAAAAGGAAAAAAGTGTGAAGAAGGGAAGTGAAAAATTGATCCAATCCTTAGGATTACAATGGCAATTAAATAGCTGTTTAAAAAAGCGGGGGTGGAGTGAGTTGAGAATGTGGCCAGATTGTTTAGAAGACTTTTACCAGTCACTTTTGCTCCCGGACTACCTTCCACTCAGAGATGGAGGGGACCGCACTTAAAAATAAGAGACAATTTTATTCCTTCAGCAAATATTTATCATGTCAATGAATTTATAAATATGAGTAAACCCATCTCTGTCCTCAAGGGGCTCACAATCTAAGAAGGGAAGTAGACACACAGATAAATTAGTACATTTAGCACTAGTGATAGCAATTTAGCACTACTGAGTACAAGGCACATTTATGGACAGGACCAACTACCTCGGAGTTCCAAGATCAACATACTATTAAGACTTGGCACTGGAACTGAGTTTTGAGAAATGGGATATTTTCTGAGTGTTTGGTATGTGCCAGATAGTGTGATACGCCAGAGGTCCCCAACCATTTTGGCACCAGGGATGGGTTTCGTGAGATGGTTTTGGGAAGGAACTGTTCCACCTCAGCTCATCAGGCAATAATTAGATTCTCATAAGGAGCACGAAACCTAGATCCCTCACACGCACAGTTCACAACAGAGTTCGTGCTCCTGTGAGTATCTAATGCTGCCACTGATCTGACAGGAGGCGGAGCTCGGGCCCTAGTGCTAGCTTGCTCCCTGCTTACCTCCTGCCGTGCAGCCTAGTCCCTAACAGGCCACAGACCAGTACCAGTCAAGAGTCTGGGGGTTGGAGACTCGTGCTAAGTGATTTACCTAGATTACCTAATCAAATCCTCATTACAATTTAAGAGACAGGTGGCCCCATTTTGCAAATGCCAGGTGGTTTAACCAAGAACTCATTCTACTAAATACCGTGCTCTACTGACATGCACACACACACAATAACTGAATGTAGTCACAGAGGAAAAGGAATTTACAAGACTATAACTCTCATTTACATACAAAAAATTTGAGGTAAGAATGTGTAAGGAATTAGCTAAAGGTTACATAGTAAAGATAGAGATATCTCATTTCTTCTATTTAAGGCCTGTCTGTTGTATGATCACTTTTTCCTAAAAATAGTTTTCTCTTCCTGGTTTTGCCTTTGACTCCTTCAAACAATCCATTAGCACTTAGAGCTATCTCAAATCACATGCCAACTTACCGAAGAATGAGGTAATTAAATGACTGCAGCACAAGGACACACCACTTAAAAGGGTTAGCTAATATTTAAAATAAGATATTTACTGTAAATATCAGTGTTTTATAAGCAATGATCTGAAAAGACTGAGAAACAAAACAAGTTTGCCACCTTTTATGAACACTGCTTCTTGCATGTTCAACCTGTTACACATGGACATACATACAAGGTAGAAGTTCAAATCACAGGCTAGCCAACACAATTTTAGAAGAGACTTCTCTAACATAATCTGTTCTGTTCTACCTATCTCTAACGTGTCATACCTTATAATGTTTTGTTTTATTGTTCCAACATCCCTGTATAACCTGGACCGCATAAAGCTTTTTAGGCACTTTGATTAGTGTTTTCTAATGTTATTCCTTGATAGTCTTTTACCTGCTTTGTCTGAGCTGCCTGAGGCAGGCTTAATCATTTTTTTAATACATAATGAAATAATTCAGACTATTTATCTGCTCAGTTTGAAGCTAAATGTTTGAATGCTTGCATAAGAAAGTTTAACTGCCACAGGATCAAAATAAAAACCCTAATGTTCTTATAATGCAGGTTTAAAAACACATGTTAAATGACTTAAAGATTCAAGGTGGACGAACTTTAAGATTTGACTAGGATACACATCACATGATTTGGTGGTAGACACTGAGGGAGCTCACATGAGCTTGGGAGCAAAATAAATTGAAATAGTACTTACTAAACAACTTTGTTGCTAGCGCTGTGCACGGTCCTTCATATAGTTCTCTTATCTAGTCCTCATAACAACCTGATAGCCTCCATTTTTTTTAATTTTAATTTTTTTTTCACAGAGAACTATCCAGAAAAGATGAACAACTTGTTCAAGGTCACAAAAATGGCAAGTGAGGGAGCTCAGATTAGATCAGAGGTCTAATTCCCAAGGGCATGTTTGTGATATTGTGAAATATATATTTGCTCTTCATCTCCACTTCCTAAAGCCCCTGGAATCTCTGAAATCGTAAGAATGTTATTTGTATGCTAATGGAATGAATGTTGCTGGGGACCTGTAGATAGTTTCAGGGTGGGGTCTGGTCACCGGAAAGATCAAAGCAGAATGATATGGTTGGAGCTTTCAGTGCCACCCTCCAACCTCCAGGGACAGGACAGGGCTTGAAGATTGAGTTAATCACCGGCGACCAATGATGTAATCAATCATGCCTACAGGCTGCAGGGGCAGAAATGAAGTAATCCCTTTCCTCCCCATCATATATAACCATGGTGGATACCCCTATAATGAAAAAAAAATTAACAAGTATAACAAAGTTATTACATGCATATGTGTGCACAGGAGTCATACAAAATGTGAAAACTCAAAGAAAGGGCTGATAGATGGCTGACACTTAAGTATCCTTTTCATTGGGGAAAGAGGTGGAGCTGTAAATAAATGGGCCTGAAGATCAGACAATGGTTTGTAAATGATTCCCTTTGGGAACTAAATGGGACTGGAGAACATATTGGGACAGGTCATCTGGGCTCCAGGTGTGGTGTTTAATTTTCAGTCTCTTCCTCTGTGATATAAGTTTTAATCTCTGGTTAATGCAATTTCAGGGACGGAATCTCAGGTAATTGTGTTCCTCTCTGAGGTCCAGTTTCTAAGTAAATAAGGGAACTTTGGGGAACAGCCTCATCTTGTGCTTTGGGAGAGACAGGATTTGAGTGAGGAGAGTTGGAGAAGGTCAAGAGGCCTTGAGGCTGCTGCTTTAATTCAGCATGTCAAAGCCCCATATTTTGGGATACTGATTTCTGAACCCTAACATGATGAAGCCTCCACAGAAACTCAGAAGGGCAGGGTTCGAATGAGCTTCAAGATAGCTGAACACATGAACTGACTATTCCCAGAGGGTGGTGCACCTGGAGAAGGCACAGAAGCTCCGTGATCCTTCTCAGTAGCTTGCTTATATGCTCCTTGTCTTTCCGGCAGTTCATCTGTATCCTTCACAGTATCCTTTATAATAAACGGGTAAATGTAAATAAAGTGTTTCCCTGAACTCTGTGAGCTGCTCTAGCAAATTAATCACACTTGAGGAGGGGGATCTCTAGCCAGTTGGTCAGAATCACAAACCGCTAACTGCTTGTGACTGACATCTGAAGGAAGGGGTAGTCTTGTAGGACTGAGCCCTCCACTTGTAGGATCTGACACTATCTCCTGGTAGATAACGCCAGAATTGAACCGAATTAGAGGACACCTGGCTGGTATCCACTGGAGAATCTGCAGTAAAGAACTGCTGGTTGTTGTTGGAGAGAAATCCCCACACACATTTGGTGAGAGAAGTGTTGAGTGGAATGTGAGAGGAGAAAGCACTTCTGCTTTTTATCCTTTATCTAATAATGTTCCTTCCCCTGCACTGAACTGCCTCCTAAGGAAGCACCAGGAATGAGAAAGGACATCTGCTTTTCACATGTGTCACCTGACAGGCTTGTCATGATGACGGGTTAATAAAGAGACTAAAGAAAACCATTACGAAAAAAATATGTGAAATTTACTTTGGCCATGAAGATGAATAGCAGTCAGACATTCCTGACAACTGCTTCTACTTTAGGTCTAGTGACTATGAAGCACAAAGATTCTCTACAAATCATTAATAAATAAATACATATATGGATGCAAGCATGTATTAACTTTGCTTAATGTTTTAGCTTAATCTGATATTAATTTCTGTATGTTAAAGGTTCGTTTATCACCCATGTAACATAGTCGTCTGCACATCTAATCATGACATTATATCAGTTTTGAAGACATAGTCTGGTCATTGCATTTAATATTGATTTGAAGAATTTATAACATTAAAAAAGTTTAAGATTACAGATTGAAGGACCAAACATTTATAAAGTTATCTGAAAATGAAGGACTGACGATACCCAATCCACAAACTGTTTCTCATTCATACTCATACCTTTACTTGAAAAATAACTCAGTATTTTGGTGAATACTGACTGTGCTGTTGACTACAAACAGGAGTTTTGTATGTGCTATTGACTACACATAGGAAAATAATTTTAAGTTATATTAAGTATAAACAAGCTATACGTGAAACTATAGTTGTACTATAATTTCAGATAACCTATAAAGTGGGGAAAGCTTATCATAATGTCAAAATGACTGGGTTATCTAAATAAAGGTAACTGTATACCTTTAAGTGCCTTTTAGACCTTTCAACCAAAAAAACCTTATAAAGGTCCTCTCTACCCCCAGGGAATTTGAGCTCTTACAACATTTGCACAGAAAACAAGTGGCAAAGGAAGTTTCTCAAACTAATTTTAAAAAACAGAACAACCCACAAATCCTGTTTTTAAATATTTTTTGACAAAAGAAAAAATATTGAACATATTTTAAGGAACGATTTTGAAACAAGCAAGGAAAAGGTCGCAACTTTGAAACCAGTTATAACTGCACCTGGACAGTCTCAAGACAGAAAGTTAAGTAGCTCAACAGGTTCTACTGCTAAGATTTTGAATCACGGGAATAACATGTATTAAATAGTAAAAATACCCTTGGGACTGGTTCTTTTCCATAACAGTTAAAGAAAGTTAAGGCTAATATTAAAAAATAATCCTAATTTATATACATATAAAAATTCTAAATGTGAAATTGTTGTCAGTTTTATAATGTACTAGTAGCTTTGTGAGTAATTAAAAAATAAAAATACTTTTACATTTTAATATGGAATTTAAAACAAGAATATTTCTAGATTTAAAAAACCTCTCAATATGAAGTCATTATCAATGAAGAGGTTAGTTGATTATAATATTGCATAATATTTTGCACTGAGTAACACTTTGACATTTACTAAAAAAGAAATCATTAAAAAAACTTGAAATGAACATAATTAAAAGATAAACTCTATTATATATTACAGATTCCCCCCATCTTAACTGAATTTTTTCAATTACTAAAGTCTACAGGAGACATTTAGAACCATAACATTTTCCTATTGGAAATCGATAAGAGAAAGAAATCATGAAACAGGGGTGAAGCTAAATAATTCATGCCAAATGCTCACCAAATACTAAGATACCAAATCTTCAAAATTCACAGAAAAAAGTTCAAGTATAATTTCAGAACACATCCCAAAATTATCAAAGACATCCAATTTTACATTATCTATTAATAACAAATGGTAATATGGTAAACAAGGGGGGAAAACTGAGGCATTTTATCATATATCCAGATTTCATAACATCTAAAACTGATAAGCACACATTAATCAGAAAATATATGATTAGAATATGTTACTAAAATTCTGTAACAATTCTAATAAATATACAGTGTTTTAAAAAATGAAGGCATGTACCTTCCTATAACGGTGGGAGACAGCTAACTGTTAAGTAGAATGTTTCACTGTATTAATTCAAACAAGAAAAACACTCAAATTTTCACTTAAGTACAACTATAGTTTCATGTATAGCTTATTCTAAGTGACAAAGTGAGGCAAATCTGATAGCTCACATGATCAAAGACCTTATTATATAATCAGGAACGTACATAATATAAAGATATAAACATATGGCCATTAAACAAGAAGAAAAAAGGCAATGAATTAAACACTAGAATTAGGAATTTAACCTACAGGCTATTTTTTAGCCTAAACCACATGCATATGCGGAGTATTTTTCACATCTGAGCATATGAAAGAAAAATTCTATATTTTATGCACTGAGGTTCAAAAACAAATTGATGGGCAATTCCCAAATATGCTTAATTTGGGAGAAAAACACTTCATAAAACTACCTTTAGGTTATATGCTTTGTAATGCATTGCAATATGTTTCTTGAAGTACTATAAATGATAAAATAATGTAAGCATTTGGCAAGTTTCAAATTAACATGTGGAGCTAAAACGTAGTATGCTTTGCACCTAAGTACAGAATACAACAGCTCTCTTGTAATGACAAAGAAAATAACAAATTATTCATTAAGCAAATAAAATATATAATTAGAAAAACAGCACTCACCTTCAACAAGTCTTCATGCTTCCATTTCACATTTTTATTTAATCATGTATTTCTCATAACATTTAAACATCTTTCATAGGAGCACCAAACATGAATTCTAATTCTGGATTTAGGCACAGGCAAGAGCATACAGACACTTGCCAAGCTGCTAGGATGTGTGTACTTCTTACGTAATTTTTGTTTTATACTTGTTTGTTTTGCTTTTTACCTATACAGAATGTGGATGCATCACCAAAAAAAGAAAAGGCAGGCTGATTTCATGCAACTGAAAAACAAAGCTATAAAAAATTAATTTTCAGTATTTTAAGTAAAGGCATGAAAATGGAAATAACATTTAGACCAAACAATACATATATAGAACTAATTATCAGGTATTTGCTTATTTTTAAATTGTTACCTCATTTAGTCTCAACAATCCTATCAGGTAGGTGCTATTATAATTCCAATTTAGTGGACTGAGGAAACAGAGGCACAGAGAGATTAGTAACTTCCCCCAAAGTAACATAGCTAAGTAACTGGCAGAATCAGGATATGAGCTCCAGAAGCTGGGCTTCGAAATTCCTTGCCACTATATTACAATAATATCAAAGATTCAAAGCATTTCCATTAAACCAAAAAGTTGGCATCATCTTTATTGCTAAAATAAAAACAAGTTATGTCTGCTTTAAGCATTATAGCCAACGATTTACTGAACACCTAAAAGACAGCACTAATAATAGCTAGCATTTATTGAGTACTTAATATGACAGGTACTGTACTAATGAACCACTTTATATTCATCATATAAGTCAATCCATGCAACCACCATACCTATTTTGCAGATGAGAAAACCACCGAGGTACGGAAACAGTGCCTTTCCCTCCTCCAAATCCTGTAGCAAATTCACTTGTGGAGTCCAGATGGCAACAAATGTCTGATGTCAAAGCCCATGCTTGCTGAAGCACATTGCAATACTACAAACCTGACCCCAACTACCAAAGGGTATTCTTTTGTCCCAATACTCAGAGCCTTATGTCATGTTAGTGCTATAGCAAAATTGAAAAGATACAATAAAAATTTAAATTGAGTAACAAATTTAAAGGAATTTTAATAACGTTTAATAAATTTAGGGTAATTTTTCCTCTATAAGCATACTGCTTTTCCGTTTTAACTACTCCTACTCCAACCATGGTTTCTTCTGCTTTTCTCTGCAAACATATTCAAGTAGATCCCTGCCAGCTAGACAATTAACACACTTTTTCTCTGGGAGAACAAAATGGTCTCACATTTCCAACAAACCTTTAGTCACATTACATTAAAAATTCAAGCCTCTGTATACTATTCTTGCCAAATCTTTATCAATGTTAATTGGTTGATATTCCAAGTCAGCTGAAGTAAACATCCACCTCCCAGCCAATCCATGTATTACAGCTGAGTGTAGGATGTTTACATGAACTGAAACTTGGTTTAAAGCAGGACTTAAACTCTTTACTAAGTTTGTATGGTCCTTTAAGTAAGACTCTGTTGAAAAAAAGAACAGGCACAGCATTCACATAAAATGAGGCAAGACTCACCCAGAAAGATATGCTGAGAGAAAGTGTAGAATCCAAGGAAAAGGCAGAAGTGAGCTGGGTGTTTGTTTCTTTGGAAGCTGGGGTGTCCAGGGTGGTGGTGGGGGGCACACTACAGGCACACTACTATGCCTGGCTAATTTTTCTTATTAAAAAAATTTTTTTAGAGACAAGGTCTCACTATATTGCCCAGGCTAGTCACAAAGAAGTGATCTTTTCACCATAGGAATTTACAACAATAAATGCAGACATCCTGTAGCGTTCCATATCTAAATGTAGCTGATTGTCCAGCCTTCCTATATCCTTCCCTTCAAAACAATCAAACTTGCATTTATAAGAGCTTACTTGATGACCAGTATGATGCATCAACCAATCTTCATTAAGAAGATTCCTCCTTTAGGTAAAAGACAGTTAATGAAACACTGTGAGGAGCTTAGTCATCTCTCCTCCCCCTCAAACCTCTCCCTCATCTTCTCCCCCACATTCAGAATTCAGATAATTTCATCTCAAGCACATCTTTCCCACACTCTGATCTCTTTCCACCTTCTACTGTTCCCAGTGTCATTAAGGTGTCTCAAAGAAATGTCTCCCCCTCTTTTTGCATTCTTTCTGATTAAAAATATATTCCCACAATTATCTCCACTAACTATTACCAGTGGTCCTACCAATACACTTGCATCAAAGAAGAGGAAATCTTCAAATTTGGGAGTAAAATTACATATAATAACCACTGCCAGCAGGCTTTAAAAATCTTTGGCATTTCATAGGCAACCCAGGACTTTCAGGAACCTTGCCAGTCTCTACCTGGTCTCTTGTCCCCTTCGGGCTGTTTTCCAGAAGTATCGGTTCTCAAGATTAAATACACATATACCTCCCCACCACCCCACTCTACAACCACACTGCTTTTCTGTTTCAACTACTTCTATTACAACCATATTTTTTTCTTCTGCTTTTCTCTGAAAACATATTCAAATAGGCCCCTCCCAGCTAGACAATTAATATACCTTTTCTCTGGGAGAAAAAATGGTCTCACATTTTCAACAAACCTTTTTATAATCAAACTTCTGGATTACTACATGTTTTTAAGTTAAGGATTTTTCTGTTCTACTTCATGTATTAATTGGGTATAATATCTAGCAGGAAAAGAATGTAAGATGAGCTCCATGATTCTGAAAGCATGGGCCTACAGGAGAAGCATCAGCAGTAGTTGGGAATTGTAAAAAAGCACATTCTCAAGTTCCACCCCAGACCTACTGAATCAGAAACTTTTTTTTGCAGGGCCCAGCAATCTGTGTTTTAATCAATAAGCCCTCGAGTAATTCTGATGCAAGCTGATATTGAAAAGCAATGGACTGTTTCACCAAATCTGTTGGAAAGCTAAAGCAAAGACAGCAGTGAATGTCAAATTACTAGGAAGTTTGTAATACGGTACAGATGAGAAAAAGGCAATGTCAAAACATGTAGCGTGGGTCCACCCACAATTAACCAGGCCAGGCAAAGTGTGGCAGAGACTATCTGAAACAGCATAATTTTAAAAAGTAACTAAGCCCAAATTGACATTCAAACTAAAAAACAAAAAAGAAACAAAAAATATTACCTGAGTGCACACACAGGAAATCATGCACATTGATCCAATGAATAAAGCTGTAACAAGAGTAGAAGGGAATCACAGAACATGCTCTATGCAATGCCACACGCATGCTGGGATTTATAGGTTCACAGTCCACTTCTGGGTAACCCCAAACCCATGACTCATGTAGAAGGAACTGAGGCGTGGAGATCAATGAGAACATGTCCAACAGTATATTTACATGACTATTTTCCAACCAAGAATATTTGTACAAAAGCATCTAATTTGAAATAAATTGGAAGACCCAATTTTGATGTCGCGGGAAGTCAGGGACCTCCGAACGGAGGGACTGGCTGAAGTCACGGCAGAAGAACATAAATTGTGAAGATTTCATGGACATTTATTAGTTCCCCAAATTAATACCTTCATAATTTCTTCCGCCTGTCTTTACTGCAATCTCTGAACATAAATTGTGAAGATTTCATGAACACTTACCACTTCCCCAGTCAATACCCTTGTGATTTCCTATGCCTGTCTTTACTTTAATCTCTTAATCTCATCATCTTCGTAAGCTGAGGACCCTGTGATGATTGCGTTAACTGTGCAAATTGTTTGTAGACCATGTGTGTTTGAACACTTTGAAATCTGGGCACCTTGAAAAAAGAACAGGATAACAGGAAGGTTCAAGAAACAAGAGAGATAACCTTAAACTCTGACTGCCAGTGAGCTGGGCGGAAGAGAGCCATATTTCTCTTCTTTCAAAAGCAAATAGGAGAAATATCGCTGATTTCTTTTTCTCAGCAAGGAACATCCCTGAGAAAGAGAATGCGCCCCTGAGGGTAGGCCTCTAAATGGCCCCCTTGGGGGCTGCTGTCTTTTATGGTTGAAGCTGAAGGGATGAAATAAGCCCCGGTCTCCAGTAGCGCTCCCAGGCTTATTAGGATGAGGAAATTCCTGCCTAATAAATTTTGGTCAGACAGCCTGTCTGCTCTCAAACCCTGTCTCCTGATAAGATGTTATCCATGACAATGCTTGCCCGAAACTTCATTAGCAATTTTAATTTCACCCTATCCTGTGGTCCTATGATCTTGCCCTGCCTGCATTTGCTTTGTGATATTTTATTACCTTGTGAAGCATGTGATCTCTGTGACCCACACCCTATTCGTGCACTCCCTCCCCTTTTGAAAATCGCTACTAAAAACTTGCTGGTTCTACGGCTTGGGGGCATCACGGAACCTGCTGACATATGATGTCTCCCCTGGACACACAGATTTAAAATGTCTATATCTTGTACTCTTTTCTTTTATTTATCACACCAGCTGACGCTTAGGGAAATAGAAAAGAACCCATGTTAACTATCGGGGGTGGGTTCCCCCAATAGTAGTTAGTTATTTGCTTTAAAAAGTTGTCCCTAAGTGATTCAGACTATATACTCAGGATAAAATACTGTCATTTGCCGAATGGTGTTCAATAACTAAAAATGTTTTACCTTAAATATCAATTAGTTGAACAAATCTTAAATAATAAATAATTTCTGTGCTTTCTAAGCCCTATCAATGAATACCACATTTTTTTTCTTCAATACTAAGTTAAGGGCCAGGGAAACACATTATTACAGGTTTATTCACAAATACTGATGATCTAACATTTCAAGCCACTTGCTATAAATAATCAATTGCTAACCTTATAGGCCAATAGGAAGTTAGTGGTTCTTCAATATAAAAACATAAGCCATCTGAAAACTACTAAAAAAAGGCTTACTTATGTATTATTCCACACTGAAGCAAGGGCATCCAGAATTAAAGCTGACATGGTCTTTGATTCACCTCATTAGGGCAGAATAATATAGAACAAATGTTACATAACACAGATTGCCCCATTAATCCTGCAGCATCTAGGGATAACTGGCCTAGCTGGGCAGAGTATAACAGCTTTATTATAAAGAATGCCTACCCCCTTGTTTAGCTTAGGTTTGGCCTTATCATTTTGAAAAACCTTTCAAATTTCACTGTATAAATTATGCATCCATCTTACTAAATTTTAAAGCTGTATATCAAAATTTTTCATAAGAAATAAACAGTGTCACCTAGTCAAACAAAGTAATCGTATTACCAGAGAACACATTACATTCTACCTTTGGCAGGGAAGACTTCTGAGCTCTCAGTAATAACTATCCATTCACTGCTTTTTGAGTCTAAGGTTTCCAATGTGCTAAAACAGAGGGCCACAGAATATGCAATCAATCTGCTTTATTTAGAGATCATAAGAAAGGATGTTTGATGCATGCTAATCATCAAGCCTGAAAATTGTATTTACAAGTTGGAAAGCCACCTGAGTCTGAAGCAACTAACTCCCATCCTCAAATAAGTCTTGTAAACTACTACTCTAACAAAGCAGCATTTAAAAAATAAATGTTGTAGCACAAATACATCTGGGGTAATTACATTATAACCAAAACTGTCATTTGCTCATCTGGATAAAAGATAAAAGGAAACAGTAGACATTGCTGCAATAAGATAATATAAAATCATTACCAAAGTACTAGACATGCAAGGTGATTTACTTGCTGTTTATAACAGGAAAAAATAGAATTATCAAGATTTAATGTCTCTGACCTCAGAAAGCTTATAATCTAATCAAAGAAGATAAGCATGTAAAAAAATTAGATTGGCAAGACCTTTATCTTTTGGTTTAATCATGTACTAAACCTAACTTAGTATGTTTAGCAGTTTAATACTAATAAATGATTTTTAAAAACCAATGCTTTGTTGAAAAGAAAAACATCAATAAATAGAAATGTTTTCCAGTGTCTAAAAGACTAACAGAAATAAAAAAACAATTTTTTTAAAACTCAGAAAATAGCTGTTATAAAATTATACATTATCAGTAAGTCCACACTGAGTGTCATCTGTGAGAAAAGCCCTGGATTATTCAGATCTGTGAGGAAACACAAAAAATAGATACAATACAGCTGCTTCCAGGGCAGCGACATTTTAAGGAGGAAGCAATAAATCTGAAAGCAACAATCTGAAAATACTTAGGAAAAATATTAATACTAAAAAGACATGCATATCCATTAGCAAATGTAAACAGGCTTAGTGGCTTGACATCTTACAGTTTTTCTTAGAGGAGAGTTGATTAGGAGCTGTTACATCACTCAGGGTGAGGGGAACAGGAAGTTGGGGGCTAAGAGGAGGAAGAAAAATGTTGCACACACATCTCAACTATAGGGAAAGCTGAAATTTCTGGATTGCATACTGCTGGGTGGTAGTGATGAAATTATTCTCCAGAACTTCTACGGAATTTATAATGGAGAAAATCAGTCTCCTGAACTGTTGGGAAGTTAAACTCCAGCCTACTTGGAAAGGTTATAAAGATTAAAATTTCATTGACAGGGCAGAAACAGGAATAGGCGGGGAAACTTTTTATTTAACTAAATTCTCTAAGGCCCAACAGCAGCACGCTAAGTCTGGGAAGCTCGAGACGGCACATCCTGTTATTAGGAGAACACCCTACATTCAACTATCATAATACGTGCACCGTCCGTGCAGTAAAAGAATGCAGCTAAAGATTTCTGAGGTTTTCCCACACATTTTATAGCCTCCTCAACTCCATTCCAGGACAGAATTATATCAAGAGGATGTCTGTGAATAGCCGGTAGCAGCAAACATCTGACTGAAAGCTTAGCTGTGTCTTACAGCTTCCAGTCGGGGATGTTTACAACAACAGACTTTCGGAACAAGAAATTTAAGAGAAGGAACAGACATAAATGTTGCCAGTCATCATCTTCGGCAAATAATTTATATAATGTCTAGTGTTGAACAATAGCTGTGACATCTTGAAACAAAAATGATACAGTTAATGCTAATAATTAAATTAAAGAGTAAGTGGTTCACCAGATGCAATTTCTCCTAAATAATCTAATTTAAAAAGAAAATATGCATTACAAATTTATCTTGGTAAGTATGAAACATTAAACATATTATCCTGATATCCTACATGAGGATACATTTTCTAAGATATGCAAAAATAAGTTTTCTTCTCCCTAGAGTTTCAAAATAATAAACACATTAGAATGATAACCCTAAAGATCAGAGTAACCATACATCTCATGGATGCCTGTTGCCCTGACATTATTGTTAAAAATGACTCCTTTTATTTAAGAAAGCGTTAATTTAGTTGACAATGAATACAGTGGGTTTTCCTGGCAGAGGATCTAAACTGAGTTAAGAATCTAACACTTTCTTCCCCTATCCCCAAGTGATTTAGGTTAGGGATGTACAGTTCATGGAAATGAGCAAAGCAAAGAGGATAATAAAAGAAACGCATGATCTTGAATTTGTTTATAAAGCAATATACTAAAACCTTTTTGTTTCCACAGTACTTTTCTGAAAGAAAGGAAGAAGACTAAGTGAAATATAAGTAAATCTGCACTCCACTAAAAACCAAGATTTGCTTTAATTTAAAATATGTAAAATTGCCAGGCATGGTGGCTCATGCCTATAATCACAGCACTTTGGAAGGCCAAGGCAGGTGGATGGGTGGATCGCTTGAGTCCAGGAGTTCAAGACCAGCCTTGGGCAATGTGGCGAAATCCTATCTATAAAAAAATACAAAATATTAGCTGGGTTTGGTGGTGCACACCTGTGGTCCCAGCTATTTGGAAGGCTGAGGTAAGAGGATCCCTGAGCCTAGGAGGTGGAGGCTGCAGTGAGCTGAGATCATGCCGCTGCACTGCAGCCTGGGCGACAGAGTGAGATCCTGTCTCAAAAAAATAAAAATAAAAATAAAATACGTAAAGTAACTTTCTTTTGGGGAAAAAAAAACTATTAAAACAATTAAAGTCCACAATTAAGTCACAGTGATTTATAAGAAATGAACATACATATATACATGAGCATGTATATGTACACACACTCTCTATATAATAACTACTGAAAAAACCAATATACAAATACTGAGAGGCTACTAATTTCCTAATACCAAGTTTTTTGAGAAACTATGAGAAAAGGATTTCCGTTGCTGATATTTACCCTGCGATAATATTTAATGGTTGCTCTCTGAAATACTTTTTGTTTACTGTTGTAAATAACTCTACCCATTATATAAATAATGCCGGAAATAATGAGGAAAGTACATGTGGTCTGTATGGATACAAGATGACCTTCATTGTTTTTGAAGACAAATGTTTTTTTTAAAAGTCCAGTGGCTATTTACAACAACAACTATTCAAACTGTACTACAATTGAAACTTTCCAGATTTAAATTAGGAAAAAAATAGCTATTTCATGCCTAGGTAGGCACATGATACTTGACTAATGAGGATGCTGCACATTAAATTGCAATAAACCAGTTACCACAAGTCTCCAATTCTCCCCTTTAATTTACCTTCCTGTTCTCAGTTTAATTTTTTTAAAGATTGATCAAAAGACATTTTGATCAGAACCACTGTATTTAACTCACACAAACAATACATAGAATATTTTCCGCAGACTTACGAAGGAATTTTGTCAAATGCTATGACTTTGTATAATATATTCTTGAGGAAACATGAAAATTAAATGTACAGAAGCTGAATATTAAGTATATGTGATAAGAAATCCTATTATAAAATACCTTCTATCATTATAAAATATCTTCTAGACACAATCTTTGTAATAATACACAGTAAGAAGGTAAAGTATAATGAGGGGATAGCTGAAGCTAAAGGTTTACCATTTTTGGCATGCTTTATGATTTCCATCTTTGTCAAAAACATCACATATTTAAGGGTCAATTCTCTATCAGCATTAGCATTCTACTTTTAACACATTTTTATAAAAATGGGCAAGACACACATGTATACATACAATCTGCTGTACAGATAAAAAAAATGGGTATTACTGAGCTACTGACTGTAACAGTGCTACTGGTTTAGTAACTGAAAATGTTTGTCAATCAATCTATCAGAGGCAGTTTATGAATATCCATGTATGACGTATGCCATGCCACATTTGCCACAGATTCCATCCTACCACAGATGTCTCAAGTACAATGCTGAAAACAAGTTAGATACCTAAACACATCTCTTCCTATGTGACAATCCAGAATGAATACAAGCCATTATCCCCCAAGAGTATTGTTATGGGAGAGTTTTACTGGGTTTATAAAATTTTACCAGAATACATAAGAAAACAATTAACAGGAAACAGCGTTTTGTAACTTAAGATAAATACTCTGGAAAAAAAAAAACCCTCAAATGAAGTAAAATTCTGAACTGGCCTAGATTTCGCATCCCTTAAATGTATTAATTAGTTGAAATTCAGTGGTGTCTAGGAAGGCTCTCAGAAATAGTTGGCTACAATTTGACTCTGAACTCTGAAACAAGGCAGGGCAGCTGGGAAGGTAAATACAAAGAGTAGTAGCAGGGTGGTGACAGGGAGAAAACACTTGGCAGAAGGCAAGAATTCACAAACCACTGGAAACCGACCATGAAGCAGAAAATGCCCCCAATTACAAGGAAAAAAAACCACAGATACTCCCAAAGAGACTCTATTCTTGTTTTCAATCCATTCAATAATAATTACCATTCTCTATATAGCCAAAGTTATATAAATAGAGCAGAGACAAAAAAGAAAAAGGTAACACTGAAAAATTTACAAAACAGAAAGGTGTTTAGGACAGAAAGATGAAAATGCTTCCGGTTCTATAAGGCTTATTTATCATTTACTCATTATTACGAACTGCCCTTTGTAACAAAAGCTTCAAAGTGTTTTTATACACTTTCTCATCCTTATGCAGTAACTAATTTTAAGGTTAGTAGCAGAGCAGATGATAATTCCATTTTACAGATGAAGAAGAAGGTACAGATTGAAGAAACGATTTGGCTAAGCTCACATGAGTAAGGAGCTGAGAACAAATTCTGGTTTCCCTGACATGCACACGCACACATGCAGAAACGTATGTCGTATGTGTGTGTATGTGAACACTAGGCCCTGGGAGAAACAAAGATGAGCAAGTCAAGGAGTTCAACGCGGGCCTGTTTTGTGACTAACAATGCTCACTGCCTAGAAGGTTGAGACTAGGAGACCAGAGACTCAGAGACTCAGAGCCTCATGGGCTGCTGACTGCCAGCTAGCTGTGGATTATGAGCACAGCACTTACTCTTTTGCCTTTATTTTCTTGACACACAAAATGAGGCTTAGGCAAAACAAGTTTAATTCAGTGGGAAAACATACCAAATCCTGATCAGGCAGGCCCACTATCTAGGAACAACCAAGTACCTGGTAACTACCTCTGAAGACATCTAAGCCCGGCATACTGAAGTCTGTACGATCTTGGCAAGAGTCGCAGGGAAGGGTAACGTCTGCAGTCCCACCTACTTTCCTGAATTCTGAAGACACCTGAAAACAACCAAACGGAACATGAAGACGAAAGCACTATGAAACATACTGCCCAATAACAATGTACACTTTAATCATCACCATGACATCTTATTTGTACAGCATGCTCACACTTTCTATGTAACTAGATTTTTACAGTGATAACTGAGACGTAGGCAAGATGGGTACCATTATCCCTGCTAAACCCAGCTATAATCAGTTCTGCTATAATAATGAATATCTGCTTTCTGAAGTATCCATTTCAGATGTTGTGACTATAAGACTCAAATTAATTGTCAAGTCAAAGTTTGCCTAAGATACTATAAGGAATTAAAATATATCCATAGCATGAAGGATTTGACAGCTAGACTGTTTTTAACCCTTTCCCTACTTCTGTCACCTCCAACAGGAGCATGTCTCTTCTTGTGCTGTATGAGCACAGTTCAGACACACGAATACTCTTTGGTGTTGTTGGTGCTCGGGCCTGTAAGGCAGAGAAACACAGCTCCCCTTCCGCATAATTCTGAACCAAGCATCATCATATACTCACACAGTACACGGCCTGATCTAGGCCAGTGGTTCTCAATGCACTCCCCAAACCAGCAGCGTCAGCATGGCTTAGGCAACCATTACTAAAGTAATTCTCAGACCCCCACCCCAGACCTATACAATCCAAATAGGGGGGTGGGAGCCAGTAGTCTATTTAACAAGTACTCCAGGTAATCCTGACCCATGCAGAATCTTCAGAACCACTGATCTGGGCTTAGTCTATAGCTCAATAACATGCCTAAAGCCTCATCAACAACACAGACTTGTTGTTAGGGTGACCAATTGTCCTAAATAGTATTTTAAGAAATTCTTCTGGTTTGCCCAGGACTGAGAGGGTTCCTTGGACAAGAGATTTTGAGTTTTAAAACCAGGACAGTCCTAGGCAAACAAGAATAATTTACCTTAATTGTGATTACAGATTAAAGCTGAAACAACTATTCACTTAAAATGGAGTGATGCTATTACGGACTAAATGCATATTGCATTTGGAGTGGAGGTCAATCGTAACATTAAAATCCTAGCATGCACAAATGGATAATTTCATTTATCATGTCAGTAAACAGTCCGCATAGGAACGCTTCAGAACTAGAGGGGAGGTGAAGTGGGAGAGTGCTTTGAACAAAAGGATCAACTACTTTTTATTAAACTATAGGGCATTCAGAATTTTTGTTTTCAAAATTCTCTGACCATAACTGAAACTGATAGTGAGTTGAATAGCAGCCAGCACCTTCTTAGATTCTTGAAACAGTGCCCACTGAAAGACCCAGGTCATAAATATAGTAAAATTTGTCACCACCAACACACGGAGCTGAGGGTTAAGACCACTTAGAACAAGAGAATCTGTATATGTAGCCCCACAGCACTCAGGTAACTGAAATGCAGAGATCCTAAACTCTGCTTTAGAGACTTAAGTAAACACCATGAACTAACCCCAAAACAAAACTGATAACCACTATAGATTCTAGAGTGCATTCCACGATTCATTTATACAATAATACCTTTAAATTTCCAAGAATCCTGGAGGGTAGCACTATATAAATGCAACCTACTTTTCAGTAAGTATATTTAATTTTCAAAGTCCACACCCGGAGGAAAATTGCTAACTTCAGTCTCAATATATAAGCAAAAAGAGATTTCAGAAAGTAAGGATTGAAGAGATCTTAACTGTAAACCTTACTGACACAGAGAATATGTGTACAACGTCCAACGGATGCCAGGCTCCAAAACAATTCTTATTATGCACCTAATTTCAAAGCAGTTTTAATTTTCTGAAATGCATTTTCAAGCTTTTCTAGTAAATAACCTACTTCACGCTCTACTTGAGAAAAAGAATCCTCTTTACAGACAAGAGAGATAAATGACTCTCCTACCAATTTACCCTTCATAAAGTCTGACTATTTATACTGTTTCCTGGAAGAGGCCACACCTGTTCCTTCAAATCCTTGTCCTTCCACTTATAACTAGCTACATTATGTAATCTTGAGTAAGTCATTTAACTGCTCCACACCAGTTTCCCAATCTGTAAAATAAGAAAACCCTATAACATAAAAGAATAAAGCTCTCACAGAATAGTTGTGAATATTAAATAATTATGTGAGTATAAAAACATTTGAAACAGTAATGCAATGTGCAGACGTTAAAAGCATTTATAGATTTGCAGCCACACTTTTTTGAAAACCTTCCCTCTGAAAGTCTGTATCTGAATAGTCTGCTGACCATGAGGGGCATAATCTGTGAGTATAACAGAGTTCTTCAGTTGTATTTGACATGGTATTAACATGGGGGGGAAATCACTAACACTAGCTAGCACCTGAGTCACTGGCTACATCTTCTGAAACAGTTTTAAACAGTAAAAGAAAAAAAAAGCATCAAAAACACAGAGGAGGAAAAACAACCATCAGTTAATTAATAGAAGGAAGTAGTACACAGGGACAAAAAAATTTAATTCTGAATAAAGCCAGTGAGATATGTGAATGGAAAAAGAATGAATACGCAATTATTAATTAATTCCCTAAAAGTTTCAAAAGAAAGATGATTTGACAAGTAGCTAGAGAATGAAGGAATGATCAGTAACAGAATTAAGATTATCCTTTTTATATTTCAAACAAATTTGACAATCATGAAACCATAAATGCTGAAGACTGGGAAGCACAACTGTAAACACCTCTCTGATGCAGGGAACTCAAAAGGTACTCAGTCAATTCCAGGCAACAAAATTTGGAATCTAAGGTGTGCATCTGAATATAATTGGGGATATCTGCATAATTTCTAGTAAGAAAGATTAACAAAAATGCCAATAACCACAATACCGTTATTCCCAGGTCAGAAAAAACAAGTACTTCCAAGATGACAGAATCATAGAGGAAACAATGTATTTGGCAAGGACAGGCAGGTCTGTTTCAGCTTTTGAAATGACCAGCAAACACAGCATCCAGTCTCTCACAGTAGCAAAGTGATCAAATGCATCCTCAACAGTAATATTCTATTAATGTTTTGAACTCCAACCCTAGAGCACCCATTCGTTTAAATATCTTTAGGAATGATCTTCTGATAGTCTACTGATAGGAAAGCAGTATTAGATAACAATTAAAAGCACAGGCTTTACAGTCTGACAGAACTAGGCCAAGCATTTGACTTTGTGAGTTTGAAAAAGTGGCTTTACTTTTCTGTGGCTACTTTGCCATCTGTTAAATGACAATTTAAAATACCTATCTTGCCTGTAATCCTAGCACTTTGGGAGGCTGAGGCAGGCGGATCACCTGAGGTCAGGAGTTCGAGACCAGCCTAGCCAATATGGTGAAACCCTGTCTCTACTAAAAATACAAAAATTAGCCAGGCATCATGGCAGGCGCCTGTAATCCCAGCTACTCGAGAAGCTGACACAGGAGGAGAATAGCTTGAACCTGGGCAGCAGAGGTTGCAGTGAGCCAAGATCGCACCACTGCACTCCAGCCTGGGCGACAAGAGCAAGACTCCATATCAATAAAACAAAATAAAATACCTATCTTGGAGGGTTATTATGAGGACTGAATAAGATAATGTAATGATCATCAAATGCTAAGCTGAGAGGCAGGCACATAGCTAGTATGCAATAAATGGAAAGAAAGATTCTCCTTAACAACTTAATTCACATAGCTTTTTACCATTTTCAATTCTTTGTTTCACTTTTACAAATCCTATTCATCCTTCAAGGACCAGTTTAAATGCCAAATTCTCTGTGAGAACTTAACTAATAAAACCAGCCACTTAAAATGTATTATAGAGCCAGGCGCAGTGGTTCATGCCTGTAATCTCAGCACTTTGGGAGGCCAAGGTGGGCAAATCACTCGAGTCCAGGAGTTTGAGACCAGCCTGGCCAATATGGTGAAACCCTGTCTCTACTAAAAATACAAAAGTTAATTGGGCGTGGTGGCGCATACCTGTAATCCCAGATACTCAGGTGACTGAGGCAGGAGAATCATTTGAACCCCTGGAAGCAGATGTTGCAGTGAGCCAAGATTGTGTCACTGTACTCCAGCGTGGGCAACAGAGCAAGACTGTCTTAATCACTCCATCAATCATAGTACAGATACTACGCAGCAACAAATAGTAAATACTTACATGGTGCTTACTATGTCTAAGGCAACGTTCTAAGTGCTTTATATATATTAACTAATTTAATCCCCATAACAACACTATTAGGTAGGTACTAGTGTTATCTATCCTCTTTTTTGTAAATGAGAAATGAGAGACAGAAAGCCATGTACCCAGAATCACAAGAGCACCTGGTAGACTGTCTCCAGAGCCTACTCTCTTACCTATGCTGTACTGTCTGTGCTGTTAACTGAGAAGGATGATTAATTATTGCAAGGAGACATTCAAAGAGCTGACAGCTTTATATTTAATACAGCTGGAGATGTTTTCTACACAGACTAAAATCACTCACTTTGGATAGCTTATTCACTCTTTCATAGAAAATACTTGCATAGCTCAGTTTCTTGACCTGCACAAAATAAAGATGAGAAAACAATAATTCATACACAACCTGTTTTGTATTTTTATATCAGTTTTATATTTTAGGCTGCTAACCTGTGTCGAATTTTCTCAGTTCAAATTTCTAAGATTCTGGCTCCCTTCTTCCAAAGGCCCAGGAGATGGATAATGGACATGGGCAGCCTTATCCTCATGTGACGAAAGAGGTAAATAATGCCAGATCACCTACCACATTAGATTGCTAAAACTATTGCCATCTAATTCTTTTTTTTTTTTTTTTTTTGAGACAGGGTTTCACTCTTGTTGCCCAGGCTGGAGTGCAATCTCAGCTCACTGCAACCTCCGCTTCCCGGTTCAAGTGATTCTCCTGCCTCAGCCTCCCAAGTAGCTAGGATTACAGGTGCGTACCACCACGCCCAGCTAATTTTTTTGTATTTTTAGTAGAGACGGGGTTTTACCACGTTGGCCAGGCTGGTCTCCAACTCCTGACCTCAGTTGATCCACCTGCCTCAGCCACCTCCCAAAGTGCTGGGATTAGAGGCGTGAGTCACCGTGCCCGGCCTGCCATCTAATTCTTTATAGAACTATAATATAGTGTTCAGGAATCACTGAATATTCTCAAAAATGTATGCCATTTTGATTTTATACACACATACACACGTCAAAGATACTCCTTTGTAGATTAAAAAAATACATATATATATTATTACTCTTTAAACAAAGGGAGGCTCAGGGGTATGGCAACAAGTCATACACAAAAATTACAAATATGAACATTCTTTGTGTGGAAGACAAAAAGTTAGTATCTTTCCTTTTTAATCAAACTTTATAACACAGAATCAAGAGAAAAACACACCTGCCCAAAGGATAATATTTGGTTTTTACAGAAAATTATAAGCTCTTCAAAGACAAAGAGCTTACAAGAAAACTACCATTTTCCCCTAATTATAGCAGTGCTACTTTATCTACTTGTTCTATGAATGTATTTTTGGTACCTTGTTTTAAGATTCAGAATATGTTATAAAATCAACAATGAACTCATGTGCTAATGTTCTTAGGAATGACTACACTTCAAAATAAAATACAGTAAAGGAGCCAAAATTAACAAAATGATAGCTGTTTCTCAATTTCCTTTCAGGATTTTTCAAAATACAAGAATTGATAAAACCTACATCGCTTAAGAGAAGGAATACATCTATTCAAGACCAACTATTCCTATATTAGTCTCTAACCAGGTTTCTATTTAAAATAAGACATGCTGTCATCATGGTGACTGTCAAGATAAGTAGGTCTTACTGGTCAGACACAGATTAACCCACTAGACCTGATGTATCATGGCCTTCAAACTGGCTTATGGCTGGGAGGCAAACAAGTGCAAGGAAAGCCAAACAGCCAAGGCAATATAATATATATTAAATTGAAATGAGGAGCCAAGGACATTCAACTCTATGGGTAACCAGACTCTAAACAGGAACACTTAACAGACACACCCATCATGTCCTCTGCAACACACTAAGCTTGCCTTTATCATATGATGCCTGCACCTTGTGTAGCAACTGTGTACTTGTCTGTTTCCACACTAAGGGAGCAACTGTTCGACACATACCAATATCCTAAGTCCAAGGGTAAGTGTGAAACAGCATAGATGTAAAATAAATGAGCAACAGAGAAGGCAGCAGATACAAAGCAAAGAGATGTCACTATCTTCGCTCATTTCACATTTTGCCTCAAGAACCTCTCATCCTACAACTAGAAGAATAGTAAAATCCAGGTTTATTTTTTAAATGTTTAAATAATGTGAATCACTTAACCCCTTTGAATCTAAGTTCCCTCTTCCATAAAGGAAAAAGGACCAACTCTTAAGGTCCATTCAGCTAAATAATTTCATAATCCTATAATGAAATATATTCTGGCAATAGATACTTGTCACTATTAACTTAATGCTTCTATGTGATCAATCATCATGCTCGTATCTGAAACCAGAGTTGTACTCGTTACTGCTATGCTAGTCAATTGCCACATGGACTTATAAAAGGAAAACAATCCACAAAGCACTATTTTTGAAAACATTTGTAACATCTATAAGTACATAACAAGTCTTAGTAAAATTAAAAAGATATAAAATGGTATTTGCTCTAGATAACCTAGACTTGCCTTTGCTAAAGACTTGCTGGGATTTTTGTATCAGGGAAAATAAGTTGTTTACCTTCATGTTTCTTGGGCAACTGGAAATCCAAGTTGCTAGTATTTAGTTTGCTAATGTTTCACAGCTAAGTTCTCATTTCCGAAAGTCCATAGCAACATTTCCATCTCATGATCACACCACCTCTGTTTTAAAACCCTCCAGCAGCTTCTCTCTGCACCTAGAATAAAATCCAGTCTTCTTATTGTGCTCTGTAAGACCCTACACTAGCTTCTCCACTACTTGCAGCACCTCTAGGCTTCATTCAGTTCTCTCAATTTGTCACATTTTCCCCACTTTAGAGGCTTTGCACTATCTCTTCTCTCTGCCAGGAAACTTTTCACTCAGGTCTTCACATGCCTAGTTTCTCCAAAATCTTAAGGGCGTTTCTACTCAAGTGTCACCTTTTTAAAGACGTCTTCCCTGACTAGTCAGTCTGAAGTGTGCTCTCACCACAGCAATTCTTTATTACCACATAGTCTTTGATTTTCTTTACACTTCTTATTACAATCTGAAATTGTTTAGTTTATTCCTTTCCTTATCATCATCTTCCTCTTCTGTCAGAACAGCCAAAATAGAGGCTCTGTAAGAACAGGAATGTTGCCTACCTTTTCACTCCTGTAATTCCAGAGTCTGGAACAGTGTCTGGCACACAGTGAATGTCAAATATTTACTGAATAAATTAAAAAAAAAAAAGTAATGGGAGCTGCATCTATTTAGCAGCACTATTCCAGGCTCTTTACATAAAGCATCTCATTTAACTTCATGACAATTCCACAGGAAGTGGATATGACTCCACTTTACAGATGAGGAACTAGAACTCAAAGAAATTAAATGACTTGATCAAAGAAAGAGACTAGTATAAAGGCGATACTTAAAATATGAACCTTATCTTCTCTCCCAAATTTCCTATATCTCTTTTTTTGGTAACATGTCTATTTTGCCATTTATGCTCTAAATCGACCTAGAATTTTAATCTCTAAAATATTTAAGGACTGTTACAATCATGTGATGGAAAAGAATAACCAGAACATGGTCCAAACAAAATAAGACAAGACTGTTAAAATGAACTTGCCATTTCTGTCAGATGATTCCAGTAAAAATAAAACAAAAAGTGAGAGATTAAGTAACAACATTAGGACTTTTCTTTAAAAAATTTATATTTTTAAAGGATATGCCTAAAAAATAGAGGGTAATCCTAATTTCAGATGAAAAGGCTGCTAGTCATGTGTTCAAGAATAATGAAAAAAAGGCTGAAGTATTTTTTAAAAAGTAATAGTGAACTAGCATCAATCAGAAACTGAGCTTAAAAATGCATACCACTGGCTGGACGCAGTGGCTCACACCTGTAATCCCAACACTGAGAGGCCACGGTGGGCGGATGAGGAGGTCAGGAGTTCGAGACCAGCCTGGGCATAAGGTGGAACCCAGTCTCTACCACAATAAACTGGGCATGGTGGCACATGCCTATATGGCTACTCATAAGACTAAGGCAGGAGAATGGCTTGAAACTGGGAGGCGGAGGTTGCAGTGAGCTGAGATTGCGCCACTGCACTCCAGCCTGGGCGACAGAGTAAGACTCCATCTCAAAAAAAAAAAAAAAGTATACCATTAACAATAGCATTTTAAAATATGAAATATTCAGGGACTGCAATGATATTAATAGCTAATTTAATGTGTCAACTTGGCTAGGCTATGCTGCCCAGTTGATCAAACACTAGTCTAGATATTGCTATTCTGTAGATGTGATTAATGATAACAATCAGTTGACATTAAGCAAAAGAGCTCTCCTCCATAACATGGGTGGGTCTCATCCAATCAAATGAGGCCTTCAGAGCAAAAACAGGTTACCCAGGGAAGAAGGAATTCTATCTCAAGATTGTAAGAGAAATCCTGCCTGCCAATTTAATGAATTTTGGACTTGCCAGCCACCATAATCACATGAGCCAATTTCTTAAAATCACTCTCTCTCTCTCTCTACACACACACACACAAAACGCACCCTTATTGATTCCGTTTCTCTGGAGAACCCAACTTACAGAGGCATATACGAGACCAAAATATAAAAGACTTGCATCCTATAAACTACCAAATATTACTGAGAGAAATAAATAAAGCCCTAAACCGAGTGCTATACCATGTTCATGGGTCAGAAGACTCAATAATTTTTAAATGTCAATTATTTCCAAACTGACTTACAGATTCACTGCAATTCCAATCAAAATGTCAAGCAAGCTTTTTTTAAAAAAAATGACACTTATTCTAAAATTCATAAGGAAATGTAAAATACCTAGACTAGCAAAAATAACTTTGAAGAAAACTGGAAAACTACATGATTTCAACACTGAATAATCAACGCAGTGTAGCACTGGTGTCAAGATCAACAAATACCTCAATGGAACAAAATTGAGTCCAAAATAGAACTACATATATAAAATCAACTGATTATTCACAAGGGGAAAAGGGAATTCAATAGAAAAAGGATAAATTTTCAATAAACGGTATTTTAAGAACATCCAGACAGAAAAGTTTTCTATACTCAAAACTTAACTCAAAACGGATCACTATATTTACACAGAAAACCTAAAACTACAGGGAGAAAGCACAGGAGAAAACCTTTGTTGACCCTGAATTACACAAAAAACCATTTTTAGATACAGTACCAAAAGTATAATCCATAAAAGAACAAACTGATAAATTAGATATCAAAATTAAAACCTTTGCCCGTCAAAAGACACTGCTAAGAGAATGAAGAGACAAACCACAGTCTGGAAAAATATTTGCAAATCATAAATCTGATAAAGGATTTATACATAAGAACCCTCAGAACACAGTAAGAAAACAACCAACCAGATATTTTTAATGGGTAAGAGCTTTGAACAGATGCTTCACAGAAGAGAATGGGATGGCAAATAAACATATGTAAGCATGCTAACCACTAGTAGTCATTAGAGAAATGCCAAATTAAAGCCACCACTACTCACTAATTAGAATGGCAATAATTAAAAAGACTGACCATACCAATTGTTAGCATAATGCTGGTGGGAATGTAAAATGGTACGGCCACTTTGGAAAACCATTGGCAGTTTAAGAAGAAACTAGGTAGGTATAGAACATATAGCTACCATATGATTCAGCCATTCTACCCCTAGGTATCTGCCCAGAGAAATGAAAAGTATATGTCCATACAAAGACATGTACATACATATTAGAAGCTTTACTTTAAAAGTCAAACACTGGAAACAACCCAAATAGACTATCAAAAGGTGAATGGATACACAAAATGTGGTATATCCATACAACAGAATACTACTTACCAACAGGAAAGACTAACAACTGGTACATGGTACAACATGGATGAATCTCCAAATAATGCTGGGTGAAAGTAGCCAGACAAAAAGAGCGCATACTGTATTTTAAGACATGCATGCCAATGTAAAGTAAAAGAAAAGACAATGGTTGCCTAGAGAATGCAGGGGAGGGTTATCAAGGGACATCAGAAAACTTTTGGGGGTGTATGTTTAGTATATTGACTGTGGTGACGGTCTCATGTATAAACACACGTCAAAACTTAACAAACTGCACATTACAATATTTGCCATTTATTGTATAACAACTATATGTCAATGAAGTTGTTTCAATAAAAATAGAGACCTGCCAAAAGTGTTAAGGACAATAAAAAGATTTAAATACATTCTCAACAACAACAAAAAACAAAAGCCAGGTTACTTAATTGGAACAAAATTGCTAACAGATAATCTAAAGAATTGTTTTACTCCTGCCTTGGTCTGGGAATGGGAAGGGTAAGATGAAGGGGGGTGAAGGGAAAAAAAAGAGGAAAAAAGAATGATCTTTTAATCTGGCAAAGATAGGGATTAAAAGAAAAAAAGAAAAAGTCCAAGATAGGAAGGAGACAGCAAAAGAAAAATAATTACTTTAAATTTATGTTTATAGGTCAAGAAAAATATTATCCCAAGACATTAAATGTATCTGCAGATTTGGTAATTTCCACGGAATCACAGTGAAATGCCATGAGAACTGCCCGATTTACGCCCCCTTCCCCCAACATGCCACAAAAGCTCTGATTAATAAGGAACTGGCTTCTCTGACATTACTTTTGCTCCCGGTCCTCAAATATTCTAATTAACTATACCTTCTCTGACTTCTTTCTGGGCTCCTATTCCACCTGTCCCTTAAACACTGGTGCTCTCCAGATCCTTGTTCTACTTCTGGTCTCACTCTACAACAGGGTTTACAACCTTCCAGGGGAGTTTTTGATTTCCTTTGATAATCTGATGAAAGCTAGGGATCAGAACAATGTATATTTATATAAAATTTTACATGTAATTATTTAAAAGGCTTCAAAACTCTTCTGAACCCTGGCCATGTATGTACTCCTTAGGGGATACGTACATGTATCCCCTCGGGGGAGGGCGGGGGGGAATTCCTTTTGGAATTCTAGTCAAGGCTTTGTTTCTTTAAAATCCCATGCGGAGTGAGGAGCACACATAGACATGGTAATGGGAAATTTAAATGCTCACAAGTAAAATTCACATAGAATCTAGGACATCATGATATCTTTCTGGATACTAAAGAAACAGTTCAACTGGGTAGATTCTTAGCTTGCTGTTAAATGCTGATTAATAGATTTATGAAGGAAGCTAATAATCACAATTCTGTAGAAGTTCATCCTCTTTAACGTTTGTTTTAAAAAAGGTGATCTGAATGAGGGCATAGAAAATATGCCTATCAAATTTGGGACAATAAGAGGTTGTGACAGTGAGTAGTGGATCACAAACCCAAGGTTTAAAACATATTGACTGATTCAGCCTAGGGATGAGATGAAGGTCAGGAAAGATCCTCAACCTCAAAGATCCTTATGTAATATTACTCTCCTTTTCCTCAACTCCCAATAACCTGTGGAAATGCAATACATTTACCAAGACTGCAAGCTCCTTTAAGACAATGCCCAAGTCTTATCATCATCATACAGCACCTTCAGTGATGCCAGTATCATCACTTGAACTATATTCTGCTATGGTAACAAATGTCCAAAATCATGGTGCCTTACAGCACAGTATTTATCTCCCACTTATACACCTATCACAGCTTCAGCTCTGCTCCATTATTCTGGGACCAGCCATAGCTAAGGCATGCTGGTTTCATGACAGAGGGCCAAGGGCCACTGGCAGAACCACAAGATGAAAAATACCTGCTCAAACGTGGGACATGTCACTTCCTCTTAACATTTTATTGGTCAAGGAAAGCCAAATGGTCAAACTTGATGTCAACAGAACAAGAAGTATAATCTGACTACAGAAAGAACCCTGATAGAGAGAAGCAATAAATATTTTTGAAATAATAGTCTACCACAGTGCCTTCCTTATGAAAAGTGCCTAGTAATTGGTAGTAATTATTTATACACCAGATCATAAACACAAGGATAGAGACTGCAATGTGTCTCGCCCCTGACACACCAGCACCACATGGTACCTACCACATAGGAATGGACACACTAAATGCATATTAAGTGAATGAATAACAATGAGATGAGCATGAGATCTGGAATCAAAAAGCTTGCAATGAAGTTCTACATGTGCCAATTCTAGACTTAGTGGAAAGTCATTTTTTCTGATTCTCAGATGGTTGTTGTGAAGATTAAATAGATGTGAAAACACTATGAAAACTGCTATTTTATACAAATGTTAGTTGATATCTTCAGATAGATAAATTCATTTAAAGTTTTATAGTAATGCAATAGATAATACCCTATGCATCAACTGGCTAGTAAAGAGAGACAAAGATTAGACTTAAAGCAATTCACATGAAAAAAAGACACGGTTTCAGTTGATCATATGCTCAATGTGATCAAAGGATAATGTGGCTGCCAAAAAAACGCAATGCAAATTTCAGACTACATTAATAGAAGCACAGTATCCTAGATAATCACTTCACTGTATTCGGCAATGGTCAGACCACGTCGGAAGTAGTCAGTTCAGTTCTGGCCACTGTATTTTCAGAGGTAAACTGACAAAGACTTTGTCATGAGTTGAGCGATATGGATGGGGAAAGGTCTGTAAACCATATCACATGCATGTGGTTTGGAAAAAAAAAAAAAAGAATTTTTTCCCTTAGTTTGGCAAAAAAGAAGACTCAAGTAGAATAGTCATTTTCAAATACTTAAGAGTTATTGTGTACAAGAATAAGAAGTTTCACATACATAGTCTTAGATTTCCAAGAACGAGTAAGAGAGGAAATACGTTTAGCTCAATGAAAAGCTATTTCTAAGAGAAACCTGAAACAGGGAAAAGTGGATGAAAACATGGTTAGAAATGCACTTGAGGAGATCAAATTGGGTGTGAGTCCTATAAATCTAACTCACTCTTCTGTATAACCAAACATTTTTGAGGCATATGAAAAGGCCCAAACAGTATTTCTCTTTTCTAATTAAGTAACAACAACAAAGAACGAGAACCAAGGTAAGAAGTAAAACAAGAAGTTGTTTGGTCTAACAAACATTTGGAAATGCATGCTGTTGAGGGAAATGAAATTTTAACACTAGATAACATTAAAGATAGATACAGTGTCTTGGATTTTTACAGAGAAAATAGGTTTAATCAAAATTGTATTTATTCTAAAACTTATTTTTCCTAATATGACCTAACTCACCATTTTCAGAGGAAAAGCACAAACTATTTTAAAAGTTCCTACAACAGCTGTTGAGAAAAAATTTCTTAATATTTAGTGTTCAAATTACAAGACAATATTAGTATATCGACCAATTGTATAAGCATTCAAATATCCCATGGTAGACTATTACACAGCATGGCACTGGCATTGAAAAATGATCCCTTGCTAAGTCTTCCTTTATTTCCTGGCACTATTCAAAATCCAGCACTTTTCCAATCTCCATTCCCAGCTTCCAAATTCCCTTATGTTCTCTGCATACTCTGGACACCCTAGTAGGTCATAAGTAGTAAAGATAAGTACCTGGTTTAGCTTTATATCCCAGCCCCTCATCTTCAACTCATTCACAGCTGGCATAATAAACACTAAAATTTATTAAAATTTGAAAAATTTCTGATTTTCAAATCACATTTCCTTCCTATAATGAAATTTTTTTTAAGTTACCCAAATAACTTTGAATATATTTTAATTGTTATGATAGCATCAGTGTGAGAAAGTAAAGGTGGGCTAGAGGGACAGATAGGGGATTGATTATTACAAGAAATATACTTTTATAAAGAGTACTTTATAACTTGGAAAAAACTCTTCTTCCCTTAAATTTTTCTTTGTGTACGAAATGTGCATATTTAATAGGATTTAATAGGACATGGTTCCTGACACAAATTACTAAAGCCCTACCTACTTCTCTCACTGCTGGTATGCATCTTACAAAGTAAGATTAAAAAGCAGCTTCATTGACTTAGGAAAATTAACTTACACATGCCTTTTTGGAATATAAATTCAGATTTTTAAAAAATCTATTCTCCCAAGCCAAAATAAAGGAAAATGTGGGGGAAAAAAAGGGGAACACCTGTTCTCTTCTAAGGAATATGAAAGTTTAGGACTCACTCAGTACAGGTTAAGGATTAAGAACTTGCCACTGGAATCCTGTACTATTTCTCTCCCTGCTCTGTTGTGGACACTACCAAGACCTGTGCAGATCATGGGAACTGAATGCTAAGCTCAGAAATCAGAACTAGTCTCAAATCTCCCATATCCATCCATCCAATGGGAACAGCCTACATTCCACTGGGAGATAGGACAATACCTCAGTAGAGATAGTACTTTTGGAAAGTACTCAAACAGTTGTCAGTCTAAAGCACAGTAACTAACTAAAAATCTTAAGTTTAAAAAAATTAGATGCTCAAGTATTAAAGCAATTATCTTTAAAAGATTAAACAATGCACAATAAATATTGATTTGTTTAAGAAGCCACTTCAAATTAATTACAGTTAACATGTATTGAATATTTTCTGTATGTCAGGCATTCTTTTAAGTGCTTTATACACATTAATTCCTGGGTACTCTTTACCACAGTCATATAAAGTAATATTATCATTGTCTTCATTTTACAGATGAGAAAAAGGAGGTATAGAATGGTTAAGTAACTTCCCTAAGACAACACAGCTACCGAGAGACAGGACAGTGACAGGAATTCAGGGCGGATAGCTCCAGGTTCCATTCTACCTTTAGAGTTGGTATCGCGGTATTATATATCTTGACACTTGAAGGCCCCTTTAAGTCTATTAGCTTTAATCACATATGAAATATTATCACAGGCAGCCAAGGCTGTATAGAATTATTATTAAAATGCTTTCACAATCAACTTTTTTTTTTTTTTTTTTGAGACACAGTCTCGCTGTGTTGCCCAGGCTGCAGTGCAGTGGTGTGATCTCGGCTCACTGCAAGCTCCACCTCCCGGGTTCAAGCAACTCTCCTGCCTCAGCCTCCGGAGTAGCTGGGACCACAGGCGCCCACCACCACGCCCGGCTAATTTTTTTTTTTTTTTTGTATTTTTAGTGGAGACGGGGTTTCAACGTGTTAGCCAGGATGGTCCCGATCTCCTGACCTCGTGATCCGCCCTCCTCAGCTTCCCAAAGTGCTGGGATTACAGGCGTGAGCCACCGCGCCTGGCCCACAATCAACTTTAAGACCAGATGACTGAATCTAAGACATTACTTAAGCCACCAGAATCTAACATAATTTTAAAAAACATTTTGGCTTTATTATACTTCATCATAAGTGCAACTGGGTGTCTTTTACATATTTAGCATAATGTCTGACACTGTCACTAAGACTCTTT
The DNA here is from genome assembly GCF_037993035.2 of Macaca fascicularis. NCBI lineage: Eukaryota > Metazoa > Chordata > Mammalia > Primates > Cercopithecidae > Macaca > Macaca fascicularis. The sequence continues at coordinate 144,455,372 of NC_088382.1, forward strand.
TGCACAGAACTAGATCTGGGATATTTTATTCACATTAGTATTTATTAAAGTAATTTTACTACTTCTCAAATTCTAAATGCAATAATTTAACAGACATCTGAATACTGAATAAACACCAAGTAGTATGAATATAAGATAAATTAGATGGTCTCTGCTCTCAAAGGAGGCCACGGTTACAAAACAATGTAATAATTGCTTTTATGGAAAGATGACCAAGGTTCCAAGGGAATTGAGTGCTGCCTAGCTCAAGTGAGAATGGTGGCAGTTCCATGTGCAAAGGCATGTAGATGTCAAAATAACATTTTCCTCTCAGGGAACATCAAACAATTTAAGTAGAACTAGAATGCAGGGTTTACACGGAAAGCAAAAGAAAGTGATCAGAGATAAACAATGAAGCTGGAGGTAGGAAAAGAAAAGTCTTATCAGTCATAATAACAATAAAAAACATAGCAAGGATTTAAGCAGGCGAGTGATAAGATCAAATATGGTAACAATAGAGGCTATCGTATTTTTAAACAACAGAACCTTGCTCAACTAAAATACTATGCAAACTTCCACGCTTAAAATTAATCAAAATAAAACAGCACTGGTTGAAACCGGGATGAACTGCTTGACTTCCTCTAGCACACTCTCGGCAGAAAAGTTTCAAAACCACTGCTTTAGAAAGTAAAATTACTATCTCTACACAAATATGTTCTACTTACTTCATGCCTCTCCTGACATGATTCTAACTGCTCAAGTACAATAATTCATTCTAGTAGCTGTTCATCAATTACAGAAATAGTCATATACAGAACTAATCATATAGCATGAGATCTTCAAAATTAATGACAAAAAAGGAAGATAAAAATTATCAGCTTTTTCACTCAAGTTAAAACTATAACTTAAATGAACACATTTTCTAACCTAAAAGTCAGAATTCATATTTGGACAAATACTAGTGTATTTATGGCCACAGAATATTCAAAACTGGTACAGTGCAGTGCTGAAACATATAGAATGTAACTGGCATAACTGTAATTTTTTTCCAAGATTGGTAAATCTGAATTTTCCTAACAATGACCTTCTGTCCAAAAGCCCTTCTCCATCTATAGCTATGGCGTCTATTCTTCCACCTTATAAAATTTGGAAATCTAAATGTGCTTACTAAAAATGATCATCAATGTGAAATTGTTTATCTTCCTTATGGCCATCTAATATGCCCAGCAATACATGTAAAACTGGTTAAAGAGGTACATATGCCTCTCTTGCAATTCACTACTCCTCACTACAGTGAGAAGGGTGAATTAAAAATCAAGGTTATAATCCCAGGGAAAAGGCATACAATGATTACCTCAACATGTTTTAGAACGAAACAATTATACTTACTTTATACAATCTAAACTAATCCCTACTATCTTTCTCTTTACCTTTACCCCCTTCCCTCCCAGCACTAACATTTGTGGGGAACATAATCACTCAGTCTTAAGAATTTTTAAAGAATCATCTGCTTTATAATTAACAGATTGAAAAGAAATGTTCAAAACAATGTTTAACACACAATAAGAGTTACACAATGATCTCAGATAGTTATTTCTTTACTCCATCAGATAAAACATTAGAAAACAACAACCCTGGAGCACTCTATCGTGCATTTAAAGTTCGTGCATTAAAAGTTCACTCTCAATACTGCTGAAGACTACTGACAATTACTAAAAGGAGAAAGGAGTGAGAGAAGCATACGCTACAAATTAAAGCTGTCAATACATCATTTGACCAATATGTGTAGTATATTTACTTACAGGCATGCTTAAGAAATGGTCCTTAATCAGAAACAGTATGTCATTACAAGCAAAATACCATTTCCATATGGATATTTACTCAATCAAACACTTGGCAATCAACAGTTCATTTCTGGGCACATTCCAGATTCCCTAAATTTGCAAAAAATAGCAAATGATTCCGCTATAAATTTGTCTGGGATAAAGACATCTCTGTACATTATGGTAAAAATAAATTACATCACATGCTGCAACTAGTCATTTTAGATAAACAGCTTAATAAATCACTCATTTCTACTTCTTTCAACTACAAAAGTCTGAGGACTACCATATAATCACGAAGAACAAAACAACTTTTTTCTTTTAGAGAAGCTTCTGTTTGTAAATCAAAACTAAAACCTACTTAAAAGTAGTTCCACAGAAACATATAAAAAATCCTCACGCGTAAAATAAAAACAATCAAAACAATACCAGTATCACACATTTAACTATATATTCAATTTAATAGTAAAATTTCCACTCCATCTATTTAAGGGCAAGTTTTTTAGGTCCTTTTGAAAAATACTCCACAGACAAAAAGGTTAGTTTTTAAAAGACTGTACACCTACTACATTGATTTTAACAATACAGCAAATAAATTTAGAACAAATGCCAATAGAGATATTAAATTATACATACTGTGCTTAATTGTCCCCACAGGAATATAAAAATGTTCATAAACTTAAGATAAATTTATATTTCCCCTAATTTGTGAAAATTGCAATAACCTTTCTATTTAGAGTAACTGATTAAACTACATTCGACAATTGAAGTTCAAACAATTTCTCAGATGAAACAGCTGGGAGAAAATAAACGGAAAAGTTTTTACAAATGAACTTTGTATTGACGCCACAGGTAAGATGATCCAACACCTAATAGTAAGATGAGTGGAATCAGGAAAATACAAACATGTAACAGTAAAAGAAAACCCTTTAGGGAGAAAAAGAAAATGCAATTTAGAGTCACCCATGACTAAAACTCCGAACTCAGCCTTTCTTTTTTAGGGGTGTCCAGGGAGGGAGACAGGGTCTTGCTCTGTCACCCCAGACTGGAGTGTAGTGGCGTGATCCCAGCTCACTGCAGCCTCAACCTCCTGGGCTCAAGCGATACTCCCACCTTAGCCCCCCAAGTAGCTGGGACTACAGACATGTGCCACCACATCCAGCTAATCGTTGTGTATTTTTGTAGAGACAGGGTTTCACCATGCTGCCCAGCTGGTCTTGAATTCTTGAGCTCAGGCAATCTGCCCACCTCGGCCTCTGAAAGTGCTGGGATTACAGGCATGAGCCACCACGCCCGACCTGAACTCAGCCTTTCTTATTTTTAAAAACTGTTGTCTACATTTCTGCAGATCACAAAATCTAAACTTTTTAAAAATCCCATGCAGTGGACATACATATACATATTATTAGATAATATTTTATGCTTAAGAAGTCTAGTAAATTGGCTGGGCACAGTGGCTCACATCTGTAATCCCAGCACTTTGGGAAAAAGGCCCAGGCGGGTGGATCACCTGAGGTCAGGAGTTTGAGACCAGCCTGCCCAACATGCTGAAATCCTGTCTCTGCTAATAAAAAAATCAGACAGGCGTGGTGGTGGGTGCCTGTAATCTCAGCTACTTGGGAGGCTGAGGCAGGAGAATCGCTTGAACCTGGGAGGCGGAAGGTGCAGTGAGCCAAAATCGCGCCACTGCACTCCAGCCTGGGCAACAGAATGAGACTCTGTCTCAAAAAAAAAAAAAAAAAGTCTAGTTAATATTATTTTGAAACCCTAGTTTACATAAAGTACGGTGCATAATGATTGCATTTTATTGAAAAGAACATTGGGAACAGAAAAATTAAGTGACATTTTAAAAGTGACATTGTCTTAAATAATGAAATTGAGAACATAAATCAGTCTAACTTCCAATTATAATTTCTAATCATTACGGCTAGCCTCACATATCTTGGCACAAATATTTGTAAACTGCAGTAGTACACTTACCTTTTTTACATGTATTTTTTAAAAATTGTAATTGTGTCCTCATTAATCATAAATCCAATGTACTTTTTAATCTCACTATGTTCTGAAATTAGCAATCATTTGAGACAGTCCCTTGGGATTTTTTTAAAAAATGGAAAACGCTTCCTTTAACATCTCTTGTTTAATCTTCATTTTTACTCATTTGTTCAATTGAGGAACTAAGAGCCTGCACTAAAAAAATCAATGGCACCATTCAAGCTGTTCCTTCCATTTTTACAATATTCAATTATGCTAAGAGGAATGAAATTGTGCCCAGTATCCCAAAGTTGGGCTTTTGACCCATATTCAGTATTAAAATAATTTCTTGCATTCTGTCTAATGTATAAAAACAAAACAAAATACTATTAAGCATTCTGAAGGTATTTTTTACTTCTTATATGCCCTGATGCTTAGCTCTTATCCTTCAAACCCCTTCTCTAAGAATAAAATTTCTTGAAAACTAGGAAAAGGTGAAGGTGTCATTGTTACCCAAGCCAGGCATGAACAGTATAAATCAAATGAAACTTGATTAGTTATCCTTAATAAAGTTTGCAGCTACTTCCTCCCTTTCCTCCTCATTCCCACATGAAGTATGAACTAACTCACAAATAAGTTCTCCTATTAACTCACATTCCTTTTTTTTCTACATGACCAAAGCAAAATGATTTCTGAATTAAACTTCCCAAATACTTCATTCATCATCTCCTGCAATTTCAAATAAATGCAAATGCATTAACACAAAGGGAAAAAAAAACTCCTTTGAAAGAATACATAGTTGTTCTTTTACCAAAATAGCATTTTTCACAAGTGACTCAAACAGAATTACAGCTTGGGAAAAACAAGCCTTTAATTCTGCAGAATAATTTGCACCTACAGAAAATTTCAAGGTAACAGTTTTTACTGCTCGTGGACTTTAGACCAAATCCATTTATTTTGATTTTGCTGAAGTTTGGGTATAACTGCTTGTTGGCCTCTGCTGTGGGACCACTGTCCTAGTGAGAGTGTCTGACAAGGTGCTTTTGATACTCCACTAACTAAACTACCTTGGATGAGGTTCCTGACAAACCTGATCATAAAATTTTACTCAATGGTGAAAAGCATTTTAATTAGGCTTCAATATATTCCTTAAATCAGGCTTGTCCAAACCGTGGCCCAGGACAGCTTTGATAGAGGCCCAACACAAATGTGTAAACTTTCTGAAAACATTATGAGATTTTTGTTGCAATTTTTTAAGCTCGTTAGTTATTGTTAATGTATTTGATGTGTGGCCCAAGATCATTCTTCTTGTTCCAATGTGGCCCAGAGAGGCCAAAAGATTGGACACCCCTGCCTTAAAGGATATGGGATAAATCAGATGACAATATTCCCACTCAGTTAAACCATTATAGGTGGCATATAAGTGGAACAACACTGAATTTAACTTTGTCCCTAAACACTTTTGGTAAAGAGATAACTCAAAGAACACACCGATAACCCTAATGTATGCCAAAAATCTGTTCCTAAATTGTTGTATGCTGACTGATTATTCACAAATCAAATCACATTTGATGAATACCATATAAAGGTACTTGAAAGCAACTTTTAGTGAATTCCTTTTGTAAAATTCTCACGTAATATAACCAACTAGTAATTAATTTGTTTTGTAATCTTAAACTTCCAAATGTCAAATTTCTTAAAGTAGAGCACAGCTGTTTTCATAAGCTGAAACATTCATACCACAGTACTGCCCTTCTTTCTAGTGCCCCTCCAGCAAGCTCTAAAAATGTCACCCCAAAAACGAGCTGTTCACCTGTGGTAGAATATACAAGCAATACTAGAAAAATCGAAAAATAAGCAATTCTTAAAAATATAATACAGAAATGTGTGTACAGTAGTTCAAAAAAAAAGTCAAAGAATGATTTTATTTTTGGCCATGATCACAATAAACGCTCGATAAAAATGATTTTTAAAAACCAAGATACGCACAGCCCAAATCACTTTCGCATGTGTTTTTACCACCTGGAGTAAACCGTTCAAGAACTGTTTATCTCCATGAACATATAACCTCCAGGATGCCACCAAGGTCAACAAGACCTACAGAAGGGGGATATGCTAATTGTTGATTTGTCCAATTCTACAGTTGCCTTGAAAAAGAGAGGAGAGAGAAAAACATAAAAATTTATTTATATATTACAAGAAACAATACTTTCAGGCTGTAACAATTAAGTACCCCATTACAGGACCGTATACAGACATATGTCAGCTATGGCCAATAGGAGCATGATGTAAAAGAGACCTCACAGCACAAAAGTAGCTGCACAGAAATAACAAGATCCCAAATGGACTGATCTTTCTCTGCATCTGGCATTGAAAACTTTTGGTATCCCGGCTACATGCCCCAAGGACTCAATTTCAAAGTGAGGGTACTCTGTTGAGGGAACTTTTTGAAAATGACAAATAACCAAAGAGACATAATTAACAGAAAAAGCACCCACATATCAGAAATGCTTAGGTAAGGAGCAAGTGTGTATATGCTGAGACTGCTGGTTAACACCAAATTCACAGGTTGTTCTCTTATTCTCCACCAAAAATTCTCTCTGCCATTTCCTCACCTATCATCACAATCCTGCATCTTTACAAACCAGGAAGTTTTCTTAGATGAGATTTAAATTTTAAAACACATCCACTTGGGATAGTGTTTATGCTAGACTTAAGCTCAAAAACTCCCTATCGGCTTGAAACCATTGTATCGGTAATTTCCAGGTAACATTCAAATTTTGTTTTAAAAGACATGCCACAGCTAGTACCTGATTTAGTGATTTAGTGGAGAGTTTATGAATAATTCATTCTAACGTTTGGTAAACAGGTAGTATACACAAACATTATGATAGTGTAAAATTAAAAAGGAAAAAATCAGCAAAAGCACTGGTTATTCAAAATCAGCACAAGACTGTCTCGTAAATTACTTTCAGAGAAGCTCCAAACTGGTGGGTGGCACTGGGTCAATGCGATTACTTAACCCTGGCAGTTACAACTAAACTCCACTTTGATGGGATCCAAAGCTTATTACAAAAAGATGAATGCTTGGGCATATCAAGTACTTCGGTGTCCTCCTATTTTGTTCCCACGGAACACGGAGCCTGACACCTGAAACTCTTCAGACACACATCACCTTGCTTCGGGGCTTTGGAGTTTTGTGTACATTATTTGTAAAGTCCACTGGACATAAATTCAGTTGTGTGTGTACAAGAACTTATTTCCTGCATGCACAAGGGAAGAACTCATGTCAAATCAAGCAGTTCCCTCTCGCCAAAGTAACTTTTTTATCATTTAGTCCTAAAATAACCATAAGCAACAAACATTAAACACTGGCATGGCAACGTGCACACATCATGCCCTGGTGCTACACACAGGCGGATTCGTTCATCTCTGGTCCCCATCCAGACGGGTGCTCCCGGCCCCTCTCCCTCCCGGCCGGTCCAGCCTGGCTTCACCCGAGTTTTTGAAATCCGCCACTTTCGCTGGCCCCGGCAGAAAGCAAGGCGCCTCGTCCCGAGGGCAGAGTTTCTTGCAACTGCCGGACAAACATATCCCGAAAGCTTCTCGCGGCCCCCTCGCCCGGTCCCCGCACTTCACGAGCCCCGGGGAGGGGCCCACCTGCCTCCCGCCGCCCGCCCCATGCCCAGTCTCCGCGGCTGCACTCCGGGGCCGCACCGCAGCGCCCACTCCCCGGCCCCGAGCCCCCGACGACTAGGGCGCCCGACCCTGAGGGACGGGGGCTCCCAAAAAGCACCCCCCGACACTAGTGACCCCACGACACCCCCCAGAGGCCGTGTCCCAAGAGCCTGTCAGCGCCCCCGGAAGGGGGTCAGGAGGGGGGCTGAGTGCCCGGTGTCCTCTCCGCTCCAGACACCCTCTCCCGCCCCAAGGCACTCACCTAGCCCGGGGTCGGGGGTCGGGCGAGGAGGCCGCCCGCCCGCCGCGACCCCCACCCTCCCGCTCCCGGCGCCCCGCGCCCCGGGCCCGACGCGCGCCTGGAGCGGCCGGGGGAGGGGGCGCGGGGACGCGCCAGCGCCGGGGTGAGGGGCGCGCGAGGGGCGGGGGGCAGGGGGCGCGGCGAGAGCTGGGGTTCGGCGGCGTCCGCACTGAGAAAGCAGCCTCCGCCGCGTCCGTCATGGCGCGCGGCGGCGGCAGCGGCTCCCTCCGGTCTCTCTGCTCCCTCGCCTTTAGTTTGACCTTTCCCTCCAGTGTGTCTGAGGGAGAGCGGCTGTGCGCGCGCGTGTGCATGTCTCTGTGTGTGTGTGCGCGCGCGCGCGCGTGGGGAAGGGGCCGGGTTCGCTCCCCGACGCCTGACGTCACTGCCATGGCAACGGCAACCCCGCCCCTCGCTTCCCATTTCCTGTCCCCGCCCACTGTGCACGTTCTGGAGCCCTCACGTGCTCACTCACACGCACGCACGCACGCACGCACTCTCGGGGCGCGCGCGCCCATTGCGCTGGGGGTTGGGAGGTAATTTGGGCTTCCGCCTCCTTCCCTTCCCTTCCCTTGCTGCCTCCCGGAATTTGACCAATCCCGTGAGGAGGAGCCGTGGGCGGGGCGGGCTCGGCTCCCGGAGCGGCGTGAAAAATTTCCCGAGGCAGAGCGAAAAGTCTTCCTGAGCTACTGAGCATGTCCGGTGGCCAAAGGGGCGCTTTGGACGCGAGAGAAGCGAGGAGAGGAGGAGAAGGAACTGAGCGGGTAGTTGAGGGAAATCTCGGAGGAGGTCACCTGCGATCAAACTGGGGCTGCCTAGTGTTAGGGTCAGGCAGCCTTGAAGTGGAATCCAGATCCGCCACTCTGGCTGCGTGACCTTGGGCATGCCATCAAAGCGCTCTCAACCGAACGTCTCGGGTAAAATGGGATTAGTAAAGTCTACCAAGGTGGTAGTGAGGATCAAAAGAGAGAAACGCGGAAAACGCCTCACCTGGCATGTGATAGATCCTAAATGCCTAGCTATTATTATGGAGCCCACAACCTCCATATTTTACAGCTGGGAACACGGGACTGAAAGAGATTAAAAAACTAAATGACTCGCTCAAGGTCAGGTAGTGGTGGAGACCCAGGCTTCAAGTTCAGTACTGTTTGTCCTGCAACGCCTTCCCTTAAGCGGGCGTAATAAAACATTTCAGAAAAACCACCTTAAAGAGCATCGCTTGGAATCTGTGGATCACTTGGTAGTCCCCACCTCCCTCCCATCCCCACAAAGTTTAGAACTGGACAGAAGGGCTGAATAGCCTCAGTGCAACTTTTGGAGGGGGGTTGTTCAGCTTCTGAATTTGCATCTGAACGAGCAACAAGGTGGTGCTTTCCTCAATTCCCTTGGGGCCCCTACAGGCCTTCTAAAGTTTTGGTTAAAGTGTAAACAGCAAGGAGCTCCAGGTCCTCCACGTCTCTTAACTACTTGAAGAAAGATTAACTCAATTAACCAGCATTTACCCAGCGTCCACCAAGTAGTAAGGTTTTCCCAGCCGGCAAGGAACCTGTGACCTCTGGGCTGTGCAGGCAGGCACCTTGGGATTCAGACACACTTAGGCTTCCAGCCCATTCCTCTAACTTAGCTCTTAATCACTGCCAAGCAGTATTTCTTGAATGTTGTAGTACTATGTAATTTTAGCTATGCTGTTAACTTTTTTAAAAAGTATGTGTCTGTCTCCCTTTCTTGTAGCCACAAACCTATACCTGATCTTGGTAAAGGATATCACCCAGTACCTTAAATAAGCCCTGAAGTTTTCCGTGTCTCAGGAATTATTCACTTGACCCTCCCAAGTTAAATGCAATCTCTTCCAAAAAATATTGGTCGTCTACTTAGTTGGAATAAATTAGTATGTTTTCTACAGCATGTGGCAGCCACCTTGCTTTAGACACTGTTTCTAGTTTCGTGTTCTACTATTTATGCGCTTTATCACCTACAAAAAGTTTCTCGAACATTCATGTATGAGTTGGCTGTTCATATGGATCAATATATCACTTATTATCCATTCCTTTAAGGCTTGATTTATTTTCCTTTCCCTTCAGATTGTAAATCTCTTGAATGGCAGGAACCATGTCTAATTCCACATCGAATTTCCAGCCTCTTCCTCAGTAACAACACCACTCAACAACTAGCTGTTGAATGGCTGAGTGAGCTCCCTGCCTATCTTGTAAAATTATTAGGGGCATACTTTATTTTTATGTTTATATCTCAAAACCAGGGATTTTCTGGGAAGTTAAGAATTCCCAGTAAATTTTGGACTACTCTAAAATGCACCAGAAATTACATGGTCACACTCGTGCAGTGAAAGAAGGCTTTGGCAGTAGCACAAGACATCAAGCAGAAGTAGGAAATGCAGTGAGGAAGAAGTCGTAATGTTTTCAACAGCTGCCACTATGGATCTAGGATGAGAGCTCTCCATGTGTTAAGAATGAGAGAGAGATTACTCCAAGGTATATAAGTAATGTTGCTCCCAGGAAAGGGGAAAAAACATGCAAAGAGGAATTTTGAAATCAAACAGCATTTGCTTACTTTGAACTTGTACTATTTGTCCCTTTGTCTAATTTGGCACAAAAATTGAAAGCCTGGTAGTATTCTTACATCCAGTATTAGAACTCTTGATATGCTGTTTAACTCTCTACATGTGTAAGTCCTCACCATACCTAGTCCTTTTATCTCTCATCGTGCTATGGCACCAGCAAATGCCCAATAGCATGATCTTGAAGTTATTTGCAGTTTATCCTTATCTTTATTTGTCAGTCTTCAAGTCCCATAAAGTCTTCCTCTTTTTTTTTTTTTTTTTTTCTTTTTTTGAGACCGAGCCTCGCTGTGTTGCCTAGGCTGGAGTGCAGTGGTGCGATATCTGCTTGCTGCAAGCTCTGCGTTCCGGGTTCACACCATTCTCCTGCCTCAGCCTCCCGAGTAGCTGGAACTACAGGTGCCTGCCACCACGCCTGGCTAACTTTTTGTATTTTTAGTAGAGACAGGGTTTCACCATGTTAGCCAGGATGGTCTCAATCTCCTGACCTCATGATCCGCCCGCCTTGGCCTTCAAAAGGGCTGGGATTACAGACATGAGCCACTGTGCCCTGCCAAGTCTTCCTCTTGAATGGTAGTGAGAGCGATTAACTATCCTCCATGCCCTTGGTCACTACCTTAGGGTGAGTCCTTGTATCTCTCATCTGGACTCTTACCAAAACCTCCTTCCTAACTGGTCTTTTTGCCTCATTTTAGGCCCATCTATCCCAACTTCCAACACACCCCAGACTCTAGAGAGACCTAGAACTTACATTTAATGTTTTAGAATGTAAATTTTGAACATATAAGGATAAGATGTTTAAAATTTGTGTTTGGGAGCTGAAGGACCCATCTAAGGCTTTTTTGGCGACTAAACAATGAGAACATTTTTGAATTAGTGACATTGTTAATTAACAGAGCGCTAAGGTGTCTCTTGGTATTTAATAGGCAATCCTCAAAAAGTTGGGTTAAAAAAAATGCCACCATGAGCGTGTGTTTAAGTACCTCATTACTAACAGAGAAAGAATATTCAGTTCACATTTTAGGGGATCTCCTGCTCCAGGATTACTGAGAGTCCTCTGGAGTTTGCATGGGCTCAGGTGAAGTTATAACCACACCGTTGACAGGAGGGCATTTCTATCAGGGAAGGCCAGTATCTTTACAAGAACGTAAGCTTGTGGGAGGAGGTGGTAAACGAGGAAGCAGTGGGGACATGAAGTGAAAACGCACTACTCAGCCAGACCAGCTCAATCAGTCCTGGTGATGAACAAGGTGAATCAGCTGCTCTACTCTTACAGCCTATTAGGACTGATGTATTCAAATTAGGCAGCTGCATACACAGTATGCACTGCACAAACCCAGGGAAGCTATTTGCATGGGAGTCTGTGTGAATACCATTCTCTGGGACTGTGTAGTGCTAAACCTCTATGAATATATGTAGCAGTCCTGAGTGACATGTATGTGGCACATCTCTGTCTACTTTGGCAATCTAAATTATCCTGATGATATCTTCGATAATAGAAATAAACATTTATGGGATATCCACCAGTTATCTCAAAAACTTACTTTAATGTACAAATTTTATATCTAAAGATTTGCGCATATTTCAAAATGCTTATTAGACTTCTGTCACTGCCATTCATTTATTTGTTCTAAAAAATAACAATTGAGCTGCTAAGTTCCAGGCATGATTCAAAAGCCTGGTTCTATAAATGTATTGAGCACCAACTACAAATCTTAGAAATACCATTAACTGGCTGGGTGCGTTGGCTCACGCCTGTAATCCCAGCACCTTGGGAGGTTGAGGCGGGAGGATCACGAGGTCAGGAGATCGGTCCCATCCTGGCTAACGAGACGGTTAAACCCCATCTCTACTAAAAATACAAAAAATTAGCTGGGCACGGTGGTGGGCACCTGTAGTCCAAGCTACTCGGGAGGCTGAGGCAGGAGAATGGTGGGAACCCGGGAGGCGGAGCTGGCAGTGAGCCGAGATCACACCACTACACTCTAGCCTGAGTGACAGATCAAGACTCCGTCTAAAAAAAAAAAAAAAAAAAAAAAATACCATTAACTGATTTCTTTAAACTATCAGCTTATGTTTATATATTTTTCAGTTTATGCCATTTTATAATATGAAGATGTCCTCTATATCCTCTTTTTTTTTTGAGATGGAATCTGGCTCTGTCGCCCAGGCTGGAGTGTAGTGGCATGATCTCGGCTCACTGCCACCTCCATCTCCAGGGTCCAAGCAATCTCCTGTCTCAGCCTCCTGAGTAGCTGGGATTACAGGCGCCAGCCACCGTATCTGGTTAATTTTGGATTTTTAGTAGAGATGGGGTTTCACCATATTGGCCAGGCTGGTCTCAAACTCTTGACCTCAAGTGATGTACCTGCCTCAGCCTCCCAAAGTGCTGGTATTACAGGTATGGCCCACCGTGCCTGGCCTCTAAATCCTCTTTATTTCATAGACAATCATCTATTAAAATCTGAAGATGACATTTGGTTCTTTCATTTCAGACAATTCAATATAGTAGGATGCCTCAGTGAATATAAAGCTTTTATATAACTTTTTTCCTCCTGGCATTATCAGAAGAGGTAACAGAAAGTTAAGTTGGCTTCTTTAGGAGTCTCCTGGGAGCCCTAGGGAAATCTACCCTGAGTAGAGTGGGTGCAAGACCCCGCTGGCCAGAAAAGAGAGTATAATTATGCTTTGTGCCCTGGATCATTCTGTAGAGGAAAGCTGCCCTCCAACCAGAAACATCTAATTTAGATTGTTATATGAGCAAGAAATAACTGAAAATTTGTTTGTTGTTTGTTGTTGTTATAGCAGCAAGCTTTACTCAAGGAATTAATTGGAAAAGTAAATAATGTGACCATATTTGCACCCCAAATTTGTGGAGCTGCTCATACTAACAATATTAAATTCTTTTTTTCAATAGCTTTTAGGGTACAAGTGGTTTTTGGCTACATGGATGAATTATATAGTGGTGAATTCTGAGATTTTAGTGCACCCATCACCCAAGTAGTGTACATTGTACCTAATGTGTAGTTTTTTTTTTTTTTTTTTATCCCTGGCTCCCCCCTCCCACCCTCCTGCTTCTGAGTCCATTATAGATAAATGATATAAAGTGATATAAAGTCCATTATATCACTCTGTATGCCTTTGCATATTCTAATAATGTTAAACTCTTAATTTCTGAACATGCAATTAAGTGAGCCTCTGCATCTAGTAGTCTTTACAGTTGACCCTTGAACAACCCGGTTTGAACTTCGTTGGGCTGCTATGCTTGGATTTTCTTCTGTCTCTGCCATTGCTGACACAGTACGACCAACCTCTCCTCTTTTTTTTTTTTTTTTCAACCTCTCCTCTTTCTCCCCCTCCTCATCCTACTCAACATGAAGACGATGAGGTTGGAGAGCTTTATGATGATCCACTTCTACTTAATGAAAAGGAAATATATTTTCTCTTATGATTTTTTCAATAACGTTATTTTCTCTAGCTTACTTTATTATAAGAACACAGTATACAATACATATAACAAACAAAATAGGTGTTAATTGACTATGTTATCAGTAGGGCTTCTGATTAACAGTAGACTATTAATGGTTATGTTTTTGGGAAGTCAAAAGTTATGCTTGGAGTTTTGACTGCACACGCAAGGGTTGTTCCCCTAATTCAAAGGTCAGCTCTATTACATGGCTTCCAGGTCTTTGATGGCTGTCCTATGCCTGAATGTCACTGCTGGAAAACTGTTATGTGCAGTTCCAGAAGCTGATATACTTAGTAAAAAAAAAAAAAAAAAGTGGGGGCTACTCCGGAGGAATCAGTATACACATACATATGTAGAATCTCACACACACACACACACACACCCCTACACACCTACTCACACATGCTACAAAATAGTAGGATGCAGAGTTCCATCATTTGAAACTCTGGAAAAACTTCCACCATTTTTACATTATCATTACCAGCATCAACATCTTTCTCTCCATTATAAGTCAAGACATTGGAAAAAGTCTGAAACAGTAATCTTGACTATTCTCAGTAACTCAGGAACAATGAAGGAGGAAGAATGAACGAGTTGTCCCCTGAAGATGGTGGGCCTCTCCTTTATGCATGATCATCACTCTCTCTCTGCTGTGTCTGTCCTGTAACTTCATGAGGGGTGCAGCGTCATGCCAGACATCTGTGTTTGAATGGCCCTCTGGCTCCTCCACAATTACTGCAGAGTCAGAAGTGGAATTTCCGCCTGATGTTTTATGTCAGAATCCGTATGAAAGACTGCAGCATGCTGAGTGAGCTTTCCATTCTGGCTGAGGATGCCATGCAGGGTCCACCCCCTGCAGGCCACAGTTTTGCCTGGAGGCAAAGCATTCGGTCTTTCCATTGGCCTGACAATTTGAACCAAGCTCGAGGCCCACAGACAAAATGCAGTAGCAACTAGAGAGGTGAGTTTTGTTAAATTACAATAACATCCATGCATCCAGGGGAGCTGCAAAAGTCGTTCCTGTCAGATGCACTCAAAATCGAAAGCCAAATTATTCCTGCCAAATGCTCTGAGGCTATTGAATAAAGTCTTGGACTATTTTAAATAGTAACTTAAAACCTCTAGTTTCATGGCTCAGTAATAAAATCATGATAATTCTAATCAGTATCCTCATTAGTGAATGCTGGTGACTATTTATTGAGTGACCACCATGTGCAAGTGCTTTGCTAGATACTTTATGTATGCCAGATATTTAAGCTTCATAATCGCTTTGTAAGGTAGATGTTATTATCCTGTCCTATCGCTGGAGAAACAGAAATTCAGAGCACATAAGCAACTTGCCCAGTGTTACCACAGGGATGTTGTCAGTGTACTTAAAGAATACATGGACTAGGCATGGTAGCTCACGCCTGTAATCCCAGCACTTTGGGAGGCTGAGGCAGGAGGATTGCTTAAGCTCAGGAATTTGAGACCAGCCTGGGCAATGCAAAACCCTGTCTCTACAAAAAAAATACAAAAATGAGTGGGCATGGTGGTGGGAGCCTGTAGTTCCCACTACGTGGGAGGCTGAGGCAGGACGATCACTTGAGCCTGGGAGGTGGAGGCTGCGGTGAGCTGTGTTTGCACCACTGCCCTCCAGCTTGTGCTACAGAGAGATTCAGTCTCAAAAGAAAAAAAAAAAGTCTTTGAAAAAAAATGGCTTAAGACTTAAGTATGTAAGAGCTACTTCCTAGCTCAGGGATATTTTAAACAAGCCTTTTATTGGAAAATTGTAAACATACAAAACTAGAGAGCTATACTCATCAAGCAGCTCCTATCAGGAATAATTTGGAAGTAAAGGGTTTTGAATGATTTCTACCTTATTTTTCTTGGAGGAGAGCCAAGTCCTTAATAAGAATTTCTGCAAAAGAGGAGCCTGGGGCTGAATCTTATTTATAGAGGCAAAATACTATTTTTATTTCAATCTCACATTCTTACTCTCCACTTGAATTTTCCAATTAATGCTGAAATAGCAAATAATATTAAGACTTAATTTTGAGTTGTCTAGTCCTCCTCAGCCCTACTGCAAATCCTCAGCTTAGGTTTAAGGGAGGTTTATGCTGAGTCACATAATAGACTCCTCCCTTGTTATAATCCACAGCAAGACTGCAGGAGTTCTTCATATTGTGGAACAGGCATAAGTCAACTTATATTTAGCAAATAGTTGATTTAAACTGAGGTTGATTCAGTGGTGCGCTGTGGCATGCTCATAGTGGCTCACAAGAGCTAATTGTACATCTCTTCCTAATTTCACATTTGGTGACGTGACACTGGTGACTTGAAATTGGCCACGATGAGAGTATTTATACCATGGAAAATTGACAAATATACAAATCAGGGCTTCTGTTCCTCCAGAGAGGTAGTTGTTAAATATTTAGCAGCACATTACTGGGTAGATTCTATTATTTGCTCAAAAGTATCTGTTGTCCAAGTATCTGCTGTCCTTCACTGTGGGTCTACTCCCCACTGCTCTTCCCTGTGAGACTAGTATATTTTTCACCCATCAGAAGTCCATCTTCGAGGGATAAAAGACTACAAATGGGGTGCAGTGTATACTGCTTGTGTGATGGGTGCACCAAAATCTCACAAATCACCACTAAAGAACTTGCTCATGTAACCAAGCACCACCTGTACCCCAATAACCTATGAGAAAATTAAAAAATAAATAAACTGCATAGAAGGCAAAAAGAAATAAAAGAAGTTCATCCTGACCACGTGACTTGCTTTGGTCAATGGAATGTAGCCAGAACATATGCCATTTCCAAGTAGAGGGATATGTGCCTTTTTTTTTTTTTTTTAACTTTTTACTTTGCCCCAAGCCAACAAGTCCCAGATAATGTCTGCTCCTTCAGTCTAAGTCCTAGAAAAAGATGACATGTTACAAAATGACAGCCAACCAAGGACATGGACATATGCAAAGAGCAAATCTTTCTTATTGTAAGATTTTGGCTGTGTTTGTTGTTACTCCATCACGACTTAGGCTAAGCTAATTGATACAGCAATTAAGACTTATCACTGAGTTACTACCATAGCAGGAAACCTAAATTATGTTGCATTAATTCTGAGGCTTGGGAGTGGGAAGCAAAAAATAATATTGTTGAGGGATGGAAAAATGGCAACCTATGTTATCTAGTGGCAAGGTATTGGGTAAAACTGTCACCTTTAATCCCTAGGAAGACAGATAATGCACTAAATGAGCTTATGGCTTTAGGCAAAGTTGTGAAACGGAATGTTACTCTCATGCCTAAGTTGCTGTGGGCTGCACGTAGTGAAATGATATGAAAGTTGAACTTAGGTAGGAATTGTCCATTTCGGGGAGATCAAAGGGAGTAGAAAGGGTCCAGAAATTTGAGAACTCAGAGGACTAGAGAGTGTAATTGATTTTGATCTCCAAACAACAAAAGATAAAACCGGAAATGTCTTAAGTGACAAAGACTGACTAAAATTCAGCCTTGTGGCAAGGACCAATCAAAGGTATTGTTCCTCAATTAAAACCTCTCAACTGATTACAGTGGCACCAATTACATCCTTCCAGTTGGACAAAATGGCTTAGGGAAGAGAGATTCTAAGTGTAGTCTTTCACTGGAGCCAGATAAATTTAAGTTACCTGCAATTAAGTCTAGAAGGAAAGTCGCAACTAGAAAAGAATTATGGATGTGGCCATTGGCACATGAGGCTGTTTCGAATCAAATAGATAAGAATGTGAGAAAGTTATATTGCCAAAAGAGTCACCGGCTCATGCTAAAACAGATTATAACTGAGACTTGAAATGACCTTTGGATTTCCAACTTTTTGTGGGAAGAAGACAGAGAAGCCTGGCCAGCTTCCAAA
Organism: Macaca fascicularis; assembly: GCF_037993035.2. NCBI lineage: Eukaryota > Metazoa > Chordata > Mammalia > Primates > Cercopithecidae > Macaca > Macaca fascicularis. Next base: position 144,473,038 of record NC_088382.1, read on the forward strand.
GAGGACATATTGTCCTTTACAAAAAATGCTTTAGGAGAACAATTGGAAAGGAAAGACCTCCCGGAGGACAGTGCCAAGCACCATGCCGAACAATACATCAGGTGTTACTGTTCTAGGTCCAGAATCAAGTCCTAATCAAAGAACATTTCCAGTCTCCATGGAAGGTAGTCTGCAACTTCTGCCCAAGGGCCTTTCAGAATTGCCATGGACAAGTGACTTCTGCGTTCTTCCTCTCCTCTACTTTCTGAATGGGAGTGTTTGTTTCAGGTATCCTGTTTCACCATGATACACTGGGCATATGAGGGGCAGATAACTTGTCTTTTTGATCCATAGGTTTTGCTCTCAAGAGAATGAACATCTGGGCCTAATGTAGAGAACTCCATGAGATCATGGAATTCAAGTCTGATGCTGTAACCGAATGGAATCTTTAGGTTATTTTTCTTGAGTAGGGCTGCCAGATTTTGTAAATTAAAATATAGGATGCCTAGTTAAAATGGAATTTCAGATAAACAATGAATAATTTTTTAGTATATCTCACTGTGCAATATTTTGGGCATACTTATCCTAAAAAATTACCCATTGTTGATCTGGAATTTAAATTTAGCTGGGCATCCTGTATTTAATCTGGCATCCCTATCAGAAAGAATAGATGTATTTTGCTTACAAATAGAGGAAAGTGGAGACTCATGACCCAGAATTCTGGTAGATTGCACTATTTATCCAAAACTTTGTTTCTCTTTTTTTTTTAGGGCCTGCCTGGTGGCCCTCCCCATAAGAAGGTATTCTTCCTGCTCCATTGACATCAGGCTTATTAGCCATGTTTCTGGATTTGATCCATGTTATGTGAGTGAAAATGATAATTGCTGCTTCCAGATAAAAACTTTAAGTGCCATCCTCTGATTCTAACATTTCTCGTGGGCCTCTACCACAATGCTGGTGTGCCACAGCTCAAGGTTGTTCCTTTGGTCTTGATTCTAGAATAAAGAGAACATGGAGCAGGGCTGCAGCTGATCTTCAAAGAGCATGAACACAAGCCAGACAGAAGCCATTGTTGTAAACCCTGAAGATTTGGGGGATATTATTGCAACACAACTCAGTCCAAACTGACTAATACAACAAGTTTCTATGTATACATGGAAATGTATGTGGTCTTAGCCTCCAGGTGGTTTTCATCATAAAACTAAATTACATCCTAATTGAAAAAAAATACAAGCACAAAGACAATAAAAATCACATGAAAGATTTAAATGTTTGAAGTTCTGTTTTTAAAAAAGGATGAATTTAGGGTGGGAATACAATATGTTTTTATTAAAATAAACATTTTATATCTTAATAAAAGTTTTCTTACAGTAGTAACATTTGAAATGGATAATATTTATATTGGAAGCAAATAAACAAAAATGCACCTAAAACTTAATTAAGGTTAGTGCCGAAAGAAAGTGATGTGTTTTCTTTTCTCTGTGCCGTTGATTATAATACATACCATTGTTTATTTATAGATTCAAATTACTTTTATTCATTCACTATTCAACATGCTTGTAGATGTGTGAAGGATAGGAAAACGTAACCCCCAATAGGTGTCCGGCATTCTTTTTTTTTTTTTTTTTGAGGCGGAGTCTCGCTCTGTCGCCCAGGCTGGAGTGCAGTGGCCGGATCTCGGCTCACTGCAAGCTCCGCCTCCCGGGTTCCCGCCATTCTCCTGCCTCAGCCTCCCGAGTAGCTGGGACTACAGGCGCCGCCACCACGCCCGGCTAATTTTTTGTTTTTTGTATTTTTAGTGGAGACGGGGTTTCATTGTGTTAGCCAGGATGGTCTCGATCTCCTGACCTCGTGATCCGCCCGTCTCGGCCTCCCAAAGTGCTGGGATTACAGGCTTGAGCCACCGCGCCCGGCAAGTGCCTGGCATTCTGACTCAAAAGTAGAGTTGCAGGAACACTATAGTTTGGAGCCAAACAGACCTGGGCAACAATCCTGACCCAACTACATCATTACTTTACGATCTCTGACAAGTTTCTTAACCTTTTTGAACCTCAGTTTTCTTATCTGTAATGGATAACAAAATGATAATGCCTCTGTTTACAAAGCCTCTACCGTTTGCCAAGGTACTCAGGTGCTCCGCATATATTATTTTCTTGAAGTCTCACGACATGTAATGATGCAAGTATTTTCATCTTCATTTTACAGATGAGAAAAGTGAGGCTTCATGGTGTGGAGCAATTGGATATAAGTTACTTAACAGGGAGTAAGTGGCAGAACCAAGGTCCAACCCAGTTCTGCTTCACTGCAAGCTTATGTCCTTCTGTTGGGAAAGCGAAATAAAAGCATGCTTGGCATCATTTGTCATCAGGGAGATGCAAATCAAAACCGTCATGAAACACCACTTCACATCCACTAGGAGGGCTAGTGTAAGAAAGCCAGACAGTAACAAGTATTGGCAAGAATATAAAGAAATTGAGATCCTCATATTCTGCTGGTGGGGATGTAAAATGGTGCAACTGCTTTTAATAGTTCCACAAAAAATTAAACATAGAGTTACCATATAGCCCAGTGGTTCCACTCCTGGAATAAAGCTCTTCAACTCCGGGACTCAAAATCCCCTGGGGATCCCCTTGCTGTAGGTCTTGAGAATTGCAACTTGGGGGCAGGGAGCAGTCCTGAACTGGTCATCTTCCTCCTCACCACCTCGCTGTGCCATCTCCTCACCTCATTCTCCAATCCCCAAAAGATGACTACTGATGACCAGTCTCCAGGTCAGTGGAGAACGTATGTGGAGGAGTGCGGGAGGGATAACAAAGCACCCTGGGTATATACCCAATGATTATACACACACACACACACATACACACACACACACACACACACACACACACATAATGAAAGCATGTCCATAGAAACTTGTACATGAATGTTTATAACCCCATTATTCTTAATGTCCAAATGTGAAAAGTTCAAATAGATGTGAACTGAAGAATGGATAAACAAATGTGATATGTCAATACAACCGAATATTATTCTGTCATCAAGTAAGTGAAGTTCTGATATATGCTTCCATCAATACAGATGAACATTGAAAACATTATGCTGAGTGAAAGAAGTCACTCACAAAAGACTACATATTATATCACTTATGAAATGTCTAGAATAAGGAAATCTATTGAGACAAAAGGCTGACAGTGGTTTATTAGGGCTGGAGGGAATGGGGAGGTCAAGAGGAGAAATCCTCCAAAAGGTTTCTTTTTGAGCTGATGAAAATGTTCTACATTCGACTGCGGTGATTGTTACATATATCTGTGACTATAGCAAAAACCATTACATTGTAAACTTCAGATGGGTGAATTGTATGGTATGTGAATTGTATCTCAATAAAGATTTTTTTTTTTTTTAATAAAAAGAGAACATAGAGCAGGGCTGCAGCTGATCTTCAAAGGGCATGAACATAAGCCAAGAAGAAGCCGTTGTTGTAAGCCCTGAAGATTTGGGGGGATATTATTGCAACACAACTCAGCCCAAACTGACTAATACAACAAGTTTCTATGTATACATGGAAATGTATGTGGTCTTAGCCTCTAAAATATATATATATATATATATATATATATATATATATATATATATATATATATGAAAATCCCTGGAACTCGGGGCTCATGGTGCATAGTCAATGAAATGAATGGCTGTCTTTCTTCATCCTTCCCTCTCCAATCTTTCGTTTTCATTCTCCTTCTTCTCATTCTCCTTCTTCTCCCTGTGATTTACAAAGCTGGTCATGCAACAAAACAAAACAAAACAAAACAAAAACCATAGGCTAGGAGTCAGAAGTCTTTGATTCTAGGTTCACATGTATGAGATTTTTTGGAAAAAACTCACATACTCTCAAGGAGCCTCAGTTCCCTCATCTTCAAGGGGGGATAATAACACCCTCTTTACCTATTCTGCTGGGTTCTTTTGTAGATCAAATGAAAGAGAGGCTATGGAAATCCTTTATATATGTTTTGAAAATTCTATCCAGTTGCTATGGGCTGAATGTTTGTGTTCTTCAAAATTTGTATGTTGAAACCTCATCACTGACTTGATGGTGTTTGGAGGTTAGGCTGTTAGAAGGTGACTGGCACAAATCCCTCATAAGAGAAGCCCCAAAGAGAGCTAGCTTGTCTGTTTCACCATGTGAGGACATGGTGAGAAGAAGCCACGTAAGAATCAGGAAACAGGTCCTCACCAGACATGGAATCTGCCGGCACCTTGATCTCAGACTTCCCAGTCTCCAAACTAGTGACAAATTACTGTTCACTAGGTGCCCAGTTAATGGTATTTTATTATGGTAGTCTGAACTGACTAAGACACTGGTTATATGATGAAAATACCGTACTACTATCACTACTGCTACTACTTCCTATATTAACTCATAGTTTTTTGAGGTCTTATGTTCCAGGTACGGTTCTAAGTTCTTTTCATCAGTAACTCTTCTAAGAGCTGATTTTAAATTTAGCAAAGGCAATAAAACACTTTCCCTGGTTTAGTGAGGAGTATTAACTAATTGGGGGTATAAACATAAAATGGTTTTGTTTTTCCAATAATTGCTACTACTCTTGTTCTCCATAGCAACCTTGGTTTCAATTCCATAAATTTCCTGTAGTTTTTGGTCAAGGGAACAGTTGCCTTTAGTTCCTCAGTCAATTTTAATATTTTGACCCTCTCCATTCCTGTCAGGACAGGTGGAACTTGTGGCATGGGAAGTTCAAGTGGCAGAGGGGGCCCAGTCTGTACTTGTCTCTACTCCCCCAGAGGAGGAAAGAAAGCAAGACAGATGCTCCCTCACGTGGATGTCCATGGTATAGTTGCTGTCCTCCCCTTGGGTGCCCATGACTGCTGTTCCTGTCCACTGAGCTTCATGAGGGCTGGGGTGCCACCCTCACTAGGAGAAGACTCTGGGGTGCCTCCCTCACCAGGAGCAGACTCTGGCTGGGGCCCCCCAGCAGGAGGCACCATGTGTATTCCTCTGTGGGCCTTGTATGGACCTCCTTCCCCTTCTGCTGTATGGGTTCCTAGGGATGCCATTGCTCCAAATATACTTGCTTTCCCAAGCTCTTCAACTCCAGGGCTCAAAAATTCCCTGGGGATCCCCTTCCTGTAGGTCTTGAGAATTGCAACTTGGCGGCAGTCTTGACCTGGTCATCGTCCTCCTCACCATCTCGCTGCGCCATCTCCTTACCTCATTCTCCAATCCCCAAAAGATGACCACTGATGACCAGTCTCCAGGTCAGTGAAGAAAGTGTGTGGAGGAGTGCAGGAGGGATGACAAAGCATCCCCAAACCTTGCAAATTCTTTCCTTGATTTTGGAGAAGAAATCCACTGGGTAGTGCCCGCCACCCATTCACACAGCTCCGACTAGGAGTAATGATTTACTCCCTCCCTACACTCCTCTTATTTTGTCTTTGAGGGTGGGAGTGCTGGTTTTGCTGAAATGACTCTTTTCAGCCAGGCTTGTGAGAGTGGGAGGGCAGGGGGCAAAGGCAGGAAGGGAAGCAACCAGGCCTTTCTCTGCCTGTTCTCTGAACTCAGAGTATGGGGTACTAAGGACCTGGGTTCTCCGCTGTGGGCCCAAAGAGGAAACAACAAGATCCACTTGATACCTAATATCCTGTCACACAGAGGTACAACATCTCCAGCTTGAGGTGGTGTCCTGTGAGTGCTAGCAGCTCCAGGATGGTGCATTTACCACTGATGAAAACTAGAATGAGCCCTAGCGTTGGGGGAGCGATCTGGGAACTGCCCTCCTCTTTGCTCCCACAGTATCCTGCAGGTTCTATGATACAGGTAGTTAGAGCTACTCACTAGGCTGCCTGTCTTCCCCTCCACTGCAGGACATGACTGTATTTTGTCCTCATCTGTTGCTATAGGTTGGATGTGTTATTTATTTATTTTTTTTCCTTTGCTTGAGTTTCCATGCAAAACACATGTTGGAATTTAACTGCCAATGTAATGGGTGTTGGGAGGTGGGGCCTTTATCCAAACTTTAATTAGGTTATTAAGATGATTAGCATCCTTCTCTGGAGAGACTGGATTAGGTCTCTTGGGAATGAATTAGTTCTCGTGAAAGCCGGTTGTTATAAAGTGAGGCTGCCTCTCATGTTTGGTGTCTTTGTACGCTCCTGCTCACCCTTCCTTCTGCTTTCCACTGGGAGTCAAAGCAGCACCAGGTCCTCACCAGATGGGCTGCTGGATCTTGTACTTCCCAGGCTGCATAACTGTAAGCTCCATAAACCTCTTTTTATTCCTTATAAATTACCCAGTCTTAGGTATTCGACAGAATTGAATTGCTTGGGTAGCAACACAAAACGGATGAAGGCGTCTGTATTCCCAGGACCTGGGACAGCACCTGGTAAATGCAACCTATTCAGCAAATGTTCTCTAGAATCTTTAGAGATTTGGGAATATGAAGAAAAAAAAAAACTAGAAAAATGGGGTGGCAGATATTCCGGTTAAAAAATATTTCAGGTGAATTCTACAAACCAGGGTGGGTTTCAGACAACTGTGAATCATGAGTATACTTATTGGGAAAAAAATTCACATACCTAAGACAGCTACTCCTTGCGGTAAGCATTGAGGGACTGGGGCAATGAGAGGCATAAGCTGACTACAGAAAGTTAACTCTGACATTTTCAATTTTAAAACAGTTTCGTTTCCTGTTTGAAAACTTTGGGCCGGGCGCGGTGGCTCAAGCCTGTAATCCCAGCACTTTGGGAGGCCGAGATGGGCGGATCACGAGGTCAGGAGATCGAGACCATCCTGGCTAACCCGGTGAAACCCCGTCTCTACTAAAAATACAAGAAAATTAGCCGGGTGAGGTGGCGGGCGCCTGTAGTCCCAGCTACTTGGGAGGCTGAGGCAGGAGAATGGCGTGAAACCGGCGGGGCGGAGCTTGCAGTGAGCCGAGATCGCGCGCCACTGCATTCCAGCCTGGGGCACAGCAAGACTCCGTCTCAAAAAAAAAAAAAAAAAGAAAACTTTGGGGGTCTTTTTCTGAACAACTTTTTTTTTTTTTTTTTAATAGAAGGGGCAGGTATCAATTTTTTTAAAAATTTCAAGCTCTAGGTTTTGTTTTTAGAAAACATTTCTCAGAGGTTTTTCATCATGGATATTTGAAAATGCTGATGTAAAGAGACACATCTCAATTTCAATGCTGTCACAGCCATATTGTCCTTCTTTGGAGAGTCTTTGAACTAGAGTAAGCCATGGAAGCTTGATATTGTACAATGTGGTTGCCTATGATGACACACTGACCTGTCCAAATTTGTAATCTGCACATTTTAATGTAAATTGAGTAGTTGATGTAAGGACATAAATTATTTTTAAAGTCAGTAGACTATATTACAACAACGACGACGACACCCTAGGATTTCAGCATTTGCAAACTTCAAAGAATACTGAAAACTGGCTTAGGCTTTTGTTCTGGGGATGCTCAGCTATGCAGAGGAGATGCTGGGATTTCTGGCAGCCATCTTGTCTGCTACATAGTGAGACCTTATACGGAGAACGAAGTCAAGGAACACCAAGAAGGACACAGTCCTGATAGATGTCTAGGGGTCCCCAGACCCAATGTAAATGGAGCCAAATTAAGACAAGCAGAGCAGAGAGATCAGAGGGAGACGTCCCTGATTATTCCACTGGAAGTCCAAATCCAGCCATGCTTGAAGTTAGTGCATCCCTGGTTTTCCCATTTTCCCAGTTTTCTGAGAAATAAATTCCCCTTTCCTCTCTTGGTTCTGACTTTAACTAGTTTGATTTCTGATTTAATCACCTGTAACTAAAAACATTCTCTGTAATAAACTGCATCACGAGGTTATTGGCAGGATAAATTGAGATTATATACATAAAGCATTTCTTGGTGCATAGTAAGGGTTCAATAAATAGAATTTAAAAAATAAAATCTATTATAATCTGAGAGTAGTTATTGTAACTAACATAGGTCAGACAGCAAGTAAGAAGTAGCCAAGATTTCACAGTTTAAAAGTTCAATACTTATAATTTCAGCAAATTGAAAGGATCCGGGATGGAACCAATATGATGTGGTGGATAGAACTTGGGTCGTAGAGATAGATAGACTTGAGTTTGAAGTCCAGCTCTGCCATTTAACCATCTGAATTACACTGAGAAAACTGCAAGCAATTCTGAGGCTTTGTTCCCTCATCTTATAAAATGGGGATAATAGTGATAGTGGCAGAAGGCAGTCAAATGCCTAGGAAAATAGGGACAGGTCCCTGGTGAAACCGGACCTTCAAACCAAAGAGAGTTTAAAGCCTGAAAGCCAAGCTACAAGTCTCAGATAAATCCACGAACTGGATTGAGAACCTCTCTTCCTATTTGGTGTGCTTTCCTCTGATCGATCCCCACCCTTCACCTATTTTACATACACCTACCCTTCCCTTGAGCTGTGCCTTTTTTAGCCATTTTTTTTGCACACTCACAAACCAATCAGCATGCACTCCCCCATTCTGAGCCCATAAAAGTTCCAGACTCAACCATAGTTGGAGGACCACTCGCCTTCAGGTGGGGGAGACTCCCCAACTTTGGGTAGGGGGAGGCCAACTCAGGTCCCCCTCTCCACTGAGAGCTGTTTCATCACTCAATAGAACTCTTCACCTTGCTCACCCACCAGGTGTTAGCATAACCTTCAACTTCCTGGATGTGGGACAAGAACTCAGAACCCGCCAAACAGTGTGTGTGAACAGAGCTGTAACCCTGTAGCACTCCCCTCCTGCTCACCAAGCAATGGGAGAGGGAGCTGCTGGGTGCCACATGCACCAGTTTGTTGGGGCAGGACTGAAAGAACTGTTAACATGCTGTAATACCCTCTTAGGGGCTTTGGGGTTGCTGGCATCCCAGAGTTTTTCAGTTGCCACCATGTTCCCCTCTTCCACATGCTGGCACCTAAAGTGGGAGCAGACCAAGACATGCCCGGCCCACTCATAGGCTGGAGTGCAAGCCAAACACAGCTGCTGGACCAAGTGGTGGAGTACCTCCTGCAGCAAGCCCAGAGCCAAGCATGGCCCTGGGCAGGGGCATTGCTGGCTGCGGAGGTCACCAGCTGGTGAAGCGACACCCAAAAAATCCTCCTTGTAATAATTAAGATAATCAAGAATGTAGCATTATTCCTGGCACATAGACTTTCAGTAAATGCTGGCTGCCTCCCTCCTCCAGCATCTGCCACCACTACATGCTGGCCCCTTTTACAGGTTAGAATTTTATTTGTTAAAGTGAAGCACAAGGTTTACTGCCCCAAAGTATCTTTCCTTATGATGCTTCTGAAGGTGTAGTAAGGCTGTTGAAGACTTGTAAAGAGGGGTTTATTGTTTTATATCCAAAGTGTTTTCTAATGAATATTTTATGGTTTTTCTCACTGTTTGATAATTGTGTAGGATTCAAACAAGTGAGGAAACTTGATTTGTTTTGGAGAAAAAAAGAGAAAGAATCACTATAACTAGTGATAGAGCCCATCTGTTCTGGGTACCAGAGAACCCCAGTTGGTGACCCCATCCCTGACTGCAGCATTAAGTCCTGAGTAATGTAACCCAATCAGCTGGTAGCATTCTTCTTAATGTCTCCTATTGTTTAAGCATGGTCATTTGCCTAAATCTATACAACAAGACTAAATTAAAGGATATATACTTCAGTATTTTACATGCTTCAGGTAAAGATTTCTCACCCATGCTGACATGAACATGGAGCACAAAGCTTTAAGACCACGAATTTTTTAGCTGCTGTCTTAGCACTATGAGGGGACCCACCCTTAGGATGAAGCCAGGTGCTGAGGACAGCAAAGCACAGGAATGGAAAGAACTCGTGTCTATGATAACATCTTTGAGCTGATAATTATACTGCACCTGGATCCCTCCTACCTCTGGACTTAAGGTTATGTGAGGCAATGGATTTCCTTATTCTTATGAAAACCAGTTTCTGTGAAACTGATCAATATTAAGCGTGAAGCATGCTTCATGAAGCAGCACCAGACTATAGAAAATACCAGGGCAGCTGCGGGTCACAGCCCTGAAATCTAGCCACCTGGGTTCATATCCTGCTTCCACTTGTGCCAGCTGTGTGGCCTTGGGGAACATACTCAACCTCTGGCGGCTTCAGTTTCTGCATCTGAGAAACAATGATAATAGTAGTGTTCCTCACAGGAGAAACGTGCGTAACACACACGATGTAGTGCCTGACCCGTGGTAAGTCTCAATAAAATCTGACTTGTAATTATGGTTCCCCCTAGGTGTGAAGATCATCTCAGGATCCACAGATTGATTCAAAAGTGGATTCCCAGTCCTCTTCCTTTCTATCATTGACTCTGTGTCTCTTTATTATTTTGGGTTTTTCTCACTTTTCCTCTCCTGATCTTCTCTCCTCTCATTCCTTTAGCCATAATTGGGATTGATTGATAACTTTATTTGTTGTATTTTAAAATATGTAAGTTTACATTTTCCCTTTTTAATTTAAGAAGTCAAAGAATGGAACATTTTATATTTCTTTCAATAAAAAAGAACCTCTTTATTTGCTTTATATGTATATCCCCATTCAATTTCATCTGCTTGGCTTTGGTCCAGTGTTCCACCCTGTCAGAATCATTTTCCATCTTGACACTGTCAGTTATTGGCTTTGCCATCCTTCCTGGCTTTATTTCATCTGCCTTTTAAACCTTCACCAAGTTCTTGACAAAACCTGCAATTTAGGATGGCTCTATCAGTTATCAGGTAGGTGTATGTGCTGGAAAACTCTAAATCAATGCTCCTTAAACTTCAGTGGCCATAAGAATCACCTGGAGAGCTTGTTAAAGCAGATTTGTGGGCTCCTCACCTGAGATTCTGATTCGGTGGGTCTGGAGTGGGGACTTGGCATTTCCAATAAGCTCCCAAGTGACGCGGAATAGGGCTGCCACAAATAATAGGGGCTCAGTCAAGTTAGTATAATAAGTTTCTTTCCTCTTACGTTGACGTCCGTAGGCAGGTAGTCCAGCCTAGTACCAAGGTTTCAAAACCTAGGTTTTTTCCCTCTCCTTCCTGCCTTAAATGGCATTTGGTTTCCTACTCATGTTTCAGAGTGTTTGCTTGAGCTACAGCCATCATGTCCACATTCAAACCAGTAAGAAAGAGGAAGGGGGAAAGGATGTCTTCTCTCTTTGTAAGGACATATCTCAGAAGTTGTATGTGACACTCTGCTTACCTCTTCTTAGCCAAAACTTCCTCACAAATCACACTAGCTGCAAATAAATCTGGAAAGTATAGTTTTTATTTGGGGTGTCATATGCCCAGCTAAAAATCAAAGTTTTATGACCAAGGCAGAAGAGAATGTGTTTCTGACATTACTAGTTTTTAATGTTACAACAAACCTTTCCCAACTCTCCAGCCAGAGGTTTGCAATCTAAAACCTGCAATGGGCTAGGAAGTTCCAATAAAACTCTGAATTTCAAATTCTGATCACCCCTCCACAGGTAAGTATTATTTCTTTCATTTCTGTGTTCAGGAAATTGAGTCTCAGAGAGCTTCAGTGACTTTCTTGAGATCTCTCAGTAACTAAATGCCCCAAACAAGATCTAAACTCAACCCTGCCAAAGTCCAGGCTTCTAATGTGTCATTCTACATCACAGGAATCATACATTTGTGTGCAGGATGAGCCTTGAGTCAACCAACTACTGTTTCATGCTATGCAACCACAAAACTCTGAGACCTAGACACTTATTTTACTACCATGTCTATAAGTCAACTGGAGACCAGCTGCTCTAGGCTGGGCTGGACTGGACTCCTCCAAGCCACAGCTGGGTCTGGGTCTGCTCCATGGTTCTCCATCTTTCTCAGACTTGTGGGCCTACCAGGGTAGAGCCTTCTCATGCCAAATGCAGAGAAGCACATCTCACTGCTGCTTGTAGTGCGGTCTGCTTCCATTCCCTTGACTGAAGGAAGTCACATGGCCAAGACGAAAGCTAGGCAGTACAGTCCTCCAGGAGGGAGTAAATATTTCTCAATATGTTCTTATCTACCTCAAGTCCCTATGTGATGCATTGGAATGGAAAGAGCCCCAGACTGAGAATCAGAAGTCCCTAGTTCTAGTCCCAGACCTGCCATGAATGACTTGTGTGACCTTGGACAAATTACTAGCCCCTTCTGGGCCTCAGGTTTGTTCTAGAGATCTCTAAGGCATATGCAGACTTTAACTTAAGAAGCTATGGCATGAAAAAACAAATCATTGCCTCTCAAAATTCTAATCTCCTCTGAATGTAGCTTAGTCTGTATGCAAAAATAAACACACACACTAGAGTCTTTTCAAAACCACTGGGCTAATAATGTTCATGATTCTGCTAATGACCAAACTGGAGCACAGTGCAGCTGGTCCTGCTGGTCACGGGAAGGCCCTAGAAAGAAATGAAGCCATCAAGAAGCTATTGATGCTGTGACCTTCTGTTCACAGGGCCTGAATGCAGGCTGCTCCTCTACTTAGACAGGTGAGATTTAATTTTGGTGATTTATGATAATGGCTCTAAGTGCACGGGTAAACATGTCATGGCTTATTTTGTAGAATTAATGAAGTCTGATTAATCTCTCGGTCCCCAGCAGATTCTGCTCTGAGAAATGGAGCGAGACTACCAGGCTTTTGTGCAAATTATGGCGGAAGGATTGATGGCATGAGAATCATCTGAAATCCACACAATCTGACCTTTTTTAATCCCGTGGATCCTTTAGTTGGATTCGTTGCCATCATACTGGATGACTGCTGACCAGGGAGAGACCCTTCTGTGAACACAGTGTGCAATACCACAACTGCAGCTAAAGTTAATCAAGCTAGTTCCATGCATCAGGTGCTTCACATGGTCCTTTATCCCAAGGATTGAAAAAAGCCACGCTTTTGACTTGGATGGATAGCAGTTCAAATCCTAGTCCCACAATTTAGAAGCTGTTTGATCTTGGATGCATAGTGCAGGCACTGTTGGTGTTCTTCTGTGCACATTCAACCCTGTGTCTTCTCTGTCCATATGCATCCTACAGCATGGACAGTTCCAGCATGTCACCTTTTCGTATTTTGGTGGGAGAGAGAAATATGTAAGCAACAAATTATATTGGAAATAAAACCCATGAGTGACTCTAAGCTGCAGATGGAAAAACTCAGTTTATCCACAACACTGGGGTTAAATCCTTCTTACTAAGAATTGGAGGCCAGGCATGGTGGCTCATGCCTGTAACCCCACCCCTTTGGGAGGCTGAGGCAGATGGATCACTTGAGTTCAGGAGTTAGAGACCAGCCTGGGTAACATAGTGAAACCTCATCTCTACAAACACAGACACACACACACACACATACAATTAGCCAGGCATGGTGGCATGTGCCTGTAGTCCCAGCTACTTGGGGCTGAGGTGGGAGGATCGCTTGAGCCCAGGAGGTCGAGGCTGCAGGGAGCTGTGATTGGGCCATTGCACTCTGGCCTGGGCAACAGAGTGAGATACCGTCTCAAAGAAAAAAAGAAAAAAAGAATTGGAGATGGTAAAGATTCACAGCCGAATTTAAGGCTTTTGTGTGTCGAAATACACAAACAAGGTGGGAGAGATTGTGCTGCAGCAAAAGGAGTGCTGTGATAGCCATCAGGAATCTGGATTTGAGTCTTGATTCTGCTGACTACAAAAGATGTGACTAGGGGCAAAGTTACAAAACTGGAATCTCGGTTTCCTCATCTGTAAAGTGGGAATGATAATGCCTGCCCTGCCTATTGCACAGACCTTCTAATGGAGATCCCAGAGATAAAAGCCATCAATGATTAGTAACTCCATTTTACAGATGAAGAAACCGAAGACAAAAATGTAGGCGGTGGAACAGAGACATGGATCTCGTAGTTCTTCTCCTACCTCATCTTGTACCACTGTTTTTCCCACTCACTCTGCTCCAACCACACTAACTTTTTGTCCTTCCCTTGAATAAAACAAGCTCATTTTCACCTCAGGGACTTTGCTGTTTCCTCTTTCTAGAATGTTCTTCCCCTATGTCTTCATGCACTTCGAGGAGGAATTGGCCTTCCTTTCTTGATATGCAGGAGTCAGTACAAACATCTCTTCCTCATAGAAGTCTTCCACAGACCCCCATTCAAGGTGATCTCTCTGCTAGGCTCCCTTTTGCATATCATCCTGTTATATTTTTGCTCTATCACTTCCTGAGATGATGACATTTATGTATTGACTTGTTAATCATCTCTCACTACTCTCTTTCCTGGAGAAGAAAGATCCTGAATATCTCATTTTCTGTTACATTGTCAGTGCCAAGAACAGGACTTGGTACATTGTGAGCAGACAGTAAATATTTTTTTGAATGAACAAATTAGTATGTATAGACTTATTTTTAATGACTTTATAATATGTTGCATGGATATACCATCATTCATTTAACCAGAGCTTTAGAGATGGATACTTGATTTTTCTTTTCTGCTTTTACTTATTTTTATTTTCAAATTATTTTGCTACAGCAAACAAATGAGTATAATCTGTGTATACTTACTTGATTTTATCCATAAAGCATATTCTTAGCAGTGGGATTGCTGGATCAAAGGACAAGCGCATTTACAAATTGTGATACATATTTTCAACTTCCGCTATAAAATATGTTCATCAATTTATGCTCCCATCATCTGTGTATGGCACCACCAGCTTGGCATTCCCTCTAAGTCCCTGACAATAACACATTATTGCTGAGAAGCCTTTGCTGCCTTTCAACTTGCTCTCCAAGTGCTTCATCTACTTTACTCATTACCCAGTGAGAGGCTGTGTGTGCAGCAGCTCTGCTCTATTTCTCTGAGATCTAAGTGCTTTGGGTGATTTTCTCCTCTCATTTAGGTTGCATTCTCTAGCCTGCTGTGGCAAAAGAAGGGACATTTAAAATATATGGTAGTGTCTGTAAAGATTAGATTATTGTTCAGTAAATATTCATTATTTTCCCCCTACCCTGTGGCAAGAAAGTACTTTCTGTACTCCCTAACTTTGGCCTTGGCCTGGTGATTAGTTTTGGCCAGTAGGATGTTCGCAGAGGTTATATGAGCAGAAGATTCAAATATGCTAGTATTTTTGGGCTTGCTCTTATGCCTTTGTTTTTTTGCCATGAGAATAACATGCCTTATTTATCTAAATCAGCTAGATCAGATGAACTCCAGCTGTCATGTAGATGTGTAAACGTCTTGTCATATGACATCAAGATTTTTTTCTTATTTGTTACACAGTGAAAGCTGATACAAATTCCAAAATGAAGCTAGAGCTCGCATTTTGCAGCACTTGGCACTTTCTATGTTAAATATTAAATATTCCCTAGGGCAGTGGTAGCAGAGGAATATTTGAACCTATTGACATTTATCTTTGTGTGGGTTTAATTGAGTCTTGAAGAAAGCATAGGGCTAAATGAGTCCTAGGTGAGGACTCATAGCAGAAGGAAAGGTATAGAAGAAGGACTGTGCAAGGCCTGTCTTAGGACTAGTGAGCAGACTAAAATATAGGCTATATGTCAAAGAGTACTGTAGTAGCTAAGGTTTGAGTTAGGAAACAAAGAAATTGAAGAAGTTAGAGATAGCTTTTATTCTCAGGTTACTGATTCCAGCAAAGAAATATAAACTGCAAGGGAACCCTGGATGCCAATTATATGTCAATTATACCATAAGTCATTGACATTCCGAGGTCAACTACGTAATGAAAACTGGTAAGAGCCTAAGAATAGGCTGTCTGTGCCAAATAGAACAGGCCGGCAGGCAGCTTTATTCATACTTGTATTGTTTCCATTTAGAACATCATTATTAATTAAGCTGTATTTAATGTAGTACCAGCCCACACTTTTGCTCCTTAAATATTGTATGACTATGGCCCTGTCTTCACAGAAACAGACATCAATTGCAGTACTCAAAAGTTATTCTGAACGTAGCCTCATATTTATCCACTTTTTGATAGTATATTGTTTTTTTTAGACAGGGTCTTGCTCTGTCACCCAGGTTGGAGTGTAGTAGTGCAGTCATGGCTCACTGCAGCCTCCACTTCCCAGGCTCAAGTGATCCTCCCACCTCAGCCTCACAAGTAGCTGGGACTACAGGTATGTGCCACCATGCCTGACTAGTCAAAAAAAAAATTGTTTTTGTAGAGATGGGGTCTCACTTGTTGACCAGGCTGGTGTTGAACTCCTGGGCTCAAGCAATCGTCTCACCTCAGACTCCCAAAATTATGGGATTGCAGGTGTGAGTCATTGTGCCCAGTTGAATAAAATTTTAAACAATTATTTTGTGAGTAGTTTTTGGTATTTAATCCAATCAATTGTGGTAATATTCATTCATCCATTTTTAAATATTTAGCATCATGAGAAGTCATATGGATGCGAGTCTGAATTCCAGGTTCATCACTTACTGGTCATGTGCCCTTGAGCAAGTTATTTTACCTTGATAAGACTTTCTTCGTCTGGAAAAGAGGGTGAATAAAATGCACCCCATAAGGTTGCTGTAATGATTAAATTAGTCAATGTGTATGGAGCTGTGTTAGTCCATTTTCACAATGCTGATAAACACATACCCCAGACTGGGTAATTTATATTTAAAAAAACGGTTTAATGGACTCTCAGTGCCTCGTGGCTGGGGAGGCCTCACAATCGTGGCAGAAGGTGAAAGGCACATCTTACAGGATGGCAGACAAGAGAGAATGACAGCCAAGCTAAAGTGGAAACCCCTTTTAAAAACATCGGATTTTGTGAGATGTATTTACTACCACAAAAACAGTGTGGGGTAAACCACACCCATGATTCTATTATCATCCACCGGGTCCCTCACACAACACATGAGAATTATGTAAGCTACAATTCAAGATGAGATTCAGGTGGGGACACATCAAAACCATATCAGGAGCACATAGCATTATCCCTGGCCTCAGGGAGGCTCAGTAAATGCCATCTCCTGACATGCAGTTAAACACTTATTGAGAAGCATGAAGGGCTATGAGTCAGGTACCACGCTGGGCACAGTGAAGGAAACAGAATGTTTGTCCTCAAAAATCTCAAAGGCCAGGGACAAACCAGCCAGGGCTGACTTACAAACATAAGAAGGGAAGTGAGGGATAAAGCCTCAGCGTAGCAGCCCCTGCCTTTTTGTCTGCCTGTTGTAGAGGGACGTCCATAAGTAGTAGCCATGATTCAATCACACACCACATGCTTGGATGCCAGGTTCTTAAAACCCCACCATTGTGACTGACCCAAAGCTGGGCACCTGACCTCAATGGGGTCTTCAATTCAGTCTTCTCTGGAATTTTGTATTTATTCCAGATGGCAAATGGACTTATTCCAGGCTGCAGATCATTCTTTTTTCTCGAATTTGATTTTTTGGTTAATAAGAGTGTCACATACACCTTGAAAGCAGTACCGGATCTTTTGCTGCCTGCCCTACCTCTGTTCCTCCTTGAGGGGAAATGTGCGTTTATTGGTTGGAGCCTGAAGTACAGATTAGGCTACACTCACAACTGCCACTGGGGGGTTCACTGTGTGTTGAAGGGTAGAGACTTGTTCTCATGTCCCTCTTCTCACTTCCCTTTTGCAACCAGAGCTGGTTGGGTAAACTGAGCTTTGCCTGACCCTCTGAGACAGAGGGTCTGAGACTCTTCTCCCCACTCTCTTTCTCTCTCTCGTGTCCTCTTGCTGCAGTGATGGAAATTGCCTACATCTGCACTGTCTGCTATGGAAGCCACTAGTTGTGTGCGGCTTTTGAGTACTTGAAATGTAGCTAATGTGACTGAAGACTTGAATTTTCAATTGTATTTAATTCTAATTAATTTAAGCCTAAATCTAAATAACTTCATGTAGCTAATAGCTCCTGTATTGGACGGCACAGCTGTGCCACACAGAAAAGGCTGGCAGGCAGCTTCATTCACAAATTTTATCGTTTCCACTTAGGGGAGCAGTATTAATTAAGCTGCTTCTAACATAGTGCCAGCCCACGTTTTTGCTCCTTAAATATGGAGGAGAGAGTGAGAAGAGTCAAAATTGGATTTTTTTTTTTTTTTTTGCCTGGGGCCAGGGGCTGGGGTGGGAGAGGCTACACTTAGCCTCTGGTCTAATCTGTGTGTTTTAATTCCTCTGTACCAGGGAAGATTGAATTCAGGTGCCAGTTGCTGGCTCAGCTAATAATGAAAAGGTTTTTTGTGTGTTTGTGTCGTATATGACCACTGTTTCTTGTAGATCTATCTTTCGGGACTTCCTTACTCAGGAAGGTAATTGGTGGGGCAGGATTCAGGTATTCCCATGGGCTCCAGAAATACTACCATGGCTTAGACGATGTCACTCCCTCTCAAGTGCGGCTTTATCAGATTTAAAGGGACAAGGCAGGCCGAGGAACAAACGTGTCCCAGGAGTGCTGGCCCGGCTTGGGAGTTTGAATTTCTGGTGCACCATCTCTTGATCGCATGTCCTTGGACAAGTTACTTTACCTTGATAGGACTCAGTCATGTATGTATTATAGGTTGAGGGGTGGGGTGTCTTTTGTCTTTGCGCCAAAGTGATCTCCAGGTGAGATGACTCCAATTTGTCCAAGGGCCATCCTCTGGAGAAGGCTGCAGGTGGGAGGCGTCAGCATTGTTAGCTACAACCGCCTCCCAGTTTCTAGATCCCTCCCCTTATTTCTTTCATCCATTTCTGCCAATCTTGACTTCAAAAATTTCCCCAGATATGAGTTCTTATGCTTTCCCCAGTACCAGTTACCTTCTATGATACCAATTATTTGATTTAAAAAGTGATTAACACTCCCTAAAATTGTGGTTTGAGTCTCCCTCCTAGACGTGAGCTCCTTAAGGGCAGGAATCTTGTTTCTTATCTTCACGTCTGTATTCCATTATGGAGAAATGTGCAATGAGGCTCCATCAAGAACCTGGTTTTCCTGGATCCTGATGTAGTCTGTACTCAGCTGGGGGCGCTCAGGACCTGTTTGGAATTAAGCAGACCCAACAGCCAATCATGGCTCTGCTGCTAACTAGCTGAGACTGAGTAGATGAGTAGGTGGCTCCAAGTCTGTTTTCTTACCTGTGGAATGCAGATAGATGACAGCTACCCAACAGCGGGGTCATAAGAAAGGAATGTCATCAGGTATGTACAGTACTTAGTCAGGTGCCTGGCACACGGCAGACACTTAATAAGTGGAGTTACAACCATAATTAAACATTTATCACAGCTTGCTTTTGTTAGAAATCAGTACTAACCTGTTGTCCCTCATTTGACTGTCAGCTCTTTGAAAACAGTAACTTTGTTTTTTTCGTTTTGGTATCCTTGTTTATCCTTTCCATCCCCCAAGCACTCAGCAAAGAGCTTGGGACGTGGAGGGGATTCGTAATACTTACTAGGTTGAAGTCTTAACACATGACAGTTCCTACAGTAGGTGGAAAATGGAGTGGAAATAGAGTGAGACAGTTCAGGGAGG
Organism: Macaca fascicularis; assembly: GCF_037993035.2. Lineage (NCBI taxonomy): Eukaryota > Metazoa > Chordata > Mammalia > Primates > Cercopithecidae > Macaca > Macaca fascicularis. Next base: position 144,492,483 of record NC_088382.1, read on the forward strand.
ATGATGTAAAAAGACCTCGTGACAGTAGCATCTCCTTAGAAAAATATAGGAATGAACTTATCTATATACTGCATTCCTCAAAAGGAATTTTTGTAAATATACTTAAATGCCTTACATTCCCTAAAGGGGACTGTTTCAAACAGACACAAATACTTGACTGTATCTTCTAAAGGACCTGTTTACTTAATTCGAGAGATGAAGAGAGAGGCAGGTGGCTGAGATTTGAAGGCAGGGCTGCCAAGAATTCCATTCTGCGGCTGATGAAATGCAGCACTTTCTTTGATGGATGGTTCTTTCTTTCTTTTACACAAGACAGGAAGTTATTTCCAGGGCAGGTATTGTGTCCTTTGCAATTTTGCACCCCCACACCTAGCTCAGTGTTCGAGTGGTATAAGATACTTTGTGTTGGTAAGGTACTTGTTTAATTTTAATTAATGAGTATTGGATCAGTTGGGTTGCGTTTCTTCATCTTTGTTTTCATATCCTAAGAAAGGGTTCTCACCCTAACTGTACATGCGAGTCCTCCAGGGAGGTTTTAAGAAGACTACTGCTCAAATCTGCTCTGCAGATGTTCTGGCTTACCTGATCTAGGGGAGAACCTGAGCGGGTGGGTGATGGTCAGTAGCATCCCGGTGATTCCTCTGTGTGGTCCGATGTTGGGATCCACTGGTGAGGATGAGAGTCAGTAGAACTGGATTCCGGTCCACATCACCCACTTGTTACGTGACCTGGGGCAATGACTCTCTCTTTGGGTCTGGGCCTTTTCATCTGTAAAATGAGGGCGTTGGATTAGAACAGGCAGTTTTAATTTTTCTAGTTCAGAAGTCCATTCAGAATGGGTTTTCCTTCTCTCCAGGAAAATAAGCATACTTATGCAAAATTTGCGTATATTTCAAGGAATTAATGAAATTTCCTGTATTGGTTAGGATTCTTTTCTTCACAAGTGTCAGAGACCCAGGTCAAATTGGCACCTACCAAAAAGCAATGTAATAGTTCATGGTCCTCATAAATCCTGGAGTAGAAGTGGTCTAGGCATGCTGGAACCAGGAGCTCAAAGATGCCAGGAGGAACTTAGCTCTAGATCTTGCCTCTGCTCTCTGAGTTTTTGGCTTTCTTTTAGGAAGTGTCTCTCCCAGTGATGGCAAAGATGTCCGTCAGCAGCACAGGCTGGTATTTTACCCACCTAGCAACCCCAATTGAAAGAGCGCAACCTTTTTTTATGGTCCTGGTAAATATCTGGCCCAGCTCTGACACAACCTCTGTGGGTAGGGGGTTGGATGCTCAGCTGGCCCCATGCTTGTCACTATTACTTGGAGTGGGTAGGCTCCACTTGATCTTGATGGAGGGCAGAATGGGGTGGTTTCCCAAAAGAAAATTAGGCCGTTGTTACCATAAGACAGAGCAATAAATACTGGGAAGGCAAGGATACAGATAACATCTTACCTTGGAAGGCTGTACATCTGTGGAACCCATAGAGGTGCATGGCCACAGGTTGAAAACACCTGGACCAATGAGGTCTGAAGTCACTCTTAGTAATGTACAATGATAGATAAGCGTGGTGTTCTTATCTTATTTTTGAAAGCTTTTGGAGATATATATGAGATATATATACTATTTAAAATTTATATGTAAGAAGGGCTATTGATTTTCCTTCCATGTTTAATTTTATATTCCACTCATTTCTGGAGTGCCAGTTATGTGCTAGATCTGTTCACCCCATTTGTTTTGATGGCAGTAATGAAGCTTGCAGGCAGCTGGAAATTTGCAAAAACTCCACAGTGAGGAAGTAGAAGAGCTGGGATTCAAATATAGGCCTCCCAATCCACACACAATGCTGCTTCCAAGAAAATACTGCCTTGTGTTCCGTCCTGTTTTTTTCTGTTTTGAGAGATTCACCCCATAGACTACTGTTTAGCTTGAATGAATGGTTCCTGAAAGTGCTTTCCTAGCGTCAAGGCCTTGTAACCCATTGTCTGATGAAACGGGGTAGTTTTGTCTGTTTAAAGTTGACCTTTAATAATAATACACCCAGTGCTTTCTGCCTATCTCTTGGGACTATACTTATCTAGATTGTATTAGCCCCTGTTGTCTAGTATGTGAACCCGAGAGACATGCCTGCAACCAGTGAGTGTGGCAATTATTCCTGTGTCCAGAAAACCATAGGTGATTAGTGGAAGAGGGGTTGTTAGGTTTGGTGCCCTGGAGCACCTCAGGTTTTTTGAAATGCTAAGACCAGAATACATAACTTGTCATTTTAAAGAGAGTATAATTTTAAAAGCAGTGGTCCAGCCCAAAGAAAGTGGACGTGATTTTTGTCTGAACTCTCAAATAATTTAGCTTCTTAATCTAGGATCTCTAATAGTGATCTAATGAAAAAAGATTCACTGCTTAAGTTACCAAAAATGTGTTGCTCAACTTCCACAGATATCTGGAGAATGAGTCTAAAGGAAGAACAAAACATCCCGCCTTATTATGTGCAGAAATATTGTTGAAGAAAAGGAATAAAATGAATGATCTAGAAAAAAGGTATTAACTATTAAAGTCCATGGTAAAATACATGGACACAAAGTAGAGCTGACTTCTCTAAATAGGTTCTCTAGGCCCATGTCGTAATTCTAATACTTCTTTGCTTTTGAACTTTTCAGGATATTTGGGCACTTATTATCACATGCATATTCTCGAACAACTCACCCACATTCTCTCTAAACAGGGACACAGGTTCAAGTCCTAGCTCTTGCACTTAGTAGGTTGAGTCAATGAACCACTATTAACATCTTGTGATATCTCCTTCTAGCCTTCGTCTTTAGTATTGTCAACCATTGAGATACTAGTGCATGATTTTGTATGCTGGCTTTGTCACCAAATATAAGCTCTTTATTTTCAGATTGTTGAAAGCTCTGTTTTATATGTCATTTTAAATAGCTGCATATTACACCTTTGCATGGATACACAATGATTCTCATGTTTCTTTCTCTGCCATCAGAAGAAGTTCAACCAAGGAGGGACATGATGAGATTTGTGCTGGAAGCTTCCTGGAGGGTGACTGGAAAGAGTGTGGGTTCAGAGGGGCCAGGGCTACTGAGAATTCCTTTCATTAAATGATTATTACAGGAAAGTCTGAGCAGTATCACTGACGAAGACCCTAAAGTCTATCAGTACAACTTTCTTGATTTATAATTGAAGAAATGGAGACTCAGATTGATAAAATGACCTCACCAAGGTCTCCCAGCCTCACCTGGGGGATTTCTAACTCTCTGTCCACGGAGCTGTTTCTATTCAAGTTCAACATCTGCCACAGCCGTATCATAACTGAACATAGGCTAAACCCACTCCCAGGGTGCTGTTTCAGTAAGAAGTAGATAGAGATCTAGTCTTGAAATGCATTTAGCTGTTCCTTTTTTTTTTTTTTTTTTTTAACAAATTGTCAGTGTTATTAGTGATTACTGGCTGCTGGCTTCAAACCATTCCTTGCCTATCCAAACATAGCAAATTAAGGAGAACAAATGATGTAACTTTGTTTAAATAGAAAAAAGCCATTGAAATGTCCCCCAAAGAGAGGAAGCTATTATTATCCCAGACTTATTAATGGGAAGATGTGAATAGGCTAGGCAACTTCTCCAAAGTAATCAGCTAGAATTAGAAGTCAAAATTCCTGATGTCCACCAAGGGGCAAGAGCTCTGCTGGCAGTTTGGCTTTGCCCGCTATAGGGAGGGCCAAGTCAAACAGGATACAATTAAGGATAGAATTCCCATGCCTTCTCCTGCTCTGTGACCCCCTGACCAAGCAGCTCTTGCCAAGTTTTTTTGCTGCTGTATAAACCTTCTGACTCTCATACTGTCAGCAAGATTAAGCAGAAACAATGGGGTGGGGCTGACTCTTCCACTGCCTCCTAGCCGAGCCCCACCCGGCAGTGGCTTCACCTCTTGGATCACAAATGTTCCATCTGGAACTGGAGATGACATCTAATTGCCTTCCCAGCTCCATAATCCAAGATGTAAAGTGAAGGCCCGGCGTAGGGGCTCATGCCTGTAATTTCAGCACTTTGAGAGGCCAAGATCATTTGAGCCCAGGAATTTGACACCAGCCTGGGTAACATAGGGAGACCCATCTCTACAGAAAAAAAAAAAAAAAAAAAAAAAAAAAAAAAATTTCTGGGCATGGTGGCTCATGCCTGTAGTCCCAGTACTTTGAGAGGCTGAGATGGGCAGATCACTTGAGGTCTGGAGTTCAAGACCAGCCTGGCCAACATGATGAAACCCTGTCTCTACTAAAAATACAAAAATCAGCGAGGTGTGGTGGTCCATGCCTGTAATCCCAGATACTCGGGAGGCTGAGGCAGGAGAATTGCTTGAACCCAGGACACTGAGGTTGCAGTGAGCCGAGATCACACCACTGCTCTCCGGTCTGGGTGACAGAGCAATACTCTGTGTTAAAACAAACACACACACACACACAAATCTGAGGGTGGGGGTGTGGTGGCACGCACCTGTAGTTTCAGCTACTTGGGAGGCTGGGGTGGGAGGATCTCTTGAGCCCAGACGCTCAAGGCTGCAATGAGCTGTGATCATGCCACTGCACTCTAGCCTGGGTGACAGAGTGAGACCTGGTCTCCAAAACAAACAAACAAACAAAAACCCACAAAAAACCCAAAAACAAAAATAAGATGTAAAGTGAGAAGTATGCTTTCAAAAGGCATTTGCCAGGACTTTCTTGGTGGCAGGTAATAGAATGTCAATTCATAAGAGATTAGGCAAAAGAGAAATTCATAGCAGTTTAGTGCCCACCTTTCCCTGCAAAACCTAGGATAATAATAATAATAATCCCTGCTTATAACTGCATTAGATGGGGGCCCAAGCCTTGAATGATTTGTCTCATTAAATCCTTGCAAACTCTGAGGTGCCTAGACTTTTTTGTTTGTTTGTTTGTTTGTTTGTTTGTTTTTTAGAGATAAGGTCTCACTCTGTTGCCCAGGGTAGAGTACAGTGGTGTGACCATAGCTCACAGGAGCCTGTAACTCCTGGGCTCAATGGATCCTCCTGCCTTAGTCTCTCAAGTACCTGGGACTTCAGATATGCAACACCACATTCAGCTAATGTATTTTGTATTAAAATTTTCTTTTTAGAGACAGGGTCTTTCTATGTTGCCCAGGCTAATCTCAAACTCCTGGGCTCAAGCAGTCCTTCTGCTTTAACCTCCTAGATTACTGGGGTTACAGTCATGAGCCACTGAGCTCAGCTACTGAGGTGCCTAGTTTTATCAACCTTGTCTTATACGGGGACAAACCAGGGCCTGGGGACCAGAAAGTTGTCAGGCACAACCCAAAGGCCAGTCTCTCTATGTATCAGGCTCCAAGCTGCCACTCTCTCTGCCTTCTGCATCTGAGGAAGGACAGACACAGGCATTTGTAAGAACCTTGCATCCTGGCATTGTGACAATTCTTTAGGGGAGGTGTGATTATCTCCAATTGACAGACAAGAAAAGTGAGGCTGCCTCTACAAGAAGAAAGTATTTGTTTTATATTTAAAAGAGCATAGGGATGGTGTCTTTTTCTGGGTTTTGGGATCAAATCCAATCAGGGTGCAAGGGTGTCTATGACTGAGAGGACAGCAGCTTGAGCCTGAAGGGCTTGTGCTGAAGTCGGGCAAGCTGAGAATGGTAGTTCCCCAAGACTTGCAGGTATCTGTACGCATAAATGAGTGAATTAAAATTTACCGGTACCTTTGTTGGTCAGACCCTGTGCTGGTCAAAGTCACATTTGCCATCTCATTTAAGGTTCACAGCAACTGTGGAGTAGTATTATTTCCATTCTACAGATGAGAAAATTGAGGCTCAAAGAGGTGACATGCCCTGGATCATTGAGCTAGCAAATGGCCAAGATAGAATTTAGACCCACGAATGTCACATTCTGGATTTGGGGCTCATTCTGTTTTTCCTCAATGGTTTTATTTGGAATGAACACCGAAACTTTCTAGGTCTTTGGCCAAGAGGAGCAAAACAAACTACAGAAACACTTTATGTCCCACAGAATTACAGAATACCAGAGCTAGAAGGGCTGTTCAAGACTAGGAAATTTTGTATTCCTTGAATTTTGTGGAGTTTCAAAATGCTTTGACACTTTTCTAAGAAAAATCAACATAGCACAGATACACAAAATCTTACTTACAAGTCTGGGGGGGAAGAATCACCCTTTGCTTCATTTTCCTGTCCTTCATATCCAACACGATTTAACATGATGAAAAGAAGTGGTAAAAAGAAGCTAACTAGACTATGAGCTTCTATATTATTACTTGTCAGGATTCTCCAGAGGAACAGAACCAATAGAATGTGTGTGTGCAGATTTATATTCAGGAATTAGCTCATGCAATTCTTGGGGCTGGCAAGTCTGAAATCTGCAGGACAGACCAGCAGGATGGAGACTTAGGGAAGAGATGATTTTGTTGCTAGAGTCCAAAGACAGTGTAAAGGCAGAATTTTCTCTTCCTCAGGGACCTCAGTCTTTTTCTCTTAAGCCTGTCAACTGATTGGATGAGACGCACCCAAATTGTAAAGGATAAACTACTTTCGTCAAAGTCTATTGATTAGAATGTTAATCTTATCTAAAAAATACTCTCATAGTGACACCTAAACCAATATTTGACCAAACATCTGGGTGCCATGGTCTAGCCAAATTGACACATAACAATTAACTCTCACAGCTGTGCAAAGCAGAGCCTGGGTCTGATTCACTCTGTGTCTTCGGGGCTGAGTGCAGTTCCTGGCAGAGAGTGGCTGCTCCTGACCTGTTGGCAAATTAATGAGTCAAATTCTAAAGCTCCCAGAATGACCTTGGAGGAAGCATGGTGGAAGGCAAAGAAGGCTATGCTCAGCCCGGAAGATTAGGTGTGATTCCAAGAAGCAATTGGGAAGCAAAGAGTTGTGGGCTAGAGAGGTGACATTCAGGGACTTTGGCAGAGGTGTGGACTTCCAGTGACCCTGCAGGTGTATCTCAGTGGAGCAACCCTGGTGGGGGCTCTGCGCCTGCTGAGACGCTGCAGAGCAAGGGCTGGAGTGGAAAGTGGCTTGGCCTGGCAGCGGGAGCTCCGGTCCTTGTGCTGTCTCTGGTGATCATGCGCTGTGGGCCTGGCAGATTGTCTCACCTCTCTGGACTCAGGTGCTGCGTCTATGGAAGGGTCACGAACTGGCCATCTTCAGGCAGGATCTGACCGACAATCAGGTATGTTTGACCCAGGAAACATTTACAAAACGGTTTAAATAATCGCCAATATTAAAACATTGGCGGATTTTGGCCAGGCATGGTGGCTCATGCCTGTAATCCCAGCACTTTGGGAGGCTGAGGTGGGTAAATCAGTTGAGTTCACAAGTTCGAGACTAGCCTGGGCAAAATGGTCTCTACAAAAAATACACAAATTAGCTGGCCGTGGTAGTACACACGTGTAGTCCCAGCTACTTGGGAGGCTGAGGTGAAAGGATAATTAGAGCCTGGGAGGCAGATGTTGCAGTGAGCTGAGATCTTGCCACTGTACTCCAGCCTGGGTGACAGCCAGACCCTGTCTCCAAAAAACAAAACAAAACAAAAAAATTATATAAAACAATTGGCAGATTTCACACACAAAAAATGAGGATTTATGATTTCCCTGAAAATTTCCCTGAAGTCAGGCCAACAACTCTAGGCCTGGCTTTATCTGGTAGCCACCACGCAGACAGAGGAGCCACTGTGTCCTTAGCTGGGGAAAGTCCTTGTGCTGTCCACCACGAGGCTCCCATGGCTCTATGTGGTCTCCCTGAGGCTGAGGTTGCAGTTAGCTGCCAGTCATCACTGAACTTGTATGGTGGTTTTTCACTCTTCTATGTAACCCCACCAGGCCCTGGAGACCTTGGAGTTTCTAGACCTTGTTCTAGATGCTCTTCAAGGTCTCTAGGTCTCTTTACATGAATACCAGTATGTTCCTCCAACTGGGCCCCAACACATGTCAGGCATAATCCTAGGCAGTTTATGTGCATCACAGAGGCAAAACATTCAAAGATTCTTAATTAAAATGCTGGACAGGCTTGGTATGGAGCAATCACAGGGTGGGGCTGGCACAGAGTGGGACGGAGCAGTGAAAGGAACAACACTGTCTGGCTAATTGCATGACTTGCAGTCTGAACGGCACTAAAATGATGTTTTCTCATGGTCCAGCTGCCCTGAGAGTTCTTGCATAACATGCCTTCTAAATATATATCTCTATACCTTTCCCAAAAGAGTTTGAGAAAATTTCATTTATTTCTCTAAGTCCTTCGAATGCCTGGGCTGGACATTTGCACAGCCACAGCCATTCCTTCATATGAGAGTGCCCAGGCCGTGTAGCCTTATTACCCCCTCTAGTTGATCTTTTGAGGCTCACTCTTGCTCAAGAATCTATGGCTGTACAGTAAGAAGTAAACCTCCAAATTGTATTTTCTACGACTCTTTTGGTGGCAAGAAATCTCATTTGAAATAGATCAGGTGCAAGGGAAATTTTATAGGTGAAGTTTCACCCATACCTGACTTTAAGCAGTTTTTGGGACAGTAGATGACAAGAAGACGTAATCCTAGGACTCAAGAAGCCTGTGCTCTTTCCCATGGGCAAAGGGAGCCTGTAAGAGAAAAACATTACATTTGATTTTGGCATAGAAAGAATATGGGATTTGGGGCCAGGAAGCCCTGGCTTTGCCATATACTAGCTTAGCAAACGGTGCAGTCTCTACAGTGGGACATTGATACTCCTTTCCTTGCATGTTGGTTTTGAGAATGGGCACAATGTGTGTAAAGTGTCCACCACGTTGTCGTCTGTCATACACTAAGAGCTTAACAAGGGACAGCTGTGGTTGTTCTTATTACCATAGCCAGTAGGTAGTCTTGGAGTTGTGGAGACCCCTGTGGTCTAATAGGTCTGGGTGGTTTCAGAAAGGAGCTGGGCTCTTGCTGGGGCTTAGAGGATGGGTAGGATGTGGGTGGGTTGTTAGCACTGCAGGTGAGGGAACAGCGTGTGCATGGGCGGAGGCAGAGGTCAGCACGGCATGTTCAGGGGACAGGTCAGACTGGCCTGGCTAGACAAGAGGGTTCACATGGAGGCAAAGGGTTAGAACAATGCCTGGCTTTTGTGATAGCTGGTTAGAATTGCCCCGTGCTCCTCTCTGAAATATCTGTCCCCTTTGCCAAGTGGAAATTGGCATTCCTTGCTCTGGCCACATACCCTTTTCTCCCCTGCCTGCTTACCTGTAGGCGTAGGCAGTGGAGCCAATGAATTGTTCTTATTCTCTGCCAAGTTTCCAGTTAAGTGATTACATACCTGGCGTTTCTATGGAGCCGGCCTAGGAGTGTGTCCTGAGTGAGAGTCAACCAGACCCAAGGAGCCCACCAGCATGCAGTGTCCAGGGACAGTGGAGCAGACCAGGCTGGGGATCCTTTGACTTGGGATGGCTGCTTCCCAGGTTTCTCTACCCCTTTCTGTGTGGACAAAAGAACTGGCAATTCAGAGAGGGAACTCTTCACCCTGGTACTCAGGATATTTTACTGGGAAGAGCCCAGAGAAGACATCCAGTGCTTAGTCCAACTTCACATCTGACTTTGACTGCAGGAAACACTGCAGAGCTTTCTGAATAGGTGGTTGCAGCTCCTACTTGCAGACCCCCAGTGCAGGGGCTCACTCCCTCCACAACAACCCTTGCTTCTGTTGATGGCTTTAGCAGTTTGCAAGCTTGTCTTTGTATTGAATTATGTACCAAAACTCCTTGTGTTTTCTTGTACTGCTTTTTGTTTTATTTCTGTTTATGTCTAGTTATGAGATGGATAACATTATCTTAATAGCACTTCATAGAGAGAGCCTAAACTCTAGGAAGGGAGATGTGTAAATAAGAAATGCAGGCCAGGCATGGTGCTCACACCTATCATCCCAGCACTTTGGGAGGCCAAGGTGGGAGGATTGCTTGAGCCCACGAGTCTAAAACCAGCCTGGGCAACACAGTGAGTCCCCATCTCAACAAAAAATACAAAAATTAGCCAGGCTCGGTGGCATGCACCTGTGGTCCCAGCTACTTGGGAGGCTGAGGAAGGAGGATTGTGTGTGCCCTCGAGGTCAAGGCTGCAGTGAGCCATAATTGTGCTACTGCACTCCAGCCTGAGCAGCAGAGCAAGACTCTATCTCAAATTAAAAAAAAGAAATGTGATGCAGAGGTTGAGAGGGGAAGGGAGTAGGGAAAATTCTGGCTGAGGGTATAGGCAAGACTTTCTCAGGTTCCACACTGGGCACTCATCTTCAGGGGGCTTGTGGAGGCATGGCCAATAAGGAGAGGACCACTCAAGTTGTGAGAAAGGAGAGCAGGCTTGCTGGGGATGACTCTTCCTAGGTGCCCCTTCCCCACTGACCACGGCAACCATCTTGTTTGTTTTCATTCCCTGGAGCTAAAGAACAAGTGTGGTCTCTGTCATACGGGAGAGCTCTTTGACATTTCCTTCCTTGGGGTGAGTAAGACATAGTCCCTGGCCACAAGGAGATCATAGTCTAGAGTAGAAGAGAGATCTAAGAGGAAAAGTATGCGAAGATACTCTGTCCTGGGATGGGGTGTATGTAACAGCCAAGAGAAGGAAGATGAAGGCCCCTAATCCACTCTGAGGCATGGATCTGTCCACCCTTTCTTCTCCACCTCTAGTCTTCTCCTGTACTTTGCTGATAGTATCAGGGGTCATTTTTATCTTTTCCATTTCTAGCACTCTCTGATAGTAACATTTTACTGAATACTTAGTGCATGCTGGGTCCTGTGCTAAGTGCTTTTCATAGATTATTTCACTTAACCCACCAGCAAAGGATTGCTCTTCTCCTTCTTTCATGACTGGAGACACTGAGGACAGAGAGGTGAACTAACCTGCTCCAGGTCACACAGCAAGAAGGGGCAGGGCCGGAATGTGAATTACAGCCACCTAACCACACAGCTTCCATTCCTTCCCCCTATACCAGTCTGAATACCTGATAGATAATACCACAACAGGGTTCTCCCAACAAATTAGGGTTGGCTGGGGAAGGGTTATTGAGAAGGAGAATAAATGGGTGGGTGAAAATTGTGAAAAGCCTTCTTTTTCATGGATTACATTTGGATTCAATCTATAGGCATTAGGGAAGCATTGCAGTGTCTTAAAGAGAGCAGTTATGTCAGGTTTGCATTTAAGGACTATGTCTCTGGAGGTGTTGTGAGGGAACTGATTGCACAGAGGAAAGTAGAGGCAGCAGGCACGGTGGCTCATGCCTATAATTCCCAGCACTTTGGGAGGCCAAGGTGGGCAGATCACTTGAGTCCAGGAGTTTGAGACCAGCCTGGCCAACATGGCAAAACCCTGTCTCTACTAAAAATACAAAAATTAGCTGGGCATGGTGGCACACGCCTGTAATCCCAGCTACTCGGGAGGCTGAGACATGAGAATCGCTCGAATCTGGCAAGTGGAGGTTGCAGTGAGCCAAGATCACAACACTGCACTCCAGCTTAGGGGACAGAGTGAGACTCTGTCTCAAGAAAAGAAAAAGAAAGGAAAAGAAAAAAGAAAGTAGAGGCAAAGAGATGGCTGGGAGGCTGTTTGGCTTTCCAGGTAAGAGTTAAGGTGCAGGGAACACCATTTGGCACTAACTGGGTACCAGGCATGGCTCTACACACTTTGCCTAATAAATAATTACATTTGATCTTTACAACAATTTTGTGAGGTGCAAATTGCAGCAGTGTTTCTCAACTCTGGCTGCCCCTGTAATTACCTGGTGAGCTGTAAAACAGTGATTCTCCAAGTGTGGTCCCTGGACTAGCAGCATCAGCATCCCTGGGGACTTGTTTACAACGCAAATTCTCGAGTCCCACCCCAGACCTACTGAATCAGAAACCGTAAGGGTGGGACTCAGCAATTTTCTGTTTGAACCAACCCTTCAGGTGACTCTATGTGAACTCGTGTGTGAGAACCACTGAACTGCAGGTTAGGTGTCTTCCCTAACCTGGAGATTAGGTCTCATTGTTCCTCCCACATTCCCAAAGCGAGTGGCTGGTCTGAAGTTGTGAAGGCAGTGACATTGTTCCAGAGGCACAGAGACAGCTGCTGGATGGAATGCTTCAATCAGGAATTTATTAAGTGCCATGTGTGTACTCAGTGCCTTGCTACGTACTCTCAGGAATTCGAAAGTTAGGTCTCAGAGCCCACCTTCAAGCAGTTGAAAGTATGTTACTTATTCATCCATTCCTTCTGTAAATATTTCTTGAGCTCCTATCATGGGTCAGGCATAGTACTGGATGTGGTGAACAAGATACACGGTGAATTGTGAACAAGACAGATAAGGTTGCCACTCTCAGTGTCTTTTTTTTTTAATTTTTAAATTTTTATTTCTATTTTTTTTTGAGACAGAGTTTCACCCTTGTTGCCCAGGCTGGAGTGCAATGGAACAATCTCGGCTCACCACAACTTCTGCCTCTCAGGTTCAAGCAATTCTCCTGCCTCAGCCTCCTGAGTAGCTGGGATTACAGGGGCCTACCACTAAACTTGGCTAATTTTGTCTTTTAATAGAGACGGAATTTCTCCATGTTGGTCAGGCTGGTCTTGAACTCCTGACCTCAGGTGATCTGCCTGCCTCAGTCTCCCAAAGTGCTGGGATTAAAGGCATGAGCCACCATGCCTGGCTCACTCTCAGTGTCTTAATCCTACCTTGGAAAAATAGAAGATGAACAAGTGAACAACTACATAAATGTAAAATGGTGATATTTACTATGAAGGAGAGGAAGCAAGGTCAAATGTCAGAGTAGGAGAGAGGTGGAAGGCAGGGGTGGTGGTGTCTCTGAGAAAGGGTGATTTGAACTGAGACCTGAATTACAAGAGAGGCTTGCAAAGATCTGACACAGGGCATTCCAGACAGAAAGAAGAAGGTTTGCAAAAGCGCTGAGGTGGGTGGGAGCTCCGTGAGTGTGAGGAAGAAGCAGGAGATCCACGTGGCTGGATTTTGTTGGGGGCAGAGTCAGAAGCTAGCGTGGACGAGCACAACAGGTGGGCACCAGTGGTCCAGGTGAGGACTTCAGAGGTCAGCCCCTGAGAAAGTCTGGCAGGTCCACACAAGACTCGGAGATTATCCCCAGGCTGGCCAGACCCCTTCCTGTGATCCCCACACTTGGAAATCATGGGATCTGTCTTTGGTTCCTGAGATCCAAGGAACCTGTGGACTCTTCCAATCCAAGCTCAGTCTCCAGGAAACCCATTTGTGTGCATTTCTTTTTCTCATTCTCTTTCTCTTTTAAAGAAAAATAAACCTGGGAAAGGCTTCCTTCCACAGGGGGAACCTGGAAGCCTGTTGAAGTTCTTGTAAGGGTCACACTCTCAGAAGCTCCAGTGTTAGAGATTACTCGTCTAGTGCCTAAGTCCAGCGTTCCAATTTTACAGATGAAATTGTGGCCCATAGAGCAGGGGCTTGCCACTGTAACCAGGAGATTGCTGACTGCGTGTTTAAATCTTTTTAGGGGTAGATTCTCACCATGTTGCCCAGGCAGGAGTGCAGTGGCTATTCACAGGTGCACTCACAGTGCATTGTATCCCTGATCTCCTGGGCTCTTTGGCCATGTTTCAAAGTTTCCTCAAGTTGCAAGTGGTGGAGCCTGAATGACTTCAGGTTCTTTGACTCCAAGGGCACTGCCTGTCCTTCCAAAGCCTGACTGCTTGTCCTAATTACAAGGGAAAAATGAAGGATTCCCACCTTGACTTGCAAAAATGAGGTTATTGTGTTAAGTGATCCTCCTGCCTCAGTCTCCCAAGTAGCACACCACCACACCTGGCTCTGGCTACAGGTTTAATACTTTATCTTTTTGTGTTGGACATTGAGTTACTGACTCTCAGCTCCAAACCCACCCTTTGCTACTCTGATTTAAGATGCTGGGGCTGGGACTCTGCAAACCACATTTCTATCCTGTCCACTGGCTCTGAATTTAGGTTCTTGGATGGGGGTATGAGAGAGGAAGAAAGCTTTGGGCATCTCTGTATCCTCTGTCCAAGAATGACCCCAGCAACAATAGTAGACTCCGGGAGTCCCCTTGGTTTCAGGTTGCAGGTGTTCCACACTCCTGGGATCAGCCTCCTTGCACCCCCAGTACCTACCAACTGGAGCACTTTCTTTAGACATTTGCATTCAAGCTCCAGAGGGCCTCCCTCCTCAGAGATTCTACATTCTAATAATCCCGATCTTTTCTTCTGTTTCTTAACCCTTGGGTTGGGAGCTGCTTTGACAGTTGCTGCTCTTGTATTCCTTAGTGCTCCCCCAACTTTTTTTTCTACCCAGTACTTGGTTAACGATTCTTTGTATCAAGGTCTCTCTGTTAAAATAACTGGTAGAGTTTCTGTCTCTTGATAGGGCCCTAACTAGACACGCTGTTTCTTTCTTTCAAATACGGTTTTAAAAGCCCCATTTGCATCCTTTTGCCTCTTCTGGTCTTTATTCTTATCTCATGAAGCAGGGTGTGTTAATATTATCAGGGAAACTGAGGCTCAGGCAGCTTTGGCCATGTTTAGAAGTTTCCTCAAGTTGCAAGTGGTGGAGCCTGAAGGACTACAGTTTCTTTGACTCCAAGAGCACTGCCTGTCCTTCCAAAGCTTGACTGCTTGTCCTAATTCCGGGATAAAAATGCAGAACTCCCACCTTGACTTACAAAAATGAGGCGATTGTGTGCTCTATTACAAGCATTTTAAAGACTATGCTTTAAATGATGTATTCCTTGGAAATGAAAGGGCAAGAACTAGAATTTGTTAGTAAGTCTTCATGATAAATTCCAAAATCCCAATAAAATAGGATTATTCTATGAGGCTTGCATTACTAAAAAAATTTTACTGTGGAAATGGTGTAGGTTCTTGTTTATTTTTTGTTCATCTCTATAAGACATTTTATTGGTTATATATTTTAGAGGCACATAATTTAGTTGTGTATTTTTCTATATATCTTGTATTTTGAGTGCATAAAGAATATGTGTGTTATCTGTGGTATCAAGGAATTGGGTTTCTCCTTGAATATTCTGTTGGAGTGACTGTAATTGTTATATTGGTTAATCATTTGAAAATAATTAGAATAATGTGGCAAATGTAGTATTTACAATGTGCCATGCACTGTTCTCAGTGCTTTACATATATTAAATTAACTTATGTAATTTCCACAAAAACGCTGAGAGTGGATAGTATTGTAATACTTTTTTCATTTATACCATTAAGGCACAGGGAGAATAACGAACTTGTCCAGAGTTACACAGCTGACAAGTGTGAGAGCTGGGAATTGAACCCATAATATCTGGCTCCAGAGTTCTTGCTCCTATGCTGTATACTGACTCTGTTTCTAAGATCACTCCTTTTTTGAGTCTGCAGCTGTCATAGTCAGGTTATTTATGAGTGCTGGAAAATAAGAAAGAAAACAGCAAAGGCAAGTCTGTAGAGCATATAAACAAGATGGTACAGGGCTACTTTAACAAAGGGATGCCACCACCCCCAGCGCTTAGAGAGTATGATGGATTGATTGCATTAATAGCCCCGATTATTCATGCCTCTTTTTATTCTACTTTTTGGTAATGCTCTCCCATGCTGACTCTGGGATTAACAATGTCAACTGCTGTATTAGATGTCTATGTTGTGTAACACATTACTACAATCTTACCAGCCTAAAACAATGTATCTTTCTTATTTCCCACAGTTTCTGTGGGTCAGGAATCCAAGCAGGGTTAAAGGGGCCCTTTTTCTAGGGTCTCACGAGGCTGCAATCAAGGAATCAGCTGTGCTGTCTCCTTTCTGCAGCTCAGGTTCCTCTTCCATGGTCACATCATTTGTTGACACAAGTTAGTTCCTTGTGGCCACAGCACTAAGGTCCTCCTTTTCTTGTTGGCTGGTAGCTGGGGACGACTCTCGGCTCCTAGATGTCATTGGCTCTTCCTTGCCACACGGCCCTCTTACACTGTGACAGCTCACTTCTTCAAGGCCAGCAGGAGAAACTCTTATTCACGTTCGCTATGATGGAGTCTTACAGAACATAATGAAATCATGACAATGAATATTCCAACACCTATATATACCATAGGAGAGGACTTCCAAAAGTTCACAGAAAAATGGAATTAAAAGATACAAATTTAAAAATATAAACTTTATTTCCCAACACAAGTTCCATCAAGTTCAAGACACCTTTGTAAGCAATTGTAAAAGTCACGGCTGGGCATGGGAGCTTACACCTATAATCTCAGCACTTTGGGAGGCCGAGGCGGGCGGATCATGAGATCAGGAGATTGAGACCATCCCGGCTAACATGGTGAAACCCAGTCTCTACTAAAAATACAAAAAATTAGCCAGGTGTGGTGGCGGGCGCCTGTAAGTCCCAGTTGCTCAGGAGGCTGAGGCAGGAGAATGGCGTGAACCTGGGAGGCGGAGGTTGCAGTGAGCCGAGATCACGCCACTGCACTCCAGCCTGGGTGACAGAGCAAGATTCCATTTCAAAACAAACAAACAAACAAACAAACAAAACAAAAAAAGTCATTTAGTTCATCCCTAAAGAACTGAGGGTCTTGGGAATTTAACCATATCAATGCAGTCTTTTAACATTATTAACTGAAGAAAAATGGGTGCCATTTAAATTTTTTTTTAAGATTAGGAAACAAAAAGAAGTCAGCAGAAGTCCAATCAGGAGTGTAAGGTGAATGCCTAATGATTTCCCATCAAAACTCTTGCCAAATTTTCCTTGGTTGATGAGAAGAATGAGAAGCAGCAGTGTTGAAAGACTCTGGTAAAGCATCCCCAGGCATTTTTCTGCTAAAGCTTTGGCTAACTTTCTCAAAACGCTCTCAGAATAAGCACATGTTCTTGCCCCTTGGTCCTCCAGAAAGTCACATAAAATTCCTTGAGCATCCCCCAAAACTGTTGCTACGACCCTTGGTCTTGACCCCTCCACTTTTGCTTTGACTGTAAACTTTCATCTTTTGGTAGCCAAGGCTTTGATTGTATTTTGTCTTCAGGATTATACTGGTAAAACCACATTTCATTTCCTGTTAAAATTCTTTAAAGAAATGCTTTAGGGTCTTCCCCCCCCCCACCGCCCCACCGCTGAAACAGGGTCTTGTTCTGTCACCCAGGCTGGAGTGCAGTGATATGATCTTGGCTCACTGCAGCCACAAACTCTGAGGCTCAAACCATACTCCCACCTCAGCCTCCTGAGTAGCTGGACTACAGTTATGCACCACCACATCTGGCTAATTTTGTTTATTTTTTATAGAGACAAGGTCTTACTATGTTACTTAGGCTTGTCTCAAACTCCTGGTCTCAACTGATACTCCTGCCTTGGCCTCCCAGAGTGCTGGGATGACAGGTGTAGCCACTTTATCCAGCCAGTTTTAGCATCCTGATCCCAGATGTTTAAAATTTCCATTGAAAGCTTTCCTCTTGTGTGCAGTTGATCTGGGTGCAACAGTTTTAGCACCTATTGAATGGAAAGTTTGTTCAACTTTAATTTTTCAGTCAAAATTGTGTAAGCTGAACCAACTGAGATGTCTATGGTGTTGGCCATTGTTTCTGGTGTTAATTGTTTGTTCTCTTCAATTACGGTATGAACAAGATTAATTTATTCCTCACGAATTGATGTGGATGGTCTGCCACTGTGGTCTTTCATCTTCAACATCTTCTCGTCCCTTCTTAAAACAAGTTATCCATTTTTAATTTGCTGATTTCGTAGGGGCATTGTCCCCTAAACTTTTCATAAAACATCAATGATTTCATCATTCTTTCATCCAAGCTTCACTGTACATTTGATGTTTGTTCCTGCTTCAATTTTAGTAGAATTCGTGTTGCTCTGATAGGGGCTATTTTCAAACCAATATTTTATCCTTCTTAGTGCCTCAAATTAAATCCTGTTCACATGTTATAACAAGGTAGTATGGTTTTATTTTGGTGCAAAAAATTTTGAAATCCATGCGTAGTTTTTAAAAAATATGTCTTGTCCATAAACTTTTTGAAGGCCACTTGCATTCTACTGGCCAGAAGCAAGTCATAGGTCCCACCTATATCCATGAGTAGATTATACATGGGTGTGACTCATTGGGGGCTCATCTTAGAATCCTTCCTGCCACTCTTATTTTAGCCACTGGAATGTGCAAACTTGACATTAGCAGAAATGTGCTCGCAGATTTCTGCTGGGCCCCTAACATTGCCCTGTGGCCATGCCTGGGCTAATCTACTGTGAGAGAAAGTGAGAGACATGTAAAGGAGAGCTGAGCCATTCCAGCTGAAACTTAGACCAGCTTAGAGCCAGTCAAACTCCAAAAGTGAGAAAGAGTCTGACCAAAATCAGAGCTGGCTATCCAACCTGCAGCTGACTGTAGACTGTGAGAAAGCCCAGTCACGACTAGAATCATCACCTACCTCATAAGTTTGTGAACAGTAATAGATGGTTGTTTTTAAGTTGCTGAGTTTAGGTCATTTTTATGTAGCATTGTGCTGTCAACAGATAACGAATACAGTGTTACCATTCGTTGCCTACCATTTCTTGCCAGGTATCATATTAGTTTTTTCATGCTTGCTTTCTCATTTAACCCTCAAAGCAGCCCTGAATGAGGGCTTGTGTCTAATCAGTATTTTCACTGTAGACATTGGTGAGGACGTCAATATTATGATTGCTAATGGCCAAAAAGCTCCTGAAAAGATGCTCAACATCACTAATTGTTAGGGAAATATAAATCAAAGCTACAATGAGATACCACATTGCAATCATTAGAATGGCTACCATAAAAAATAACAGAAAATAACAAATGTTGGAGAGGATGTGGAGAAATCAGAACCCTTGGGCACAGTTGGTGAGACCGTAAAATGGTGCAACTGCTGTGGAAAACAATATGGAGGTTATTAAAAAATTAAAAATAGAATTACTGTATGATCAAGGAATTCCACTTCTGGATATATACCCCAAATAACTGAAAGCAGGATCTCAAAAATAGTCTGTGCATGAACGTTCATAGCAGCGTTATTCACAACGGCTAAAAGATGGAAGCAGCCTAAGTGTCCATCAATAGGTGAGCAAATAACCAAGATGTCATATACACATGCAATGGAACATTATTCATCCTTTAAAAGGAAGACAGTTCTGACACATGCTGTGATGTGAATGAACCTTGAGGACTTATATTAAGTAAAATAAGCCAGCAACAAAAAGACATGTACTGTATGATTCCACTCCTATGAGGTATCTAGTGTAGTGAAATTCATAGAAACAGAAAGTAGCATGGTGGTTGCCAGGGGCTGGAGGGGAGAAGAGTAGGGAATTATTGTTTAACGGGTACAGCTTCAGTTTTGTAAAATGAAAAAAGTTCTGGAAAAGGATGGTGGTGATTGCACAACCATGTGAATCTATTGTCTGTACATTTAAAAATGGCTAAGATGGTAAATTTTATGTTATATGTATTTTAATCACGATTTTAAAAAGCAGACTATGGCTGGGCACAGTGGCTCACACCTGTAATCCTAGTACTTTGGGATGCCAAGGAGGGTGGATTGCCTGAACTCAGGAGTTTGAGACCAGTCTGGGCAACATGGTGAAACCCCATCTCTACTAAAAATGTAAAAATTAGCCGACATCATGGTGCGCACCTGTAGTCCCAGCTACTTGGGAGGCTGAGGCATGAGAATTGCTTGAGCCCAGGAGGCAGAGGTTGCAATGAGCCGAGATTGCACCACTGCACTCTAGCCTGGGTGACAGAGTGAGACTCTATCTCCAAAAATAAAATAAAATAAATGAATGAATAAATAAACAAATGCAGACTATGATTACCATCTCTTCTACTTGCAGTGCAAATCCTCCTGTAAAAAGCCTACTTTTTTTTTTTTTTTTTTTGAGACGGAGTCTTGCTTTGTTGCCTAGGCTGTAGTACAATGGTACAATCTCAGCTCACTGAGACCTCCACCTCCCAGGTTCAAGCGATTCTCCTGCCTCAGCCTCCTTAGTAGCTGGGATTACAGGCAAGTGCCACCACACCTGTTTGATTTTTGTATTTTTAGTAGAGACGGGATTTCACTGTATTGGCTAGGCTGGTCTTGAACTCCTGACCTCATGTGATCCACCTGCCTAGGCCTCTCAAAGTGCTGGGATTACAGGCGTGAACCTCTGTGCCTGTTCTTACTGTTCTTTAAATTACTTCCTCCAAGAAGCCCTCCTTGCTGACATGCCTCTCTCTCTCTTTTTGTTTTTAATATTCCAGTTTATCTTTTGTAGTAAGACCCGAAGCTTAAGGGTAAGTGATGCATGGAGTTTGCAAAGTCTGTAAGTTCAGGGCCTCTGATGTTGGACTCCCTGGGTTCAAATTTGGACTGTACCCTTGATCAGCTATGTGGTCTTGGGAAATTTACTTAATCTCTGTAAGCATCAGGTTTCTCATATGCAAAGTCAAGATAACAGTACAACCTCATAGCATTGTTGTGAAGATTGAGTGATGAGAGACATGTAAAATGCTAGACACAGTGCCTGGCAAGAAGTAAGCACTCAGTAAACATCAGCTGTTGTTGGTACCTGATAAAAGATAATACCTGCCTAGTGATTCTAAAAAAAACACAAGATACTCATCATTATGCACAACATAGAGGACGTAATTAAGAACTTGGCAACTGAAAAAGTATAGTGTACGGTTTCCTACCTATTGTGTGATCCTAAGAACAAACCATTTGTTCTTTTCCTTTTAGGTAGTATTCAAAATTAAGGGAAAATTGCCCACAATCGAAGTCTGGACATTATAGAAATGGGTCACAGTACAAAGCCTTCCACAGTCAAATGACTCAATTAGTGTTCAAATGGCCACGTCATGGCATTAGTGGCTCTTCCCTGCTCACCTTATCTTACAGTTGTTTCTCCCCTCTGTTGTCTCTTCCCTCTTGAAGATGTTGGTATGGGATGTCCTGTATGATCAGTGTTGTGCAGTCCTATGTGGCTCAAAGCAGGGTGAGCTTTTTGAGGGATGGGGCCATGTCTATTCACCCCCTGATGTATCACTGTGCTTGACACAAAGAAGGCTCCCGCGAGTATGCACAGGATTGAATCAATGATGTTGTGAGGACTTAGGGGTCGTAGTTAGAGGTTTCCTAAGAATCGGGAAACATACATGTACGCATGAAGAGTTGAACTTTAAATTCCACACGTAATGGATCAGAAAAGAGTAGTGCAAAATGTAGCGATTTTAGCATGAAGACACTCAGGCTACCTGTCTTGTCTGGCCAGGGCTGCTATAACACATTATCATGGACTGACTGGCTTAAACAACAGAGAATATTTCTCACAGTTTTGGAGCCTAGGAAGTTCTAGATCAGAGTGTCAGCGTGATTGAGTTCTGTTGGGGGCTCTTTTTGTGGTTTTCCGACAGCTGTCATCTTGCCGTGTCCTCACGTGGTGTACAGCACAGAGAGAGGAAGCAAACTCCTATCTTTTCCTATGAGGGCACTAATTCCATCCTGGGGCTCCACCATCATGACTGAATTACCGCCCAAAGACCCCATCTCTAAATACCACCACACTGGGGATTACGGTTTCAAAATATCAATTTTTGGCAGGGAGCAGGGGACACATTTAGTACACAGCCACTTAACACTTTACTTAGGATTAACCTTTAAAGAGAATGTGAGGATCGCACCATTGCACTCCAGCCCTGGCAACAGTGGCCAGACTCTGTCTCAAAAAAAAAAAAAAAAAAAAAAAAAGAAAGAAAATAAAGAGAAACAAAGAAAGTGGGACCATCAGAAGTTGGCACTGGCTGGTGGTTTCAGTGGTGGTTTCAGTGGTGGTTTGTCGGACTTGGAGGGATGGCAAAGGGAGTCACAGATGATAAATATCACCAAGACCCCACCCAGCTTTCATCAAGGTGGGAGTCATACTGGTTTCTGGGTCCATTGGTCAAGTCATGCCCATGGTGGAGGTAGACACCATTGACTATGTAAGCCTGACACCACCTAGGCTCCAGTTGCATGCTCACCAAGCCTGTGGGTAATCCTGTCTATGGGGAAATCATGGAGTGGTGAAATGGACTCAAGTATTCTTGTTCTCATGTGTGTTAAGTGGAACCAAAGATGTCCACATCTTCACCCCTGGGAATTGTGACTATACTGTGTTACATGGCAAAGGCAAATTAAGTTTGCAAATGGGATTATAGTTTCTAATTGGCTGACTTTAAATTGGGGAGGTTATTCTGGATTATCTGGGTGAGGTCAAGGTAATCACAAGGGTCCTTAAAGGTGGAAGAGGAAGGCAGAAGAAGAGTGAGATTGGAAGGATGTGAGCTGAGAAGGACTCAGCTCACTGTTACTGGCTTTGAAGATGGAGGAAGGGGCCATGAACCAGGGAGTGCAGGCAGCCTCTAGAAGCTGGAGGAGAAAAAAATAAGGATCCTCCCCTAGAGCCCCCAGAAGTAATTTTCCTGCCAACAGTGAGACCCATGCCAGGCTTCTGATCTGCTAAACTGTAAGATCATACACTGGTGGTATTGTAAGCCACTAAATTTGTGGTTTTGTTACAGCAGCCGTTGGAAACTAATACACCAGAGCAGTGATTTCTCAGTGTAAATGAGTAAATTAACATTTTTATTTGTTTCAGCTTCAAGATATGTGGCTTAAACTCTCCATGGGATGATACAATCCTATTTCTGACTCTGGAAAGCTGACCAGACTTTGCCCCTTGCAATGAACTGAATGTTTGTGTCTCCCCAAAATTCAAATGTTGAAATCCTGCCCTCAAATGTGATGTTATTAGGAGGTGGGGCCTCTGGGAGGTGCTTAGGTTATGAGGGTGAAGCCCTCTTGAATGGGATTATTACCCTTGGAAAAAGGACCCCAGAGAGAACTCTCATTTTTTTTTTTTTTTTGCCATGTGAGAATACAGGGAGAAGATGGCCATCTATGAACCAGGAAACCCTCACTAGACACCAAGTCTGCCAGCACCTCGAACTTGGATTCCTCAGACTTCCCAACTGTGGGAAGTAAATGTTGTTTAAGCCACTCAGTCTATGGCACTTTTGTTATAGCATCCTGAATAGACTAACATATTAGGACTTTCCACTAAGAGACCATAAGAATTGTCATCATAATATTGGGAGCTTCTATGTGTTGAGTGCTTTACCAGTGTGTTGCCTAGAATTATCTCTATAACCCTATGAATTAGGTGCAGTTATTCCCATTTTATAAATGTGATAACTGTGGTTTAAGTTGAGCCACACAACCTCAGATGATGTGATGTGGATTTAAACCCTGGTCTGGGTTCTCCACTCATGTTCTTTTGAACACCCCTAGCTGCCTCACCGCCATGCTGTCTCAGAAGACTCCGTCTCTCGGAGAACAATCTGCCTTGCTGATGGCATGAGGCATGACGAAAAGCAGCTGGGTGGGAGAGGGACAGAAAAATCTCCCATCTTCCTGCATAGCTGAGGCTTTCTCCATTCCTAGGGAGAAGGCACTGGAGTGAATCCCATGAACATTCTCCACTATTTGCAAAATATTGCCAATATACTTCTGTGTATTGATATTTTGAAACCGTAATCCCCAATGTGGTGGTATATTGTATTTTAGCTGTTTTACAAATTGTATATGCTTCATTCTAGCTCGGTTTCTGTCATTCTCAATGATTTCTTTATTTTCTTAAATATTTCTGAATAAAAGGGCCTCCTTAGTGAACCTAAGACAGGTGTATTTAACCTGAACCAGGTGTGGTTAATCTGAATGAAGAGGAGGCAACTGACAAATGGTCAGAGAAAGCTGATTAGGAAATGAACATCCTATATGGTAGAGGTTCTTATCACACACACAACTCTTGATGAAATGAGAATACATAAAATCAGCACTAGCACACCTGCTTGGTTTCACCTGCTGCCTCCAAGATCATGATTGATCTGCAGAGCAGAGTTGAGAGCAGACACCATTTGTCTATGGTCTGTCCCAGTGGAATCATATGACATGTCATATCTGACTATGACTGCCCAAATCTTCCCGACTCACTTTGCCAAAGAGGGAACTAGGTCTTCGGGGTTGGAGTGACTTACCTAAGGTCTTTCTATGGCGAGGTGGCAGGGCTAGAATTTAAACCCAGACTCTAGGTTCCAAGTGCACACCCTTTCTGCTGTACTATCGTAGCCTGTTTCCCTTCAGTGCTTAGCTCAGTTCCTTGAATGTATTGAGTCAGCTCTGTAAGTGCTTCCTGAATGAAGCTGAGGTTGTACACATGAGAATAGTGAATACGACTTTTTGTTTCCCAGCAGTTTTGCTGGGTGACTGCAGGAAGCACTTGGCTTTCATCATCAGCCAACTGGGGATATCCACCCCTGGAAGTCATTTGATCACTTAAGCTCTCAACTCACTCAGGAGGTTGCCTGCAAGGGCCTTGCAGCTTTGATCCAAATTTTCCATCCAAACAGCCATGTAAACGGAGAGGCTCCTGATTCCACCCAACCCCCAAATTGCCGCTCTCTTTCTCAACGAAAAGAAAGAAAATGTGTCTTCCACTGTGGCTGGGCTACCTGAACAGATCAAGTGCTGGAATGCACTGATTGCTTTGAGGAGCAGGATCCTTTTTAGCTTCATCTTTTTGTTTTGCTGCTGGGCTTTAGGAGACTCAGTGTTTATTGCTTATTATAAGTCTCACCAGAAAATATTTCAATCTCATCATCTTCACCATTCAGGCTAAGGCCAATGAATGCAATTCAGTCCCAGAAACAGTAATCATGCACCATCGTATCCAAGCACTGTGTCAGAAGTAGGGATGTGGAAGTCAGTGTGGGGCCATATTCTCTCAGGGAGGGCACAATATCTGGCCCAGCGGAGGAAGAGTTAACCCAAAGCAGAGCTGTTCATGTTAAGCTGTGGCTGAGTAGCCTGACATGAGCATGGAAGACAATTCCTTTTTTGAATTCGCACTGTGTGAAGCCTCGTGTCAGCTGCCAGATGCTTTCATGACCTGAATCATCTTTGGCAAACCCTGTAACAGGAGCAATGTTCTTCCCGTGGTACAGACAAAGAAACCGAGGCCCAGAGAGAGGAGCCAGAGCATTGGAGTGGAAAGGTTCTGGGGGACCTGGGTTCAAACCTTAGCCACAAATCCTGAGGCTTTGGACACTTTTCTCAGCCTCTCTGAGCCTCTGTTGAGTCATTTGTAAGTATAAGTAAGTGGTTGTGAGGTTCCATGGGTAGGTGCAGGTGTTAGAGGGGTTACCCTGGCGCCAGACAGAGTCACTGCTCTCACAGCTCAGAAGATCCTGTGAGCGACAGAAGCTCAGGTGCCTCTCTCAGCTGAGCCTCATAGTTTCGAGACTACCAGTGGGTTATTCTATCACCCCTGAGGAAATGCCCGAATGGATTCTGGAGGAATGTGTTTGTTGGTTGTGTTCTTCATTATTGATCTCTCTGGAGGGATGTCTGCATCACCCCTCTCTGGCAGGCTTGGAATTGATGGATGAGAAGGGAGGGAAGAACAGCCTGGATGGTCTCCCTGTAGGAGCCTGGTCCAGAGTCTACTTGCTTGGGGGCAGCCACCCATGCAGTGGTAGTCCTGCAGCATCCTAAACTCCTGACCTGTCTTATTGCTCCCGTTTCCCATCTGGGAGGAGGTGGTTGAAAAACCCACTTGCCTGAACTGTAGGACACTGTCTGGCCCTGGTTTTGTCCTGGGTGGTGAAGGGACTACCTGGGGAGACTTTTTTTGATTTGGGATGGTTCATCTTTTCCTTCCTTTCTTGCCTTATTTTATTTCATTGAAGCGATGGGCTTTCTTCCCACTGCCTTTGAGACAACCCTCCGGAGAGTCTGACTTGGGTCTTCCTCACTAATGCACATTGGCTCAGGACTGCTTTGATGGATAGAGGCAATTTTCCTTGGAAATCGGCTGCAATATTGGCAGTTCCATGGGACATACATTATATTCCTCTCAGAGAGAGATTTTCTGTGGGGTCTTGAGATGGAGTGATGCTGTTCAAGAGGGTTTGGGGAAAGTTGAAATCACCTGAAAGGAAAGGCATCTATTTCAATGTTTAGCATAGCTGCATCTCTTGGCGAATGGGTCCAGCCCACTCTTGCAAAGTGGCTCCTTTAGAAGACGAGGGAACTTGTCCATGTCTTATTAAAGGTAGATAAATTAAAAGGCGAGGAAGCAGAATCACGTCCAAGTAGAACAGAGCTCCTGCCAGGTGCAAGAGGACTCAAAGGCCCCTGCATCCCAGAACTCTTGGTTTTCAACTGAGATAAGAGAGACCCATTGATCAAAGGATGTGTCACATATGGTGGAAGGTGCTGGGCACTCGGGAAGAACAGGGCACAGTCACCATCCTTTTCCTACTAGAATTGACCGTTTCTTTAGGGACACACACATGCACAAATAGCCCTCTTGATATCATAGGACAAGTATTAATAATAACAGCTAAAATTTGTTTATAATCTGTAAAAGCATTAAGTACTTGACATTCACTAAAACTTTTCAAGGTAGGTATTATAATTATCTCCATTTTACAGACAAGGAAACTGAGGCATGGGGAAGTGAAATAATTTGTCTCAGGTCATCCCTAGTAAGTAGAGGAGCTGGGATTCAAATCCAGGCCCTCTAGTTCCCTCGCCCCTGCTCTGTGCTGCTGTGTTGCTCTCTTGCTGACCTCTGCAAATTGAAGAGACATCTGAAAGCTTCCAGAGGTGTATTTGCTGGCTCGTAAATCCCAGATCTCTGTCCGATCAGCCCAGCACTGTTTCCCCCAACCTTACTTCTTCTTGGAAACTTTGCTTCCTTCTGTGTGTCTTGTCTTGTTGTGGTCAAAGGGCAAGGTCTGGAGGCAGCAGGGTGTGGGGTAGGAGGGCAGAGACATTGGTCCAGAGGAAGCTGCAGGCTTCATCCCAGGAGGGTTTGTTCGGGAAATCGGGGCCCGCTCTGGACCAAGCTCTGTATTGGGTGCAGGGATGTGCCGGTGAAGGGTCCTTGTTCTCTTGGATCCCTGCTCTCTTGGATCTTACCGTCTTGCTGGGGCACCAGACAATAAGCAAACCAACACATGGAAACCCAGGTGGATGCTGTGCAGAGCATTAACAATGGATGCTGTGAGCAGGTGGATGCTGTGCAGAGCATTAACACTGGATGCTGTGAGCAGGGATGATGAGTGTCTATTTTGGGTTGGATGACCAGGTAAGGCCTCACAAAGAAGTGACACTGAACATGAGATCTGGATAATAAAACAAAGCCAGCCCAGGGATCATAGGAAGGAAGGGTGTTCCAGGGAGAGGAACCTGTGTGTGCCAAGGCCCGGGTAGGAGCAGGACGGGCAGGGCATGTTTGACGACAGAGGCTGTGCAGTTGGGATCATGGGGGTGGAAAGGGCGGTAGGAAAGGAAATAAAAGAGGAGGCTGAATAATCATGTAGGGCCCTGTAGATCATAAGGAGGAGTCAGAGTTTTATTCCAGGTGTATTAGGAAGCCATGGAGGCTGGAGGATGGAGTAGGGACATGATCTGCTGAGATGCTGCCATTCCATGGACACTAGCCCCTTGACCTTGGTTCTAGGCATTTAAGCAGGTATAAACCTCGTGGCAAGATAGTGAGTACTGATGGCCAGAGCCCTCGTCAGGGATCAGAATGGCGATTCCATTCATTCTCTTGTTCTTTATCCAGCAAACAGTATTGGGGCATTGATCATGTGCCAGGTGTTTTGCTAGCTAGCACTGAGGATATGAAGCATTCTGGGATAATACACCCTTAGCCTCCAGGAGTGCCCCTTCTGTGGGTGAGACAGGGAAACAATTGGTCCAGAACAGGCCAGCAGGGGTATGACAGTTTCCCCCATCACTAAAAGACACAGGCAGGTTAAGCCCTCCAGCCTTTTGTGAAATGCACACGAGACACATTCAAAAATAAGAGTAATCTTCTAACTATGAAGAAATCTTAATACAAACAATTACAACACAATGTAATAAATATTAATGGAACAATTAAGTTTGTCTGCTCTGCCCAGGGAGACTCATAGGGAAGTGAAATGAGTAGAAGCTGGTTACGGTGAGAAAAGCTTGGGGAAAGAAGAGAAGGTGCTCAGGATCCTTTTACTGGAGCGCGGAAGCAGGGAGGAGAGGGAGAAGGTCATGCTTAGAAAAAAAAAATCTTTGTCATTCCTTCATACGAATGTCACAAATGAACATTTTAGCCAAGACCTTTTTATGTGCAGGGATATGAGAAATGCCCAGAATGAATCAAATCCCTGGATGCTACAAACTTAGACGACCTTATTGAAGATCTGGTCTGGTAAAGAAAGACACAAGATTAAAACCAAAACCAACTTTCTTCTAAATACCAACGTGTATTGGACTTCCCTCTAGTGGCTACATGCAAAATAACAAGCCTACAGGTCCCAAGTAGAATGTTGCATTGTTCTCTACTCTGTTTACTTAGCAATCAACATATTAACTGTGCTTCACTCCATGTACCTTCCATTCACACACCTGGCAAACACCATCTCTTCCATGATATTCTCCTATATCTCCTTCCAGAAGTAACTTCTGCCTTCTCAGTTGTCATTAGTCATGCAACCAGCTTTCACTTATCTACTGAGAAACTGTTATGCGCAGGACCCGCAGATGTTATGTTTCAGTCCCTGCCTTACTTTTGCGCTATCTGGGAGGACACGTCTGTCTTCCCTGGGCACTCTCTGAGCTTCTGGAAGGCACTAAGTCTGATATATTACCCATTGTGTTTAATAGAGGAGGAATAACATTGATTCGAACCAAAGCAAAGGTGGCCACTAGTGCCTTCAAAAAGGATGTGTGTGTGGAACAAATTCACACAGAATTGGAATAAGAAATCATTATGAGTTGATGCTTCTGCTAGCTAACATTTATTGAGTGCTTACAGGCCTGAGGGCTTAGCCTCTCTGTGCCTCAACTTGTTCATCTGTCAAATGGAGATAATAGTTCTTAGTGCACAGAGAACTATGCAAGAGTTAGCTGAGTTACTGTGTATGCCGTCTCGTGGTTAAGAGGAACCTGTGTCTGAATCCTGCTCTGCCATTTCCTTGAAAGTGACTATGGCTTACGGGATTTTAATAACAAAAATACATATCTTGTTGTGATGAGTAATGATGATAATGCCTGGCATATACGAATAGCCCAATAAGCATTAAATTACTATAATAGTACTTGCCATGAAAAAATAAATGTTAGATATTAATCTTACCATCTCATTTACTTTGCCCAACAAAACACTGAAATACTGCTATGATTAGTTCTACCATGTGATGAAGAAACTCAAGCACAGACGGGTCAAGAGCTTGCCCAAGAGATGAGCCAATCTTTGAACACAGTGCCTGAATACAGAATTGCCCTCCACACCCCTCTTTTCTGGCTGACATGACTGAAGAACACGAGTCATAATATTAGAACATATTGGTGAGTCCTTGGGGTGCAAGTAGGCAGACACAGCTAAGTCATGGGGTATGGGCTGGAGAAAGCTGAATTGCTCAGATGAATAAAATAGTTATTTGATGTTGTTGCTTGTATTAGAGGAGAGATAGAAGAAGAGAGGGGGGAAGTAGGCAATGCAGCAAGAAGCTAGTATTTGGGGAGATAAATACTAAATAATTTATGCTTACATTCTAAAAAATTGAGATACAATTTACACACCAAAAAACTTACTCTCTTGAATTGTGCAAATGAATGGTTTTTAGTGTATTCACACAGGTGTGCGACTATCAGCTCTATCTAATTCCAGAACATTTTTATCTCTCTAAAATGAAACATTGTACTCATTAGCAAAACTCCCCATTCTCCCACCCCACCCTCCAGGCCCCGTCAACCACGAATTGGCCTTCTGTCTTTACACATTTGCCTATTCTAGATGTTATGAATGGAATCACCAATATGTAGTCTTTTGTGTCTGTCATTTTTCACTTAGCATAATGTTTCCAAAATTCATCCGTGTAGTAGCATGTATCAGTACTTCACTTTTTTTAATGGCTCAGTAATATTTCCCTGCATGGAGAGCCCACATTTTGTTTACCCATTCAACCAGTCGATGGGCATTTGGATTGTTTCTTCCTTTTTTCCTATGCAAGTAACACTACTATGAACATTCCTGTCCAGGTTTAGCGTGAACATATGTTTTCACTTCTCTTGTGTATACTTAGGAGTGGAATTGCTGGGTCATATGGCAACTCTATGTTTAATTTTTTGAGGAAGTGGCAAGCCATTTTCTAAAGTGGCCACACCATTTTACATTATCACTAGCTATACATGAAGGTTGTAATTTCTCCACATCCTGGCCAATGCTTGTTATTTTTAACTAAAAATTTATAGCCATCTTAGTGTGTGTGAAGTGCCTCATACCTCATTGTGGTTTTGATTTGCATTTCTCTAAAAACTAATAATAATATTTTTGTGTATATTATCTATTTGCATATATTCTTTGTGGAAATATCTACCTAAACTTTTTACCCTTTGAAAATAGAATTATTTATCTTTTTATTGTTGACTTGTAGGAGTGTTTTTTTAAATATATTCTGGATACAAGTCCCTTAGTAGATATATGATTTGCAAATATATTCTTCCATTCTGTGGGTTGTTGCTTTTCTTTTCTGATAGTGTCATTTGAAGTACAAAAGTTTCTAGTTTTGATGAAGTCCAATTTTTTCACACTTATGTTGCTTGTGATTTTGGTGTCATATCTAAGAAGTCATTGCCTAATCCAAGGTAATGAAGATGTATGTCTCTTTCTTCTAAGTGTGTTATAGTTTTAGCTCTTACATGTTGGTCTCTCATCTATTTTGAGATAGTTTTTATATACGTATAAGGTGAAGGTTCACATTCATTCTTTTGCATGCATGTGGATATCCAGTACCATTTGTTGAAAAGGCTTTTATTTTCCCCATTGAATTGTCATGGCACATGCTGAAAATTAATTGACCATAAATTTAAGAGTGTGTTTCTGGGCTGTGAGTTCCATTCTTCTGCGTGGCTATCCTTATTCCAGTACTACACTCTCTTAATTACTATAGCTTTGTAATACGATTTAAAATTGTTAAGTGTGAGTTCTCCAAGTTTGTTCTTCCTTTTCAAGATTGCTTTGGCAACTCTGGGTTCTGGGCATTTCAATATGAATTTTAGGATCAGCTTGTTAATTTCTGCCAACATGAAAGGGAGCTGGGATTTAACTGGGCCGCATTCCATCTGTAGGCTGCTCTGGGGAGTCTGCGCGTACTGGGGAGTGTGGCCATCCCCACAATATTAAGTCTTCCAATGTAAGAACACGGACTGTTGTCCATTTACTTAGGTCTTTAATTCTTTTCAACAATATTTTGCATTTTTAAGTTTACAAATCTGGCACATCTTTTAAAAAATTTATTCCTAAGTATTTATTTTGTTGCTCTCATAAGTGAACTGGTTTTCTTAGTTTCATTTTCAGATGATTCATTGTTAGCATATAGAAAGAAATACAACTGATTTTTGTATTGATCTTATATCCTGCAACGTTGCTGAACTCATTTATTAGCTCTATTTACAAGACAATGTCATCTGCATAAAGATAGACTTACTTCTTTCTTTCCAATCTGGATGCCTTTTCTTTCCTTTTCTAGCTTAATGGTCATGGTTAGAATTCCCAGTACAATCAATGCTCACACAAGTGAGGAGAATGGACATTCTTCTCTTGTTCCAGATCTTCAAGCGAAAACTTTCATTTTCTCATCATTTAGTGTGATGTTAGGTATTGCTTTTTGTAGATGGCCTTTAGAAGTTGAAGAAGTTCCCTTCTAATCCTGGTTAACTGTTTTTATCGTGAGAGGATTTTGTTGGAGATAGAATTCTTGAATTTTTTTCTTTCAGTAGTTTGAATATGTCACCCTACTTCCTTCAGGCCTTCATAGTTTCTGATGAGAAATCTTAATAGAAGTAAAATTATTACTTAATTCATTATATTACTAATTATACTTCTTTTAAGATTTTCTCTTTGGCTTTGAACAATTTGATTATGATGTGTGTAAGTGTGGATCTCTTTGAATTGGTCCTCTTTGGAGTTTGTGGAGCTTCTTATAGGTGCAGGTTAATGTATTTAAATCAAATTTGAGAAACTTTGGGTTATTATTTCTTCAAATGTTTTTATGCACTCATCTATTTGTCTCCAACTTTTGGGATTCTTATTAAGTGTATGTTGATACACTTGATATTGTCCCACAGGTCTCTGAGACTCTGTTCATTTTTCTTCATTCTTTTTCTTTTTCTTTTTTTTTGAGATGGAGTCTAGCTCTGTTGCCCAGACTGGAGTGCAGTGGCACAATCTTGGCTCACTGTAAGCTCTGCCTCCTGGAATCATGCCATTCTCCTGCCTCAGCCTCCCGACTAGCTGGGACTATAGGCAGCCACCACCACGCCCAGCTAATGTTTTTGTATTTTTAGTAGAGGCAGGGTTTCACCGTGTTAGCCAGGATGATCTCGATCTCCTGACCTCGTGATCCGCCCACCTCAGCCTTCCAAAGTGCTGGTATTACAGGCGTGAGCCACTGTGCCCGCCGATTCTTTTTTTTTTTTTTCTGTCAGACTGGATAATCTCAACTGATCCTTCTTCAAGTTTGCTGATTTTTTCTTCTGCCTATTCAAATCTGCTGTGGAATCCCTTTAGTAAATTTTTCATTTCATTTACTTTATTTTTTTTAAACTACATCTCTTAAGTTTGGGACAGTTATTATGATTTTCATCTCCAAAATTTCTATCTGGTTCTTTTAAGAAAATAATTTGTATCTCATTTTTTGATAGAATAACACTCCTGCCCCCCTTGTTCACAGGGGATATATTTAAAGATCCACAGTGGATGCCTAAAAACATGTATAACATCAAATACTATATATACTATGTTTCTTCTCTACGTATATATCTATAGTAAAGTTTAATTTATAAATTAGACACAGTAAGAGATGAACAACAACAATAAAATAGAACAACACTTCTAACAACATACTGTAATAAAAGTTATGTGAATGTGGTTTCTCTCTTTTTCTTTCAAAACATCTTATTGTACTGTACTCACTCACTTCTTGTGATGAGATGATAAAATGCCTATGTAATGAAATAAAGTGAAGTGAATGATGTAGGCATTGAGATGTAACATTAGCCTACTATTGACCTTCTATATTCCTTAATCTAAGTAGCCATCTCTTAATTGCTGTAAACGCCTAGGTGCCACTTGTTTCAGGGACCCCCTTGCTGAAGTCTTTGTACAGGCTCAATGCTTTCTGGAATAACACACTGTCATCAGTTGGAACGTGTTTTCTGTTCGTGTCTTCTACTCATAAATTTAACGTTTTTCTCCCTCTTGACTAAACATTTATCACACATTGTAGCTGCAACTTTCGCAGTGTGATGTATGACAGCAAAACTAGCATGAATTTCTTTTTCCTTCTCCATAGTTTCCTGGATAGATTTGTTCATACTGTGGATCTTACCAATCGAAGCACACGTCTTTTTCCTTTCCTTATTAATTAGAGAACTTTCACCTTTTACTTAAAGGAAACAGTTTATACCCTTCTCTTTAGCATAGATGAATTGTTATTAAGTAAAATAAGGGTTACTTGAACATAAGCACTGCGGTGCTGTCAGAATTGATTTGATATATGAGACAGTTCCTAAGGGACTAGTGGGCAGGTAGCCCATACAGTGTGGACACTCTGGACAAAGGGATGATTCTTGTCCCAGGTAGGATGGAGTGGGATGGCATGAGATTTTATTGTGCTACTCAGAAAGGTGCACAATTAAAAACTAATAAACTGTGTATTCCTAGAATTTTCCACTTCATATTTTTAGACCACAATTGACCCTGGGTAACTACAACTGTGGAAAGTGAAACCTAAAGTATTTCCATGAATAGCACAGTAGCACAGGCATCATCATGATATAAAAGACTCCTATATCATTTGGTGGCAGTCTATGACCAAAGGTGACATTAAGATGACAAAACTTAGCCTAGGCAGCATAGCGAGACCTTGTCTCTACAAATAATAAAAAGTTAGCTAGGCATGGTGGTGTGCACTGGTGGTCCCATCTACTCGGGAGGTTGAGGCAGGAGGATTGCTTGAGACTAGGACATTGAGGCTGCAGTGAGCCGTGATTGTGCCAGTGTACTCCAGCCTGGGTAACACAGTGAGACCCTGTCTCAAAACAAACAAGCAAACAAAAAATGACAAAACTTATGCATTATTTATTTCTGGAATTTTTCGTTTAATATTTTCAGACCACAATTGACATAGATGACTGTAACTGCAGAAAATGAAACTGTGACTAAGGAGGAACTACTTACTTGGTAAGATATGGCTGAGTACTTTCTTCATAGTTCTTAACATTGTTTCCTTTAGTTCTTTTTGTCGCCCAGGCTGCAGTGTAGTGGCACCATCTCAGCTCACCGTGACATTCGCCTCCCAGGTTCAAGTGATTCTTGTGCCTCAGCCTCCTGAGTAGCTGGGATTACAGGCACCCACCACCATGCTTGGCTAATTTTTGTATTTTTTAGTAGAAACAGGGTTTCACCATGTTTTCTAGGTTGGTTTCGAACTCCTGACCTCAGGTGATCTGCCCACCTCGGCCTCCCAAAGTGCTGGGATTACAGGTGTGAACCACCATGCTCGGCCTCCTTTATTCTTTAAGCATATTTAAAACAGCTGATTTAATAACATTTTCTAGTAATTCCAACTTCCGGGTTTCCTTAGGGATAGTTTCTAATGACTACATTTTATCCTGTATGTAGGCCATAGTTTATCGTTTCTTTTTATGCTTCATATTTTTTATGTTGAAAACCGGACATTTAAAATAATATGTCATTTATCAGGTTCTTTCATTTCTCCAGGGTTGTTTGTTAGTTTAATTACTTTATTGTTGCTGTTTGTTTAGTGACTTTGTTTGTTGTTGTTGTTATTATTATTATTATTATTTTGAGACGGAGTCTTGCGCTGTCACCCAGGCTGTAGTGCAGTGGCGCGATCTCTGCTCACTACAACCTCCGCCTCCCTAGTTCAAGCGATACTCTTGCCTCAGCCTCCCAAGTAGCTGGGATTACAGGTGCCCAACACCATGCCCAGCTAATTTGTTTTTTTTGTATTTTTAGTGCAGACAGGGTTTCACTATGTTAATCAGGCTTGTCTTGAACTCCTGACCTCGTGATTGCCCGCCTTGGCCTCCCTAAGTTCTGGTAATACAGTCATGAGTCACTGCGCCCGGCCGTTATTATTTATTGTTGTTGCTGTTGGTTTGTTGAGTGACTTCCTTACATGAATTCTGTAAAGTTTCTATTCTTTGTTGTTTGTGGCCATTGCCATCTCCAGTTGATTAATTTAGTGGTCAGTGAATAATTGGACAGTTATTTCCTTAAATGCCTGGAACTAATGAGTCTCCTAGACTATACCAAATGGCTCTTTGTGTGTTTGGGACATGCATTCAGTGTTCGTTTCAGTAGCTTACAATTCTGCCTTAGCCTTTACTTCCTGTTTGCACAAAACCTCAAGGTGAGTCAGAAGTGAGAGCTTAGGGCCGACTTAGGTCTTTCCTGGGCATAAGCACAGCCCCACACGTGCATGTGACCTTCTAAATTCCCAGGAACTTTGCATAGCCCCCATTAGACATCTCATTCCCCTGTTTTCCTTTTTTAAGTTGGTCGGCCTATTGTTTGTCCCAGCTGTGATTACTGCCTCAGGCAGCTACCATGTTTCACAATTGCCACTAAATATTTTTCATGACTACCCACTGGGAAAGCTCCGAGTCAGTCAAATGAAGACAAGTCCTGCAAATAAGGTTTTCCAGTGAACTACCAGAGAGGTCAAATAGTCTCAATCTTTTCAAAGTGAGCATTTGGAAGAGCTTCAATCCCATTCTATCTCCTTCCAGTGGCTTGCAGGCTGCTGTTTTTCACTGTGATTTACGGCTGTTAGTTTTCAAGCGTGGTATGGAGCAGAGGAATGGGGGAATGGAAATAGGGCAAGCTAAGATTCTACATGGCTTACAGTAAAAAAAATAATAATAAGATTCAGCCACTTTACCTGAGTAAATGCTTCCCAGATTGCTACGAGCCTTTGTTCAAGAGTTCTGAAAAAGTTGATTTTGGCAATTGTTGCCAGTGTTCTTGTGGCTTTTATGGAAGAGTGGATTTTTGGAGGTCCTTGCCTCACCATTGCCACTGATGTCATCCTCCCACATAATTTTTAGGAACAATTAACTTGCATTATTTGCATTGTGTGTAATACTTCCTTTCTTCTCTCCTCAAATATTCAATAAATTCTTCCAGAGAGTCACATGGCTCATACAAGTAAGTTTCTTTGTGTAAATCAAGAGGAAGAATCAAGGGTCCCATCTAGGGCAGGAGGGTACAAAACAGGGACAAGAAGCAGGAAAGTAAGAACTTAGAGCCAGGGGACAACGAGGAAAACAAAAACTCTTCTTTACTTCTCTCCCTCACGCTTCTCCTAAGTCCCTAAAGAGACTGCAATGGAGGTGAAGCTTAAACACATTTCACTTAAATTTCAGAAGACTGAGAATAAGGCAGATATCTTGGAATATAGCAAAAGAATATTTGCTGAGTACACACAGCAGCCGGGGACTGGGTGTCTGGAGATGAGTACAACACAAGGTTTTCTTTTGAATACCTCTTGGCTCAGTGAAGAAATAGAGATATATGATTATGACAGATGAAATCTCACTGAAAATTCAGTCACTTAACACCACAAATGTTTATTTTTTACACACATCACTTTCAGATACAGGGTGTGTCAGGGCAGGTCTCTTGCAGACATTCAGAGACCCGGGTTCCTCCAATCTTGTGGCTCCCTTCTTCTCTGGGTCCTTGGAATTCTCTCCATTCAGTTTGATAGAGAGGGAAGGGAAGTCAGAATTGTGAATGGGAGGGCACAGTGCGTCAACTCAGATGTGTACTTCACTTGCTCATACTCCTGTGGCCTGAACTCAGTCGTGTGAACACACTGAACTGCAAGCGAGGTTGGAAACAAAGTTTGTTTTTGTGCCCTGGGAGAAGAAGAGAGCACAGATGCTGGTGCATATCAGCAGTCTCTGCCACCTAAGTCAGGCACATACATGGCTGTGATGCAAGCTTGGAGGGGCCAAGTGTCCTATGAGGGATCATGGGCAAGTTGGTGGGAGGTTCTGAGTGTGGAGCGTGGTCTTCTAACTGAGAGCCCTGGGACAGTTTTCTGGAGCAACCATCCTCTTAGCGAGGCCTCAGTGGCCCAGGCTTTATGGTGGACACAGGGGGTAAATGTGGGTGGTGTGGCCTTCAAATTCAGCTTAGGTATCATCTTCTCTAGATGAGTTAAGAATCCTCCCTGACTGCTCATGGCAGCCAGGCCTCGGCAATATTAAAGTAATTTTAATTGTTTCTTTACTTGTGCATCGGTTTTCAGACTCTATCAGTTGCAAGGGATAGAAATAAAGTAGCTTAAGCAAAGAGGGGCTTTATCATGTAAATGGTGTTGTATTACGCTACCGTAAAGACACAGAAATCCACAAATACACGTGAACAGGGTCACTTTGATATAAAGCAGCACTGATTGTAACAAGGGATTAGAGTAATGAGGCATTGGCTTGAAAAAAGCAAGAGAACTGAAAGGATATAGCGCTAGCTGATAGAAGGAGCAGCCGTCACGCCTGAGGCTGAGATCCAAACTGGGTTGGAAGTGGCTTGGCTGAAGCTCGCTGAAGAGCAGAAAGTTGCGTGCTGCCATGCCAGTGTTACTGGAAACAGGCTCTCCAGAACTTGCCAGAAATCTCTGCTCTCAGGGGTTCAAGGAAAGGGCTCACAGCGAAGTGTCTCACCAGTGGCACTGTGCTGCAAAGTCACCTGAGGGCGCTGCCAAGGGATGCCGCTGTGCCCTGCAGCAGCCAGGCGCTGGGGGAACCATCTGTGCTGCTGGAGCTAGACCCCGAGGGGAGCTGTGTGTGTCCTAGGAGTTGGCCCAAGTTGCATCCCGGGACCAGAGGAAAAAAAAAAATCACTACCTCCTGTAGTGTCTCTCCAACCCCCTCTACTGATAAATCTTAATGTTATATCAACTGGCAAAGAGAAGGGTATTGAAAGGATCCAGGTCTATTTTTGCAGAGTAGGTAACGGAGAAGACATTTGATGCTGAAAGACAATAGATAGATGATTGGCACAGTCATCAGTGGGGATTTGTGACCTCCGGTAAGGCTGGATCCAGGGTAGTTTAAAGACATAATAAATAAACCTTCTTTTCACCTCTTTGTTCCACTTGTCTTTTCTTGATTTCATTTTACAGGCAAGTTCTGTCACATGAGTCGGGCTAGGCAGCTTTTGGCAGCTCTAGGCTCGTAGCTTCTCAGCTTAGGCACGTCATAGGAAGAGAACTTTTCTGTCTGCATATCAATCCCATGGAGGAATCTAACTGGTGCCACTTGGGCTGCAACCCATCTCTGAACCAATAACTGAGGCTTCGTCAGACTGAGTCATCTGCCTTTGCTGTTGTGTACCATGACTGACGAGCCCATCAGGAACACTCAGAAAAGAGAAGGAGTCCTTCCAGGAGCCAGTTATGTGGACTTTACGAGGCTAACACTGCACCCCCGATTCTCCTCACCTCATCTCACGCATAGGTTTCTCCATTTTACTTACTAGCACCACCAGCCTTCTGGTTGTTCAGGCCGCAGACCTTGGGGTCATCTTGCTGTATCTTTTGTTTTCACACTCCACATCTGATCGGAGAGTAAAGTCTCCTGCCTCTGCTTCCGCTGCTGCTCCCGGCCTATCTGCCACTGTCTCTGGTTAGATGCTTGCCACAGCCTCCAGCCAACGCCTGCCTCTGCCTTTGCCCTCCCTTGTCTATTTTCTTCACTGTAGTCAGTTTCTGTGAATTTGTAACCCAGCACCTGTGTCCTGTAAATTTTAAGTCAGGCCATGTCACTGCTCTGCTGTAAACATTCCAAAGGCTCCCACATTCCTCTTGGTGTCCAGACAAGTCTAAAAAAGATACACAGGGATTAGTGAAGCAAACCATGTATGAGTCAGCCTGCTGGAGTGATTCAGACCTTCATCTCCATAGCACTGAGGTCCTCAGTTGCTTTGTCCTCATCAGGGTTTGGTTGTTGGGATTTCTACAGCTACTCTTGGTCTTGGAGGCAGCAAGAGCTCCAGTTGTTCCATCTGCCTTGCTCCTCTTCAAATGAATTCCTCAAGCACAGCTTCCTGCCTCCATGGTAGAACAAGCCTTCTTCCTCATGTCAATCAGTGTATTAGTCTGTTCTTGTACTCCTATAAAAAACTCCTGGAGACTGGGTAATTTATAAAGAAAAGAGGTTTAATTGGCTCACATTTCCAGAGCCTGTACAGGAAGCATGGCTGGAGAGGCCTCAGGAAACTTTCAATCATGGTGGAAGGGGAAGCAGGCAGGTCTTATATAATCAGAGCAGGAGGAATAGAGCAAATGGGGAGGTGCTACCCACTTTTAAACAACCAGATCCCATGGGAACTCACTCACTATCACCAGAACAGCAAGGGGAAAATCTGTCCCCATGATCCAATCACTGTCCAACACGGGGGATTGCAATTCGACATGAGATTTGAGCAGGACGCAAATCCAAACCACCTCAATCAGAGTCATTCACCCTCTGTCTGTATGCTAATGACTTACCTGGTAACAAGATCCAGACCCTCACCAGTGTGAGTCTGAGCTTCTGGTCACCATGTCACCAAGTTCTTTTCAGGCTGTAGCTGTTGCCATTTACCATCAACAGTTAACCATTTATCATCAACATAGGGATTGGGGAGTACCAAGGAAACTCTGAGTGGATCATCTGGGTGCTAAGTTTATTTCCACCTGCTCCCATTGCATAACAACAGCTCTACTCCTTCTAATGATTATAACCAATGACACACCTGCCAGGATGATGACTCCTTTCTTTGCCTGCTGGTCTCTTGAAATGAAGATTCTGAAGTGTTAGGGTGGTGGACAAATCATAAAATTTAATAAGACTGTCACTGTGTGGTGGAAGCACTTTCTCTGAAAGCTAAGACCTCCATTCCACAGACCCCCGAACAGTGGGAACAGGAAGTACATAATCCCCCAGTGGGTTACTAAGGGTGATGGTAAGTGGGGTCACTCATCCTTCAACCTCTTGGTTTCCAGACCTATGGTTTGGGATTCCAGTCATATAAAACTGTTGATTTAGAGTGCGTGCTACATTCTGGGAGATGGTGCCTTGTCCTTATGGGATATTCTTTCCAAGTTAGTATCTCAAACAGGCTGTTCCACTGCTGAATCAGACCAGCAGCTACAGAGTGATGTGGTATATAACAGGACTGGCAGATCTTGTGATCAGTGCCTACTAATGTATCTGTTTAGGTCCAAGGTGATATTATGCAGGTCTACATGCCAGTAGATCAAATACTTTGTAAGTCCTCATGTAGTGGTATTGGCTGAGTGGTATTGACTTACGAGGACAGATAAAGTCATACTTGGAATATGGGTGTTGATTCCAGTGGAGATAAATTGGTGTTCCCTCCAAGTGGAAGGGGTCCAGTATAGTCAATTCGCCATTAAGTGGTTGGTTGGTTTCTTTGAAGAATGATGATGTATCAGGGGTTCCGTGTTATTCTCTGTTATCTATGTCTTTATCAGATTGGTGAATCTATCAGATACAATTGAGCCCAGTCATGGCCATAGTTCCTACCACCATGACTGCTTCACTTAGGTACCCATTGTTCCGTTAACGAATGGCTGGTAATGTAGTCTGAATGACATCAATGAGCTGAGTCATTCTGTCTACTTGTTTAGTGCTTCTTCTGTAATGAATATTCTTTGTTGTTTCCTTGGCTGTCATCTGACTTTGCCACTCATCATGACAATTGTACTCAACTCGCCTCTGGTGGAAAAGTATCACCACCCAGCCCCTATTATTTCAAGATACTATTATTTCCATTTTACCAGGGAGCCCAGATACGTAACAGCATTTCCTATCCTCTGCCACACTTTCAGGACTACAGAGGAGAACCACCATTGAACTTTGTAATGATGTTGCTGTTCCTCTAATGGAGAGTCTTTCAGGCCCTCCCATGATGCATAGTCATCTGGTGGGGTTCTAGTCTTAAATAGTATATATTCTCTAGCATGTCCATTTCTATGAGCCTTTTGATTTCTTCTCCTTCCACCTGCCACATTTCAAGTACTCAATAGCTGCATGTGGTTACTGCCTGCCGTATTGAACGGTGCAGCTCTCTAGAATCCCAGTTCACCCCTGGCGAATGTTTTCATAGTTGCATGACTACTTTGCAGGAGACTATGAGTGTTCCATCTGCTACCAGCAATGGGTCCTCTTTGTTTCTTGGCCAGCAGATGCTACAGATTCAAAGTTTCCTTTTAGAATCTGCTTTCTTAGATCACCCCTTATATGAACAGGAGTGTGTCATTTAGGAATCAAGCTTTGAGATGGAGATTTGAATATAGGAAGTTCTCTTGCTCTCTCCCTCTCTCATATTTTATTCTGACCCATTTGAGAGTAAGTTGTAGATACAATGCCTATATCTCTCTGAATATGTCGGTTTGCATTTCCTGAAATCAAGGCATTCTTTTACATAACTGACAGTGTAAACATCAAAATCAGAAGACTAACACTGATGCAATGCTATCATTGTACTCTTCTATCCACTGTCTCTGCAATGCCATTAGTAGCAAAATAAAATCCAGATCTCTCATTGCATTCAGTTGTCACATCCCTGTAGCCTCCTTTAATCTGGGACACTTCCTAAGTCTTTATAACACTGCCTTTTTTTTTTCTTTTTTAATAGTATTATTTTTTTTGAGTCAGGGTCTTGCTCTGTTGTCCAGGCTGGAGGAGTACAGTGGCGCGATCATAGCTCATTGCAGTCTTGAATGCCTAAGTTCAAGCAATCTTCCCATCTCAGTCTTCCGAGTAGCTGAGACTACAGGCATGTGCCACCACACCCAGCTAATCTTTATTTTTTTTTAGGTAGAGATGGGATCTTGTTATGTTGTCCAGGCGGGTCTTAAACTCCTCGCCTCAAACTTTCCTCCCCGCTTGGCCTCCCAAAGTATTGAGATTACAGGCATGAGCCACTGCACCAGACTGACACTGACATTTTTGAAGGGTGCAAGACAATTATTTTGTAGATTTTTCCTCAATTTGTCTGATGTTTCCTTGTGATTAGATTCAGGTTTCTTTTTGACAAAAAAGGCCACAGAAGTGATGCTTTATTCTTCACTGTGCTTCATATCAGAAGGCATATGATGATGTTTTTTTCTGTAATTGGGGATGTTAACTTTGATCACTTGGTTAAGGCAATTTCTGCCAAATTTGTCTGCTCCAAAGTTGCTATTCTGGGGAAATTATTAGAAACTTAGAGAATTATCCTGTTACTTTTCAACTTTGACCACTAGTTTTAGCATTCATTGAGTCTTGCCTATAGATTCCATCTTGTGTGAATGTTAATATTTTAGGTCATTTATTACACTTTTTACTTGAAGATAACTTTTAGAAAAAGAAACTCCTATAGATATTTTCCTAACTCTAATAAAATCTGCATCATCTTTATACTATTGAGATATTAAAACCTAGAGTGAGCTCATAGGCAATGGGTTAATTATCACAAAGTTGGTCAGAATGACTTTCCTATTTATGGTAATTTATGGGACTCGCCTATTTATGGCAAACACAGATGACAGCTTTAAGTGAATGCACATGGTTCTCTGTAGTTAAGCATTCTAGCACGTGTAGCTTCATATAACAAATATTTATAGTCCCAAGGTTACAAGTCGATGACCCTTGGAATCATTAAAATAATATTATTGGAAATAATATTCCTTGGTAAATAGGTATAGGTAGAAACATAATCTGATGACTCAGCTACAAAAGTACAAATTTAACTTAACTCTGATCATTGCTTTATAAATATTTGCAAACTTTTTTCTTTGTCTTTTTTTTCCTAAATAAAGGGTAAAGGTTAATCCAGCACTTCAAGTTCTCAAAAGGATTCGAGTTAACAGTTTCTTGTTAAGATTCTTGGTAAAGAACAACATTTGTGGTGTCTGGTTGTACAACTTTAGTTTTAATCAAACTTTAATCATAAGGGCTAAGGAAAATTCATTTCTACCCTTTTCAGAGATGGTAAAATTTGTTTAATAAATTGAATGAAGTAAGTATATGGCAGAAATTTGCTCTGATAACATTTTCAAAAGACCTCATTGCTGTCACTGCAGGAATGTTATGTGGCTTGCCACGGTGCTTGGTGAGCTGACTCTTTTCTTGGCAAATTGGTAGTAAGCTCAGCTTCTCAGAACTGTTAGTAGTAGGAGCAAAAGAATGAGTAATCGGGCCTCTTTGACTTGCCCTGATGGAAAACAAAGTGAGAATAGCTAGGTAGAAGGGAACAGAGCATTTCCTGTAGCTGCCAAGTCCAAGGACAGTCTA
This sequence comes from Macaca fascicularis, assembly GCF_037993035.2. Lineage (NCBI taxonomy): Eukaryota > Metazoa > Chordata > Mammalia > Primates > Cercopithecidae > Macaca > Macaca fascicularis. The sequence continues at coordinate 144,535,922 of NC_088382.1, forward strand.
GCTTCAGGCACAGCTAGATCCAGGGGTCCAGTAGGGCCCGCAGAGCTCTTTCTTTCCATGTCTTTTCTTGGCTTTGTGCTGCAGGGGGCCTCTCTCCATGTGCTGGGTATATTAATTTCTTAGGGATGCCAAAACAAATTATCACACACTGGGTGGCTTAAAATCAGAGACTTTCTGTCACAGTTCTGGAGGCTAGAAATCCTACATCGAGGTGTGGACGGACCCACACTCCCTGTGAAGGCTCTAGGGGAGGATCCTTCTTTACTTCTTCCCGGCTCTGGAGGCTCCTAGCAATCCCTGGCATTCCTTGGCTTGTAGACACATCACTCCGGTTTCTGCCTTCATCCTCACATAGTCTCTTCTCTGTGAGTCTCTGTGTCTTCTTCTCTTATAAGGATACCAGTCCCACTCTAATCCAACAGTAAACTTCATCTTAGGTTCAGTAATGACATCAACAAAGACCCTACTTCCAAATAAGCTCATATTCCGAGGTTCCAGGTGGACATGAATTTTGGGGACATGCTGTTCATTCTACTGTACTGGGCTTTTATTATCATCTGTATACCCCCAGTGCCTAGTTGGGGGATATAATTGGTACTCAAAATGTTTGTTGAATTGAATTGACTTGATTTCAAACAGAAGTGTGCCGAAACCACATAAAGATGGTATCAGAGACAGAATGGATTGATTCTCTGGTCTTCTGCTCCTGTGGACCCTGGCAAAAGATACCTCATGTCTCAGGCTGATGGAACATGCCTGCTCTCTCTGACCTTTCTGGAGGCTTCAGGTTTTGGGGTATTTTCTTGCTGGGCTGCCAGGAGAATACAAAGTAAGAAACGAAAGAAAGTGACAAGCCACTAGGCAGAGTGCTTCAGGGGCCAGCCCTCAGAACTTTTCCTTGTTTTCCCAATAGCTCCTCTTCTTCAACTGGTTTCAAACCTAACGAGGTTTGAAGCTTGGAGGCATATTCATTCCCTTCCTGCTCATGTCCTCTTCTCCGAGTCACTAAGGTTTATGCATTTTCCCTCTAAAATGCCTTCCAGGGGTTTTTCCTCTTCTCAACTGTCTAGTTCAGTCCTCTGGGATATCTTCTCAAGGAATCTCCTGCCTCCAATCTCTCTTTTACCTCAAACCATCTTTCCTGTGGTCACAAGGGGGATCATTCTCAAACAAAGGCCTAAGTAGGGCTCCTTCCCCAAAGCCCCCGTTGCTTCCTACTGTGGCCCGACTAAGCTCAAGTTCATAGGACAGTCCTCCAGCCCCTCAGAGATCTGGCCTTCACCTGCTTTTGTAGCCTCATGCTCACTTCATCCTCAAGCTTCAGCTCGATCTACCCTGGGTCATCTAAATCCTATTCCCTGTTCCTTTCCTGGCTGCCCCAATTCTTCAAGACATGGTGCAAAGACTGGGCTCTTTTCCTGATGTCCCAACACTAACTTGGTCTCCTCTTTTGTGTTCCTGGAGAATGTTGATGGTCTTTCTGTTGGTTACTGAATCTATACTTACAAAAATGTTGTGACTTTCTCCTCAGCAGAGGGACCCTTTATAGTAGGTGGATAGTTTGTAAAAAGCAGAGTTTGGGATTGATTTGGATGTCACTCTTGGCTTTGCCACCTATACTGTCTGCAGCCTTCTTCAAGGGCTTTAACCTCTTCCAGGCTGCAGGGTCCTTGTTGGGATATGGGGGTAATGGCCCCTGTTGTAAGGATTCGTTTCTGTATTCACATGCCCACGGCCCCACTAGACCATGGGATCTTGAGCCAGAGTCTGGATTTGATTAAACTCCAGGTGCTTATTTATTCCCCATATGTCCTGCTCACATATGCCAGCTAGAAAGGGAACTGGAGACTGATTAACCTATGGTGGGGCTGTGGCATTTGGCTACCTCGCTCCTGCCACTGCTGCCAGTGAGTCCCAAGTCTGGCATATTCTTGCCCACTTCTGCAGTGACCTCTTTGTGAATCCAGGTCTCTGTGGGGGCACAGGGTGTCACAGGGTAGATGACCTACCCCCTACAGCTCCACCAAGCATGCTCTTCCATGCTCTCTTTAATCTGACTTTGCGTGTTCTCTCATTGTTCTTGTCTTAGCCTGAGGGTAGACCACTGGCCTCTTCAGACATGGCCCCAGCACCTGCTCCTTCAATCCAGAACCTCTCCTGGGCCTTGGGGTTGAGTAGGTTGTCCCAGTTCTTCCTTTGTGCTGGGCTTCCTTGTGGTTCTCTTTCCTGCCAAGGGACTTTTTGTGACCACCTTAGTTTACAAGAGAGGTTCCAATAGCATTGACTCTTCAAAAGGTATGTGTGGGAATTTCTGGCCTCCTTGTCTCTTGGTGAATGAGCATCTCTCCTAAGCCTTGTCTACAGAGGAGGGGCACTTGGAGACACAACCTTTGTGATGACACCAAATAGTCCTGTTATATTTTTCCCTCCAGGGACACATTTATATTACAAAGAGGAGCCACAAAAGTGACCATTTGTAGAACAAAGAGGATTTGATTCAAGCCCTTTCTGAGTCTATTTAGATAAGGAAGCAAGGCCAGTTTTTCAGAGGGAGTCTCTCTGTTTTCAAGATCTACTGCAGGATTTTTCAAACTTTAAAGTGTTTGTGAATTGCCTGGGGATCTTGTTAAAATTCAGTAGTTCTGGGAAGGGGCCTGAGATATCCCACATGTTTAACAAGCTTCTGGGTGACAACTTTGGTGCCTGTCCTTGGACTAAGCTTCAGAAACTAGCGTCTGGCACCTGGCCAAATCTGTATCCCCAACACTTAGTATTAGTCACCTGGTAAACAGTGGGCCATGGGTAAATTGTTATTGGGTGGATTAAATCATTAATTAATCCTAATTTTAATGTTCACAATAAAAAAACATTGATTGAGCTTTTAGTATCTTCCAGACACTGTGATTTACATCAATTCCCATAAGAGACTGGTGAGGGACTTGTAATAATCACTTTCATTGGCAGATGAGAAAACCAAGACTCAGAGAGGGCGAGTGGTTGTCCTGGTGATGAAGCAAGAATGTGAACCCACAGCCTGGGCCCTGAACATCTGTCTTATCCAGACTCTCTATAGGAGGCCGTAGAGGTTATACTTCTGCATCCCTTGCCAGCTCTACAAGTAACTTTGAGTATGTTGCAGGTGCTTGATAATTTCTCTTGTTTAATTAATGAATTACACTTATCTTCAAGTTAATGTCATAGTACTTTAAAGTAGGAAATGTTGTTATTTTTCTCTAAGCATAGATTTCAGGCCAGGTGCAGTGGCTCATGCCTGTAATCCCAGAACTTTGGGAGGCCGAGGTGGGCAGATCACTTGAGCTCAGGAGTATGACATCAGCCCGGGCAATATGGCAAAACCTCGTCTCCACTAAAAATACAAAAATTAGACAGGCATGGTGGCACACACCTGTAATCCCAGCTACCTGGGTGGCAGAAGCAGGAGAGTTGCTTAAACCCAGGAGGTGGAGGCCCCGCAGTGAACCGAGATTGCACCACTACACTCCAGCTTGGCTAACAGAGTGAGATGAGACCCTGTCTCAAAAAAACAAAACAAGACAAAACAAAACAAAACAAGACAAAAAAACCCTTTAGAATAGGAACTGTTAGTTGAGTGCTTGGAGAAGCATCATAGTTTCTGAAAAACTTTTGAATTGTATGCAGCATTTTGCTGTATATTATGTGGGTGCATTTTCTGGTGGACTGAGTTTATAGATTTCATGAGACTCTCAAAGGGTAGGTGACTTCAGAAGAGCTAAGGACAACTGCTTCAGGTAATTAAAATTATATCAAGGATTATGCTTATGTATATAATTTACTCTTCAGAATTGTTACAGAGGAAATAATTTTGCATGTGTGACCCCCCAGAAAAGGGCAGAATTGCTAAAGATTTGTCGACCTGATTATGAACTGCTGAGTAGGTCAGGTACTGTGACCTCGCTCTTGTAGTTTCTCTCAGATCCTTCGCAAATATTTGAGTCTCATCTCTTACTACGTTCTGTTCATTATTGATTCTCTGAAGGCTGGCTCAGTGTCTGGCACAGAGCAGGACAATTAAAATGCTGGAGAGATACCTGCACTCCCACGTTTAGTGTGGCACTATTCACAATAGCCAAGACATAGAATCAACCTAAGTGTCCATTAACGGATGAATGGATAAAGAAAATGTGGTATATATACACAATGGAATATTATTCTACCATAAAAAATTAAATCTGTCATTTGCAACAACATAGATGGAACTGGAGGACATTATGTTAAGTGAAATAAACCAGACATGGAAAAACAGATATCATATGTTCTTACCAATTTATGAGAGCTAAAAAATTTGAACTCATGGAGATTGAGTAGAATGATGATTACCAGAGGCTGGGAAGGGTAGTGGAGGTGGGGGATATAAAGGAGATGGTTAATGGGTATAAAAATACAGTTAAATAGAAATAAGATTTAACTTCAGTAGCGCAATAGGGAGACTGTAGCTAATCATAATCTATTGTATGTTTCAAAGTAACTAAAAGAGTAGAATTCAAATATTCCTAATACAGAGAAGTGATAAATGCTTGGTGTGATGGATACCCAGTTACCCTGATTTGATTATTACACATTGTATGTTTGTATTGAAATATATGTACCCCATAAATATGTGAAACTATCATGTAACCACAGTAATTAAAAATAAAAAATTTTAAAAGGACAAAAATGTTGGTAGAACTGGTAAGCTTGAGTAGCTTAGCCTTTCTTTAGAATTTGATATCCCACCAAAAATGAGGGTATCCTGTGCCTCCTGTGAGCCTGTGATGACGGGGAGACAAAGTTGCCATCTCTTAGATCGCCACTAGGCTGTGCTATTGGTCTGCAGTAGGGTCCCTCTGTTGCCTCTATCTGCTCTGTGATGATCCATTATTCAAAAGGGTGGTGCTACCAACAGTTAGACTTATTGTGTATAATGTCACACGAAAATGATCAATGCTTTTTGCATCTGTGCACAGGGCAGATGATTAGCTGCATTCCACCTCCCTTGTACCTGTTGTTGCGTGATGGTACCTGCAGGACTGAACACCACCTTGCCTGTGCCGTGAGTCACAGATTCACTGTGAAAAACCCACAGGCTGCTGCCAACTATTTCAAAGGGATATGTCTTCCTCGCTCCATATGCTTCATCATGAGGTGGATGAACAATGATTCCTCTAGCGAAAGCTGCACCTATTTTCAGTATCAATTTTAATTTGGCAACATTAAATTGTATAACTTACAAGAGTGTCCCCGGAGGGGTGTGCAGGACGTTTTAAGTGTGTGGGCAGCAGCGGGAGGCAGACCTGTGGCCACCCCTGGCTAGGCTGGAAGTAGAGGAAAGTCGCCTCTGAGGCTGCTCCTAGCATCCCTCTTCCTCCACTGTGGCCCTGCCGCCTGCCCAAAGCCCGCCTTCCCCGGGTCCCTTGTTCTAGGCTGCCCCTAGGCGGCAGTGTCGCACAATGGAAAGTGCTCCGGAGCCTTCCGTTCTAGCTGCTGCTGGTTCTGCCTAGAGCTTGCGCTGTGTGTTTTTAGGCAAGTCACTTCCCGTCTCAGGTCTCTGTTTTCTCCTCTGTAAGACAGGGACGCTAATAGCCACTCTGTCAGGGTATGTGAGGCTCCTCCTTTACTGTGATATGCTTTTCAAGTAGGAGGCCCTTCGAGGAACTGGAAACCTGTGTTCTAGGTCCTGATTTGCTTTGTGGCCTTTGGCAAATCTCTTAACCTTTCTGGGACTAAAATCACTGGTTTATAAAAGACAAGGTTGGAGCAGATGATGCTTATCTTAGTCCATTGGGCTGCCAGAACAAAATATCTTAGCTTGGGTAATTTATACATAATAGAACCTTCTTTCTCACAGTTCTGGAAGTGAGGAACTCCAAAATGAAGGCACCAGCAAATCTAGTGTCTAGTGAGGGCTCTTTTCTGCTTCACAGGTGAGGCCTCTTGCTGAGTCCTTTCAGGGTGGCAGGGGCAAACAGTTCCCTTTCACCTCTTTATTTTTTATTTTTATTTTTTAAATTTTATTTTCCTTTACGTTCTGGGATACATGTGCAGAATGTGTAGGTTTGTTACATAGGTAAATGTGTGCCGTGGTAGTTTGCTGCACCTATTAACCTGTCACCTAGGCATTAAGTTCCACATGCATTAGTTATTCGTCCTGGTGCTCTCCCTCCCCTTTCCCCCCGTGACAGGCCTTGGTGTGTGTTGTTTCCCTCCCTGTGTCCACGTGTTCTCATTGTTCAACTCCCACGTATGAGTGAGAACATGTGGTGTTTGGTTTTCTGTTCCTGTGTGTTTGCTGAGGATAATAGCTCCCAGCTTCATCCATGTCCCTGCAAAGGACATAATCTCATTCTTTTTTATGGCTGCATAGTATTCCATGGCCTTGCAACTCTGTATAAGGTCACTCATCCTGTTCAGGAGGACTCTGCCCTCATGATTTAATCAACTCCTAATGGTAACATCTCATTTAAAAAAAGATTTAATTTATATTTATTTTTATATTTCAATAGTTTTTGTGGTATAGGTGGCTTTTAGTTACATGAATAAATTATTTAGTGGTGATTTCTGATATTTTGGTGCACCTGTCACCCAAGCAGTATACACACTGCACACAATGTGTAGTCTTTTACCTGTCACCCTCTTCCCATCCTTCCTCTTGAGCCCACAAAGTCCATTATATCATTCTTATGCCTTTGCATCCTGATAGCTTAGCTCCCATTTATAAGTGAGAACATACGGTATTTGGTTTTCCATTCCTGAGTTACTTCACTTAGAATAATGACCTCCAACTCTGCCCAAGTTGCGCAAAAGCCATTATTTCGTTTTGTTTTGTGGCTGAGTAGTATTCCATAGGTCATATACACCACATTTTCTTTATCCAGTCATTGGTTGATGGACATTTAGGTTTATTCCATATTTTTGCAATTGTGAATTGTGCTGCTATAAACTTGCATGTGCATGTGTCTTTTTCATATAATGACTTCTTTTCCTTTGGGTAGATACCCATTACTGGAATTCTGGACTCAATGGTAGTTTTGCTTTTAGTTCTTTAAGGATTCTCCATATTTCCCACCAGCACTATAAATGTGTCCCCTTTTCAACACATCCACACCAGCATCTATTACTTTTAATGTTTAAAATTATGGTCATTCTTGCAGGACTAAGGTGGTATCTCATTGTGGTTTTAATTTGCATTTCCCTGATAATTAGTAATATTGAGCATTTTTTCATATGTTTGTTGGCTGGTTGTATTTCTTCTTTTTATTATTGTCTATTCATGTACTTTGCCCACTTTTTGATGGGATTATTTGCTTTTTTCTTGCTGATTTGTTTGAGTTCCTTGTAGATTTTGGGTATTACTTCTTTGTCAGAGAATATTTTCTCCCACTCTGTGGGTTGTATGTTTACTCTGCTGATTATTTATTTTGCTGGGCAGAAGCTTTTTAGTTTAGTTAGGTCCGGTTTATTTATTTTTATTTGTGTCACATTTGCTTTTGGGTTCTTAGTCATGAATTCTTTGCTTAAGCCAATGTCTAGAAGTTTTTCTGATGTTATCTTCTAAAACATTTATGGTTTCAGGTCTTAGATTTAAGTCTTTGATCCATCTTGAGTTGATTTTTTATAAGGTGAGAGATGAGGATCCAGTTTTATTCTTCTACCGTGGCTTGCTGGTTATCCCAGCACCATTTATTCAATAGGGTGTCCTGTCCTACTTAATGTTTTGGTATGCTTTGGCAAAGATCAGTTGGCTGTATTTGGCTTTATTCTGGGTTCTCTAATCTGTTCCATGGGACTACATGCCTATTTTTATACCAGTACCATGCTGTTTTGGTGACTATAGCCCTGTAGTATAATTTAAAGTCTGGTAATGTGATGCCTCCAGATTTGTTTTTTTTTGCTTGGTATTGCTTTGGCTATGTAGGCTCTTTTTTTTTTTTTTTTGGTTCCATATAAATTTTAGCATTGTGTTTTCTAGTTCTGTGTAGAATGATGATGGTATTTTGATGAGAATTACATTGAATCTATAGATGCTTTTGGCAGGATGATTATTATCACAATATTGATTCTATCCATCTACGAACATGGGATGTGTTTCCATTTGTTTGTGTCATCTATGATTACTTTCAGCAGTGTTTGGTGGTTTTCCCTGTAGAGATCTTTAACCTCTTTGGTTAGGCATATTCCTAAGTATTTCGATTTTATTTTTTGCAGTGGTTGTAAAGGGATTGAGTTCTTGATTTGGTTCTCAGCTTGGTTGCTGTTAGTCTATAGCAGTGCTACTGATTTTGTACATAGATTTTGTATCCTGAGACTTTACTGAATTTATTTATCAGATTCAGGAGCTTTCTGGATGAGTCTTTAGGTTTCTTTAGGTATACAATCATATCATTGGTGAAGACAGTTTGACTTCCTCTTTTCCAATTTGGATGCCCTTTGTTTTTTTTTTCTTGTCTGATTGCTCTGGCTAGGACGTCCAGTACTACGTTGACTAGAAGTGGCAAAAGTGGGCATCCTTGTCTTGTTCCAGTTCTTAGGGGGAATGCTTTCAATTTTTCCCCATTCAGTATGATCTTGGCTATGGGTTTGTTATAGATGGTTTTTATTACTTTGACTTATGTCCCTTCTATGACAATTTTGTTGAGGGTTTTAATCTAGGGATGCTGAATATTATCAAATGCTTTTCCTGTGTATATTGAGATGATCATATGATCATAATTCTGTTTATGTGAGCAACACCTCTTAATGATATCATATTAGTGATTAAGTTTTAACACATACGTTTTGGAAGGACACAAATATTCAGACCACAGCACCACTTCAGGTCTTTTCCACGCTGCACTTCAACCTCTCCTGTGTTCTACACCTTTACAGCCTTAACCTGGAAAATAATCAGGTAGACTAAAGAATACAGAAGCAAGTACACAAATGGGCAATTAGGATGACCTGGATTATTCCTGCAGCATAATTCATCTTTTACCAGGGGACAAAAATGCCAGGACACTTTCTTTTCCTGGTCTGCTAGTGAGTTACTATTGCAGCTCTGAGACCACCTCACACCTCCCCAACCCCACTGCCAAGCTTTTTCTAATACCTTCAGACAATGTGAAGTCCTCTTGATTCTGTGCTTGTTCACTGCACCTCACAACACAAAAATTATATTTGTCATGTGTTTGTCTCTGAATTGAGTCTTATTTTTTCCCCTGTTTTTACTGCTCTTTTAGCATGTCATAGATAAAACTTACTTTATATTGTCATTATCTGAACATGCCTGCTTCTCTATTTGTAAAGCGGATATCTATAATGGGACTGTCAGTCATTTCCATACTCTCAGCCGCTAACACAGTGCCTGGCACATGGTAATCACTTGAGAAGAGATTTTTAGATGAAAGAATGAGTGAGGAGAATAGATGACAGAAAGAATAAATCAATGAATGGGACATCTCTAATAATGGGGTTTCCAGCCCCACGGCAATGCTGCCAATAGGGACAGATTTTATGGCCTCATGCAATGTGTTAGGCTGCCTCCGTTACCAATGCAGATGAAAACCATCCTTTTTATACTGTCCGAACAATTGGTATCAAGGTCGTATATTTGCAACCTCAGGCTCAGGTTTTTCTTCTTCTTTTTTTTTTTTTTTGGTGTTGTGTGTGTTCAAGTATAGACTTCATGTTCTCTTTTATTTTCCTTGAAGGTTAAACTTTTGCTTTTTTTCTTTCATAAAGGTGTTTTAAAAATCCCATCTTGAAGCTTTAAAGATTTTTCTCCCAGCAGCTAGATATGGATATATAAAATCCACCCACCTTACAAATGAAAATGATTGATACACATAAAAAATGTTATCAGCATTAGATAGTAAAACCCAGCTCAAGTCTCTCTTTAAAAAGCTCACTCTAGGAATTTAACTGAAAAGACAGATTCCTTAGAGACTCAGTGATAGGCAATTTAAGAATGAGGAGAGCTGGTAATGGTAAAGAAAGTTACGTTTATTAATGTTTCAGGCACTTTATATGGGATACATTTTCTAATCCCCCTGACATTGCAAGGCGATGAGCACCAGCCCCAGTTTTGCAGGGAAGGAAACTTGAGGCTCTGATACGTGAATCAGTGTGTCCAAAGTCACGCATGTCAGTTGGCAGTACTGGTCTCTGGTGAGGTTTCTGTGCATGTAGCCTCCACGTGAATGATCCCACCATCAAGAAACTCCATGAAAAGGGCCATTGGTAGGACTGTGACTTCATGCAAAAATTATGTGCCTCTGTTGTTGCAGGCCTCCTTCGATTGCTTCTTGCACAAGGCTGAGTCCTGGTGGGCCTTTGTCATCCACAGAAGTTGACAGTGAGGGCTGCCAAGGTGGGCAGACATGGGGTCAAATCCCAGCTTCTCTGCTTATTAGCTATATAGCTTTGGACAAATAACTCTCTTGGTTTTCTGATCTGTAAAATGGCGGTGATGATGTTGCCTGCTTCACAGGATTGTTTTGAAGATGGACATCATGAATAGAAAGTCCTTAGTCATGTACCTGGATATAGGAGGTGCCCAGTAAATGTTAACTCAGTAACTGGATGTCTTATTGAGAAATTAATGGTGTTTTGA